>NC_069503.1:515284714-515609214 GCF_027579735.1 Bombina bombina | reverse complement strand
ATGTCAGGGGCGGCAGATTAGGGGTTAATAAGTGTAAGATTAGGGGTGTTTAGACTCGGGTTCATGTTAGGGTGTTAGGTGTAGACATAAAATGTATTTCCCCATAGGAATCAATGGGGCTGCGTTAAGGAGCTTTACGCTGCTTTTTGGCAGGTGTTAGACTTTGTTTCAGCTGGCTCTCCCCGTTGATTCCTATGGGGAAATCGTGCACGAGCACGTTACACCAGCTCACCGCTAACGTAAGCAGCTCTGGTATTGGAGTGCGGTAAGGAGCAAAATTTTGCTCAACATTCACTTCTTGTCTGGGTTGTAAAAACCCGTAATACCAGCGCTGTCTGTAAGTGAGCGGTGAGCATAAACTGCTCGTTAGCACCACACAGTCTCTAACACCAAACTCGTAATCTAGCCGTATATAAATAAAAAATATAATGCCATTAAAGTCGTACATTTTAGCACCAACAGAGACTGTATTTTAAAAGATATACACATTGATGTAATTTAAAATCAATTCATCCTGAAGTATAATCCGATAAAATTTAAAGCCACATTTCCATGTGAGAAAAAACAGATTTATTACGATCTGAATTAAGTAGATTATGACAATTATCATAATTATTTGCCTGTGTGAAGTCTGCTTTGAACCTTTTTTCCCCCTCTCTCTTTTTATTAAATAAGACAGCAAATTATATTTTTCCTTGAAACTATGATGGTTTTCTTTTCCATGTTATAAGCCATTTAAGGACTGTTTATCAAGCGTTTAGTGAACTGAAGCAAGTGGTAGCTGTGGTCAAGTAACCATATTTTTTAGATGTTAAACATTTTCTTCTAGCAATGTGCAAAAATATCAATGTGAGCACATTTTTAAAAAAGAAAAATGATCATAACAGATGTAGTAAAAAGTGCTTGTTACTGCATAGCTGTCAGATAGTTATATATTTTATTTAACATGTTTACAAGGAACATTAAACGCCTCTTGCTTGTGTGCAAAAATTAAATTTTCATGATTCAGATACAGCATGTCATTTTAAACAATTTGCCAATTAACTTCCATTAAAAAAATGTGCACAGTCTTTTATATTTACAATTTTTGAGTCCCCAGATCCTACTGAGCATGTGCAAGAATTCACAGACTATACGTATATGCATTTGTGATTGGCTGATTGCTATCACATTGTACAAGGGGAGTGGAAATATACATAACTTTGAAATTTGTTATAAAAAAATCTACTACTCATTTGAAGTTCAGACTAAGTGCTATTGCATTGTCTTGTTATCTTGCATTTGTTGATTATGCAAATCTAATGTGTTGACTGGTCCTTTAAAGGCCAGATTTTCGGTTTTCTCTTCTTAGGTTATTCAGTGGTTAAACAGTTTTAACAGTTTCCATTGTGCTTGACCAGAGCTAAGAAACACTGTGTTAGAGCAAGTCATTTTACCATTAGTGACAATGCAACTCTTGTTATAAGCCCACATCAGACCACAGATAAAACCTCTGGCCCTGAAGCCCCTTTCAGTCTTATGCCCATGTCAGACTTCAGATCAGACCCAATCATTTAGGTGTCATATATTTTAATATATACTTACTGGGCAATTAGTTGAAATATTGTATTGCTTAAATACAGGATGACTGGTAACCATAGACATATAGGTGGTCATTTTAGGGTATCCCAGCAGTAGGGGTTTAGAGTTGCACTGCAGAAGGGCATGGACTTTTGTTTTTCTTAATGTCCTAGACTCTTGTGGCTTTCCAAAATAAATAAACACCTTTTTCTTTGCATAACTGTTTTGTAGATGGTCCATTTATATAGCCCAACTGGGAGTGTTTTTGTAAAAATCTATAGTTTTGCTTATTTTTAAATAGAATTGTGCTGATTTTCAGTCTCCTAACCAAGCCCCAAAGTATCAGATGTAGACTGATGTCTACAGATTCCTGATGCTATTGTTTGTGTAATCTGTTCTTCATATGTAGGGGAGGGTGGTAGGGTCTGCTCTTCCTGCTTCCCAGCCCCTTTCACTAGGTGTCCCAGCCTAACCTCATCAACAGTGAGGAAAGCAATTTTTTTCATTTTGCGACCTCGCACAAAACCATTTATGGCTCAACGGAAACGACACCATAGTTGGTAAAGATGAAATGGATACAACTGAATAAACAGCAATAATACCAAAAAGTGTAACCACGTGATGAAAAATGAAACAATCCTACTTGCATTAATAATAATGAGTCCTTTAGGAAAGTCCAAAAAGCCTCCAATTGTATAATGCAAACCCGCTGTGCAACTCTATCCCGTATGTGGCCCTTAGTGGACAAGTAGCCCCTATGCATTTTGTCTCTCAATGGAGAAACTTTCTCAAGAGTCTGCTCCTTACTCGGTACTGTATAGAGTCTTTTTTTTACAGGATGATAACCCCCTCACCCTATTTAGGTGTGATGGCTATGAACGGCCATATTCAAGTCATACAAACACTGATAAGAAAGGAACATTTTATTAATACTGGTGGCTGGTTTACATTGTTCCAATGATCACCAGACTGTCCCTTTAATGATTAATAAAAGGTGATTAATTATTATTAAATCATTTTTGTATATAAACTTTCTTTTTCTGTAGTATTATGCTTAGTATTCTTGTCTCAGTACCTAGTTATCTCCTCAGTGTAACATGAATACTGTTGTTCACAGTCACCACACCTGAATAGGGTGAGGTGGTTATCCATACTGTATAAAAAGACTCTATACTCTACCAAGTAAGGAGCATACTCTCTGCTGAGAGATGAGATGCGTAGAGGATTCTTGTCCACTATGTGCACCACACCTTTCACGGATACGTCAGGCGTTTGGAGTTGCTAGAAGTGCAAAGACGATTGTAACTTGTAAATTCATTGCAGGGTGACTGGGCGGTGCCGTACATCGGAGTTATTTAGTGACATTCTTTGAATTGTTTTTATTCTGGAAGTAGAAATGTGTTAGTGATCTTATTTTTTAATAAATCATTTTATACACAGGTGCCAGATTTGGCTGGTTATTTTTACCAAATACTTGGTTTCATTAGTATGGTTTTTATAGTGGTATGTTTCACTAATCTATTACAGCAGAGTATAATGTTCCTATTTTACAGAGAAATATCTCCTCACTTTTTTTTAATAAATGTACATCTACATTAATTTAAAAAAAACCATATATATATATATATATATATATATATATATATATATATATATATATATATTTATTTATATATATAAAACACATATATTCACAACTGTGTATTCATTCCTACACCTATAATCGGAGGAATGATTTAAACAACCGCAACAAATATTTTAAGTGTTAAATAAAGTAATCAGGAGGAACAAAGGTTGTATATATTTTAATCTCTGCAAGTAAAATAAATCCTGTGATTATGGAATGTAATACAAAGATCCACTTTACTGAACAAAATGTTGTTATTGGTAAGTTTCTTCAAGTAAAAGTACTCACAAATTCCGTCAGTAATCACTAGCTTTTCAACCCTTCTGGCAGAACATGAACGATAGGAAATTGTGACTGGCACTAATGAAAAAAGACAGTGGAACATTTATCTTAAGAAGCCCTTCAATAGGATCTTTATAGTGGATCAAGAAGAAGAAAAAAAAGTTTTTATTATACAAAATTAGATAATATATGTATAAAGTAGGGAGCTCTTTTGAAATGCATTAGAGAGTTATAAATATACCTAGCGATTGCAGATTGCAAGCAGTTGAATATCATTACTTCTAATCCTGGCTATTCTTTAAATTGGTCTAGTTTGAAAAAGTTGCAAAGTACTTGAGGCAATGCAATTTATTTTGTGTGATTATTATGCTTGGGAAGATCTTAATTGTTGAAAAGTTGAAATATAAATTGTTTAAATTAGAAATAAACATTTCCATGATGTGTGTGAGGCAGGGAGATGATATTCTGGAATTTTTAGAGGTTATTGAGCATGTTAAAGGTATAGTTGTTGAATTATTTTTTTATATACAAATTTAAAAGGATATTGCAAGAAATAAAATAAAGGACGTTGCAGTATTTTTAAATGTACATAGTATATAAGCAAGTAAGCCGTGCACAGCAAATGGTCTGCATACAACGTTTTATGAGCATTAAAAAACATTAAACACAAAAATATTAACTATAGATATCTTGACATATTCAAAAGCAAAGATTATCAGGGAATAATATCTATACACACACAGTATATATATATATATATATATATATATATATATATATATATATATATATATATATATATATATATATATATATTTAATTATATTAGTCTTTTAAATGAAGAAAAGGCTACCAGATGTCCTTCAGAAAAATACTGGACAATTTGTTGGTGTCTGGGCAGTATAGTAGGTGGGGTTACAAAATGCTTCCCCCAAAAGCTCTAGTTTATCTTCCACTTTTGAACCCCCATGTATATTTTTCACAACTAAACAGTCATTTTTTCCCTTGGCTGCCAGTATTATACAGTCAATAAGTGTACCTCTTTGTCTGCTAGTAACACACATAATTATAAATTATTTGACCCCATTGACTGCCCCTTCTTTCTATTCCATATTTGTAATGAGTTGAGGCATAAAGGTCCTTTTATATTTAGCTAAAACACAGGGACTTTAACAAAAATGGACATTGAAGTGTCCAGTATTTTTGTGAAGATTTTAGTGGACAGCCTGTTAAAATACTGGACTGTCCCATTAAATACTGGACACCTGGCAACCCTAAAGGGATTTGACTATTGAATTGAAACACAAGTAGTAAGAAACCAGGTAAGTATGCACTCCAAAATGAATATATCAGCATAGGTCCAATGGGTACAAGCCTTCAGAGCAATACCCAAGCTCTAAATCAAGTAGCAGAAATCAAAGTAAAGACTGCACTCTCATAAGATGATGAAAGTTTATTTAAAGAGCAACATTTCGGGGCTCCTGCCCCTTTCTCAAGCTAAAACAATAATGTGAACATCACACACATATATCCCAACCAATAAAAACAGGGCTAATCACAGAAGAGGGGGAACAAAACATCATAGTTAGCATACATCATAGATTAACCCCATACTTCCTAGTAGAGTCTCACAAAGGAGTCTCAACATTAAGGCCCATAGTTAAAAACAACCTGATAGAAGGGTAGCAGGCTATAAATACCAGCACCTATAAGACTAAATGATAACAATTACTAAATAAAGGGATTCAATTTAAATTATTTGTTCACCCCTTTAGGATACATTGTATCTAGCATCCAGATCCATTTAGCTTCTTTGTAAAGAAAATCTTTCTGTCTATCACCTCCTCTGACTTTTTTGTTAGCCATATCTAACACCATAAACCTTAATTGAGTAACCTGATGGCCCATAGAGTGAAAATAATTGGGCACAGGGAGATGACTTAGATCAGGATTCCTAATATTAGATTTATGTATGCCCTTAAATGCCCATGTGGGCTTTTATACATTGGTGAGACTACCCAGCGGGTTAGAGACTGCATAGGACAACATAAATCTAGTATTAGGAATCCTGATCTTAATAATCTCCCTGTGCCCAATCATTAAGTCAGAGGAGGTGCTAGACAGAAAGATCTTCTTTACAAAGAAGTTAAATGGATTTGGAGGCTAGATACAATGTATCCTAAAGGGATGAACAAAGAATTTAATTTGAATCCATTTATTTAGTAATTGTTATAATTTAGTCTTATAGGTGCTGGTATTTATATCCTGCTACCCTTCTATCAGGTTGCTTTTTTTATTTATTTTTATACTTTTTATTGAGATTTGCGGTAAATACAATTTAAAGCTTTCGTCCATTTACAATAACAGAAAATATACAAGACAAGTGAGGGTAGATATGGTAATAAAAAAAATAATTGGTTATACAATATGTTTGTAAGCGTATTATGACATCGATAGGAAATACACATTTTCTCTCAAAACAAATGTCTATACAAGCTCCTATGAAGGGAATAGCAAACACCTTTTCAGATAAGTACCTAACAGACCTGTCTTTTCATGTGGTGATCCATAACTGTGTGGGAATATGCAACATGGCATTTATAGTTATAAAATTTCAAAACACACATCGATTAGTCATCTCAGGTCTCCACCAACTGATAAATAGCTGGACTTAGTTTAGTGAAATCTTTTTTTTTATAGTGTTAGTCTTTAATATATAATGGTATATGAGGATTGAGGGTAATCAGCAGGCAAGAGCTGCTTCTAATAATAGGAGTGGGGGGGGGAGGGCATATCCAGGGGGTTTAATCTGGACTTGTTATAAGACCCATAGAATGCATATGAGGAGAGCTAGACAAAATCCAGCAAATTCAACATGCAGAACCTTAGTGTTATATGAGAAATACAGAACCGTTATCCATCATTTCATATGTTGAAGATATAACAAGGTTCAGGATCATGCATGCCAAGGATTAACAGTATATGATAGGAATAACAAATATACTTGAACTGACAATATATAACCTTCCAAAAATAAATGGAAAAAAAAGAGAACTGCCATAAGATGGCTTCTAGAACTTCTGTTGTAGACTTCCAATAGGCGATATAGGACCCTACCCAGCCTTAGAGAGTAACGAGGAGCAGAATGACAAAACTATGGGACAAGTATAAGTAACGCATTGCAGGTAACTAATATGATGTAGTTCTCTAATCTATCTTCTGTATAAGTTCCGCCATGGTGTCAAAAGTTTTGAATAGAAGGGTAAGTTATGTGAGGGGGTAAGACTTCTTATATAGAGGTTGCACACAAATTATTATAAAATATAGCTGAAATATGTGTGCTAATGTAGCAATTAGCAGGCTCCCTGTGAGTGAGATGGTGATACGCAGTATTCCTTTCTATAGTTATGTAGCAGAACAGGTAAAGTAGTACCTGAATGTGCATGTAGTTATAATTCCTCTATCTAGTGAAAAAAATATGGCATAGTGAAGGAACTTATATGATGTGTGTGGTCTCTCTTGGTTCTCAGAAAAGATAGAATTCAGTAGGAAGTGCTACTTAACAACTGCAATGGCCATTCTGGACCACAGGAAGAATTACAGATGTCTATGAGTAATAGTAGTTACTCCTATGCCGCTTTTAATGGTAGTATCTGAAGGTGTGTATATATATATATATATATATATATATATATATATATATATACATACATATTTTTATATATATATATATATATATATATATATATATATATATAATATATATATATATATATATATATATATATATATATATATATATATATATATATATATATATATATATATATATACTTAACATAAAGGGACCTGTATTACATAAAATAATTAACCTTAACACATGATATGACATACAAGAGAAGGGTAAGGGTAGCCTCATATATGAAATGAATGGAGGGTTGTTGTGGTACATGAGCATATATTATGGTAAAACAGCAAATAGATCCATATAACCACCATGGCTAGTCTGAAAGTGCATAGCTGCGTATCCAATAGGACAATGGGCCCTGAACATAGTGTAAAATCTACAACAATATATATGATTCCTAAAACCTATGTCTGGGTCTAGCCCACAGACTTGGCTGCTGTCTGTGGGTCCAGAATGGTCAAACTAATCTATATACTATTTAGGCGTGCTCTGGGTACTCAAGCTGGGGATATCTAGCTTAATAACATCTAAAGGTGACAAAGGCATAGTGTAGCTATTTTAAATTAGATAGATACCATTAGGGTTTGCTTTTAAGTAAGTAGCGTGTGAATACATCATGGGGGTATCAGCCCCCTGACCACAATAGGCTCTGACATGTTAAAGTGTTTAGCTAACTCTCCCTTGGTGAAATTGGAGTCTTTATTTTGGGTAGTGCATGTAAGTTTTCTATTTTACTATCCCCCTATTAACAAAAGTAGTATGGCTAAGCCTTAGAAGTCTCATTGAGTGACACAATTTCTACCTAAGAAGATGAAACTTAGTCTTATGTATATGAGTAGCTCAAGCTTTCAATATATAGGGAAGCCTATATCTACAGGATAAACATTCTATGTAGAGCCTCAACCACTATATGTTTGTTTATAAAAAGGGAGTAACACCTTTTGGCTTGTGGAGGGTCATACCTTTTCTTCTAAAACCATATATAGTAATAACATAAACATAATGTGCAGGGTAGTAAACCTTCAGTGCAGAGTAGGTAGTGAAATTAAAGGCATCCTTATGAGCACAGATCTGACCTGACACAAACTACAGACTCTCTACTATCCAGCTGCTTGCCTTCATAATGATAAGCCTCAAGCACTACGATGTCAGGCAGTTAAGCCAAAGATTAGAGGAGTTAGCACTCAAATTGTAGTGGGAGATCTCAAGTAAGTCAGTGAGTGCGTCTGACACTGGGTTATATCTCCACTACATAGTTAGAAAAATCATCTGACACCCATTCTCCTAAGGGTCAGAGATGGAAGAGTTCCAATTATGGATCTATCGTCCGTGAACGTAATAAGGCTGTCCGGTTGCCAGAAGTAGAGGGAAGGGTGAAAATGGGCAGATTGGTGCTGAATCCTTGGGACTAATCTTTTGGCGGGAGTGGAGGGGCTCGGGGGCTTACGCAGATGTCTACTGGGCTTCGTTGAGAAATCTCCTATAGCGCAGACTATCTGGGACGAGGGAGCGGGTCCAGGAGTGTCAGCTCCCTTTTCCGTACAGCTAGATGGGGGCTCGGCCGGACAGGTTAGGTATGGCGGTGCAATGTAATCTGAGGACTGCGACTCACTCAGTGCTGTATCTCTTGTGCGGTCCTTGTAAGGGCTCTCTGGCTGGGCTCTGCTGTAGTACTCATCCACTTGTGGAGTAGAAGGAACCTTTGAAAGCTTCTGTTAAAGGAAGGAAACCCTCCAGGAGCTGTTGCTTGAGGCCTTGAGCCGCGAGGAGATGATTCACTTGTGTCTCCCATCTATCGACGATTAAGGCCGTCTCCATAGTGCCAGAGTTAGAAAATAGCTCTTCAGTTTTCTGCTTTTGTTAGGGCTATGAAGTTAGGAGGTGTGTATATAAGCAGGGTCTCTCGTGGGTTACTTTGGGAGGGGGTAGCGATAATAGAAGGCAAGGAAGCTGCCAATGGTCTCAGCATTTAGGATAGCCGTCTCAGGTCACAAACACCACTAAAGTGGGGTCAACATGCTCTGCTAGTAGCAGTGAATCTAAAGAGATGTTTAGTTGTCATTGATGGTGTTGTTCACACACAGATAATCAGCGGATTTTTGAGTTAGTCATTGCAGCCTCTGAATTTGCGGCCATGCTTGATCAGTGCCTGGATAGGCCCCCCTATCAGGTTGCTTTAAACGATGGGCCTTTATGTTGAGACTCCTTTGTGAGACTCTACTGTGAAGTATGGGGTGAATATATAATGTATGTTAAAGGGACATGAAACCCAAAATGTTTATTTCATGATTCAGATAGAGAATACAATTTTAAATAACTTTAACATTTACTTCTATTATTTAATTTGCTTCCTTCTATTGTTATTCTTTGCTGAAAGGTTTATCTACGTAAGCTCAGGAGCAGCAAAGAACCTAGGTCCTAGCTGCTGATTGGTGGCTGCATATATATATATATATATATACAGATTGTCATTGGCTCACCCATGTGTTCAGTTAGAAACCAGTAGTACATTGCTGCTCCTTCAACAAATGATACCAAGAGATTGAAACAAATTAGATAATAGAAGTAAATTTGAAAGTTGTTTAAAATTGTATGTTCTACCTAAATCATGAAAGAACATTTTTGGGTTTCATGTCCCTTTAACTATGATGTTTTGTTCGCTTCCCTCTTCTGTGATTGGCTCTGTTTTTATTGGTTGGGGTATATGTGTGTGATGTTTACATTATTGTTTTAGCTTAAGAAAGGGACAGGAGCCCTGAAACGTTGCTCTTTAAATAAACTTTCATCACCTTATGATAGTGCTGCCTTTGCTTCGATTTTTTTTTCTGTTTTCTTCTGTTATCAATCTTACTCTTGTATCCTTTGCTAAAAAGCATAACCAGGTAAGATCAGAAGCAGCAATGCATTACTGGGAGTTAAGGCTCAATTCTCTTAAAGGGACATTCCAGCCAAAATTGGAATTCCCACGGGTGCATTTTAATTTTGAAAAGAAGCATTTTTGCAATATACATGAATTAGCAAAAATGATTCTAATAAAAGCTATACGACTAGATTTACAGTTTGGCGTTAGCCGTCAAAACCAGCGTTAGAGGCTCCTAACGCTGGTTTTGGGCTACTGCTGGTATTTAGAGTCAGTCAGGAAAGGGTCTAACGCTCACTTTGCAGCCGCGACTTTTCCATACCGCAGATCCCCTTACGTCAATTGCGTAGCCTATCTTTTCAATGGGATCTTTCTAACGCCGGTATTTAGAGTCGTGGCTGAAGTGAGCGTTAGAAATCTAACGACAAAACTCCAGCCACAGAAAAAAAACAGGAGTTAAAGGATTACTTTCTGTTATAATTTTTAAGCTAAACAACTAACATATTAAAGTTAATAAACATTAATTAAAACCTACTGACCTATATTTTCTCCAAAACGAAGTTTCATAACGTTCTTTTATTCGCCGATGATGTCACGTTATCCTGCCCACTATTTTCAGCACTGCATGTTCAAAATACTTAAACCAATAACTTTGTGTTTAAAGCGCCATTTTGAAACCTAGGTATTGTAAGAGGATTGGTACAGAGCAAAGGATACCCACGGAGTGGGTTTGGAAAACAATTAAATTTGCAGTCAAGATTTCTGATATACGGTAGAGATATGTTAATGAAATGCTATTGATAAAAAGCGTATTTGGGGTAGTTAGTTAGTAACAGGCATAGAAAATATTTACTTACAGTGGCCCTTTAAGAGCTTTCTGGGCTAACGCCGGTTCATAAAGCTCTTAACTACTGTGCTCTAAAGTACACTAACACCCATAAACTACCTATGTACCCCTAAACCGAGGTCCCCCCACATTGCCGCCACTATAATACATTTTTTAACCCCTAATCTGCCGACCGCACACCGCCGCCACCTACGTTATACTTATGTACCCCTAATCTGCTGCCCCTAACACCGCCGACCCCTATATTATATTTATTAACCCCTAATCTGCCCCCCTCAATGTCGCAGACACCTACCTACACTTATTAACTCCTAATCTGCCGACCAGACCACGCCGCTACTCTAATAAATGTATTAACCCCTAAAGCTAAGTCTAACCCTAACACTAACACCCCCCTAAGTTAAATATAATTTAAATCTAACGAAATAAATTAACTCTTATTAAATAAATTATTCCTATTTAAAGCTAAATACTTACCTGTAAAATAAACCCTAACATATCTACAATATAAATTATAATTATATTGTAGCTATTTTAGGATTAATATTTATTTTACAGGCAACTTTGTATTTATTTTAACCAGGTACAATAGCTATTAAATAGTTAATAACTATTTAATAGCTACCTAGTTAAAATAATTACAAAATTACCTGTAAAATAAATCCTAACCTAAGTTACAATTAAACCTAACACTACACTATCAAAAAATAAATTAAATTAAATACCTACAAATAAATACAATTAAATAAACTAACTAAAGTACAAAAAATAAAAAAGAACTAAGTTACAAAAAATTAAAAAATATTTACAAACATTAGAAAAATATTACAACAATTTTAAACTAATTACACCGGCCTAGATTTAGAGTTTTGTCGGTAACGACCCGCATAGCTAGCGCTGGCTTTTTTCTGGCCGCACCTTTTAAATACCTCTGGTATTGAGAGTTCACAGAATGGCTGCGTTAGGCTCCAAAAAGGGAGCGTACAGGCATATTTAACGCCACTGCAACTCTCGATACCAGAGTTGCCTACTTACGCGGCCAGCTTCACAAACGTGCTCGTGCACGATTCCCCCATAGAAAACAATGGGGCTGTTTGAGCTGAAAAAAAACCTAACACCTGCAAAAAAGCCGTGTTCAGCTCCTAACGCAGCCCCATTGTTTGATATGGGGAAACACTTCCTACGTCTGCACCTAACACTCTAACATGTACCCCGAGTCTAAACACCCCTAACCTTACACTTATTAACCCCTAATCTGCCTCCCCCGCTATCGCTGACCCCTGCATATTATTATTAACCCCTAATCTGCCGCTCGGTAAACCGCCGCTACTTACATTATCCCTATGTACCCCTAATCTGCTGCCCTAACATCGACGACCCCTATATTATATTTATTAACCCCTAATCTGCCCCCCACAACGTCGCCTCCACCTGCCTACACTTATTAACCCCTAATCTGCCGAGCGGACCGCACCGCTATTATAATAAAGTTATTAACCCCTAATCCGCCTCACTAACCCCATAATAAATAGTATTAACCCCTAATCTGTCCTCCCTAACATCGCCGACACCTAACTTCAAACATTAACCCCTAATCTGCCGACTGGAGCTCACCGCTATTCTAATAAATGTATTAACCCCTAAAGCTAAGTCTAACCCTAACACTAACACCCCCCTAAGTTAAATATAATTTAAATCTAACGAAATTAATTAACTCTTATTAAATAAATTATTCCTATTTAAAGCTAAATACTTACCTGTAAAATAAATCCTAATATAGCTACAATATAAATTATAATTATATTATAGCTATTTTAGGATTTATATTTATTTTACAGGTAACTTTGTATTTATTTTAACCAGGTACAATAGCTATTAAATAGTTAAGAACTATTTAATAGCTAAAATAGTTAAAATAATTACAAAATTACCTGTAAAATAAATCCTAACCTAAGTTACAATTAAACCTAACACTACACTATCAATAAATAAATTAAATACAATACCTACAATTATCTACAATTAAACCTAACACTACACTATCAATAAATGAATTAAATACAATATCTACAAATAAATACAATTAAATAAACTAACTAAAGTACAAAAAATAAAAAAGAACTAAGTTACAAAAAATAAAAAAATATTTACAAACATTAGAAAAATTTTACAACAATTTTAAACTAATTACACCTACTCTAAGCCCCCTAATAAAATAACAAAGACCCCCAAAATAAAAAAGTGCCCTACCCTATTCTAAATTACAAAAGTTCAAAGCTCTTTTACCTTACCAGCCCTGAACAGGGCCCTTTGCGGGGCATGCCCCAAGAAATTCAGCTCTTTTGCCTGTAAAAAAACACATACAATACCCCCCCCAACATTACAACCCACCACCCACATACCCCTAATCTAACCCAAACCCCCCTTAAATAAACCTAACACTAAGCCCCTGAAGATCTTCCTACCTTATCTTCACCTCACCGGGTATCACCGATCCGTCCTGGCTCCAAAATCTTCATCCAAGCCCAAGCGGGGGCTAGACATCCATCATCCGACGGCTGAAGAAGTCCAGAAGAGGGTCCAAAGTCTTCATCCTATCCGGGAAGAAGAGTAGATCCGGACCGGCAACCATCTTCTTCCAAGCGGCATCTTCTATCTTCATCCGATGAGGACCGGCTCCATCGTGAAGACCTCCAGCGCGGACCCATCTTCTTCCGACGACGTCCAACTGAAGAATGACGGTTCCTTTAAGGGACGTCATCCAAGATGGCGTCCCTCGAATTCCGATTGGCTGATAGGATTCTATCAGCCAATCAGAATTAAGGTAGGAAAATTCTGATTGGCTGATGGAATCAGCCAATCAGAATCAAGTTCAATCCGATTGGCTGATCCGATCAGCCAATCAGATTGAGCTCGCATTGTATTTAGAATAGGGTAGGGCATTTTTTTATTTTGGGGGTCTTTGTTATTTTATTAGGGGGCTTAGAGTAGGTGTAATTAGTTTAAAATTGTTGTAATATTTTTCTAATGTTTGTAAATATTTTTTTATTTTTTGTAACTTAGTTCTTTTTTATTTTTTGTACTTTAGTTAGTTTATTTAATTGTATTTATTTGTAGATATTGTATTTAATTCATTTATTGATAGTGTAGTGTTAGGTTTAATTGTAGATAATTGTAGGTATTGTATTTAATTAATTTATTGATAGTCTAGTGTTAGGTTTAATTGTAACTTAGGTTAGGATTTATTTTACAGGTAATTTTGTAATTATTTAAACTATTTTAGTTATTAAATAGTTCTTAACTATTTAATAGCTATTGTACCTGGTTAAAATAAATACAAAGTTACCTGTAAAATAAATATAAATCCTAAAATAGCTATAATATAATTATAATTTATATTGTAGCTATATTAGGATTTATTTTACAGGTAAGTATTTAGCTTTAAATAGGAATAATTTATTTAATAAGAGTTAATTAATTTCGTTAGATTTAAATTATATTTAACTTAGGGGGGTGTTAGTGTTAGGGTTAGACTTAGCTTTAGGGGTTAATACATTTATTAGAATAGCGGTGAGCTCCAGTCGGCAGATTAGGGGTTAATGTTTGAAGTTAGGTGTCGGCGATGTTAGGGAGGGCAGATTAGTGGTTAATACTATTTATTATAGGGTTATTGAGGCGGGAGTGAGGCGGATTAGGGGTTAATAAGTTTATTATAGTAGCGGTGCGGTCCGCTCGGCAGATTAGGGGTTAATAAGTGTAGGCAGGTGGAGGCAACGTTGAGGGGGGCAGATTAGGGGTTAATAAATATAATATAGGGGTCGGCGGTGTTAGGGGCAGCAGATTAGGGGTACATAGGGATAATTTAAGTAGCGGCGGTTTACGGAGCGGCAGATTAGGGGTTAATAATAATATGCAGGGGTCAGCGATAGCGGGGGCGGCAGATTAGGGGTTAATAAGTGTAAGGTTAGGGGTGTTTAGACTCGGGGTACATGTTAGAGTGTTAGGTGCAGACGTAGGAAGTGGGGGGTTAATAAATATAATATAGGGGTCGGCGGGGTTAGGGGCAGCAGATTAGAGGTACATAAGTATAACGTAGGTGGCGGTCAGCAGATTAGGGGTTAATTATTGTAGGTAGCTGGCGGCGACGTTGTGAGGGGCAGGTTAGGGGTTAATAAATATAATATAGGGGTCGGCGGTGTTAGGGGCAGCAGATTAGCGGTACATAAGTATAACGTAGAATCCTATCAGCCAATCAGAATTCGAGGGACGCCATCTTGGATGACGTCCCTTAAAGGAACCTTCATTCGTCGTCTAGTCGTCGAAAGAAAAGGATGGATCCGCGCTGGAGGTCTTCAAGATGGAGCCGGTCGTCATCAGATGGAAGAACATAAAAGATGCGGCTTGGATGAAGATGTTTGCCAGTCCGGATGTCCTCTTCTGCCCGCTTGGATCAAGACTTCAGCCGGAGGATGGATGTCTTCAGCCCCCCCGCTTGGGCTTGGATCAAGACATCGGAGCCAGGACGGATCGGTGTGATACCCGGTGTGGTGAAGATAAGGTAGGAAGATCTTCAGGGGTTTAGTGTTAGGTTTATTTAAGGGGGGTTTAGGTTAGATTAGGGGTATGTGGGTGGTGGGTTGTAATGTTGGGGGGGGTAGTGTATGTTTTTTTTCTCCAGGCAAAAGAGCTGAATTCTTTGGGGCATGCCCCGCAAATGGTCCTTTTAAGGGCTGGTAAGGTAAAAGAGCTTTTCTATTTTAATTTTAGAATAGGGTAGGGCATTTTTTTATTTTGGGGGTCTTTGTTATTTTATTAGGGGGCTTAGAGTAGGTGTAATTAGTTTAAAATTGTTGTAATATTTTTCTAATGTTTGTAAATATTTTTTTATTTTTTGTAACTTAGTTCTTTTTTATTTTTTGTACTTTAATTAGTTTATTTAATTGTATTTATTTGTAGGTATTTTATTTAATTTATTTATTGATAGTGTAGTGTTAGGTTTAATTGTAGATAATTGTAGGTATTTTATTTAATTAATTGATTGCTAGTGTAGTGTTAGGTTTAATTGTAACTTAGGTTAGGATTTATTTTACAGGTAATTTTGTAATTATTTTAACTAGGTAACTATTAAATAGTTATTAACTATTTAATAGCTATTGTACCTGGTTAAAATAATTACAAAGTTACCTGTAAAATAAATATTAATCCTAAAATAGCTACAATATAATTATAATTTATATTGTAGCTGTATTAGGGTTTATTTTACAGGTAAGTATTTAGCTTTAAATAGGAATGATTTATTTAATGAGAGTTAATTTATTTCGTTAGAATAAAATTATATTTAATTTAGGGGGGTGTTAGGGTTATGGTTAGACTTAGCTTTAGGGGTTAATACATTTATTATAGTAGCGGCGAGGTCCGATTGGCAGATTAGGGGTTAATAATTGTAGGTAGGTGGCGGCGACGTTGTGAGGGGCAGATTAGGGGTTAATAAATATAATATAGGGGTCGGCGGTGTTAGGGGCAGCAGATTAGCGGTACATAAGTATAACGTAGAATCCTATCAGCCAATCAGAATTCGAGGGACGCCATCTTGGATGACGTCCCTTAAAGGAACCTTCATTCGTCGTCTAGTCGTCGAAAGAAAAGGATGGATCCGCGCTGGAGGTCTTCAAGATGGAGCCGGTCGTCATCAGATGGAAGAACATAAAAGATGCGGCTTGGATGAAGATGTTTGCCAGTCCAGATGTCCTCTTCTGCCCGCTTGGATCAAGACTTCAGCCGGAGGATGGATGTCTTCAGCCCCCCCGCTTGGGCTTGGATCAAGACATCGGAGCCAGGACGGATCGGTGTGATACCCGGTGTGGTGAAGATAAGGTAGGAAGATCTTCAGGGGTTTAGTGTTAGGTTTATTTAAGGGGGGTTTAGGTTAGATTAGGGGTATGTGGGTGGTGGGTTGTAATGTTGGGGGGGGTATTGTATGTTTTTTTTCTCCAGGCAAAAGAGCTGAATTCTTTGGGGCATGCCCCGCAAATGGTCCTTTTAAGGGCTGGTAAGGTAAAAGAGCTTTTCTATTTTAATTTTAGAATAGGGTAGGGCATTTTTTTATTTTGGGGGTCTTTGTTATTTTATTAGGGGGCTTAGAGTAGGTGTAATTAGTTTAAAATTGTTGTAATATTTTTCTAATGTTTGTAAATATTTTTTTATTTTTTGTAACTTAGTTCTTTTTTATTTTTTGTACTTTAATTAGTTTATTTAATTGTATTTATTTGTAGGTATTTTATTTAATTTATTTATTGATAGTGTAGTGTTAGGTTTAATTGTAGATAATTGTAGGTATTTTATTTAATTAATTGATTGCTAGTGTAGTGTTAGGTTTAATTGTAACTTAGGTTAGGATTTATTTTACAGGTAATTTTGTAATTATTTTAACTAGGTAACTATTAAATAGTTATTAACTATTTAATAGCTATTGTACCTGGTTAAAATAATTACAAAGTTACCTGTAAAATAAATATTAATCCTAAAATAGCTACAATATAATTATAATTTATATTGTAGCTGTATTAGGGTTTATTTTACAGGTAAGTATTTAGCTTTAAATAGGAATGATTTATTTAATGAGAGTTAATTTATTTCGTTAGAATAAAATTATATTTAATTTAGGGGGGTGTTAGGGTTATGGTTAGACTTAGCTTTAGGGGTTAATACATTTATTATAGTAGCGGCGAGGTCCGATTGGCAGATTAGGGGTTAATAATTGTAGGTAGGTGGCGGCGACGTTGGGGGCGGCAGATTAGGGGTTAATAAATATAATATAGGGGTTGGCGATGTTAGGGGCAGCAGATTAGGGGTACATAGGGATAATGTAGGTTGCGGCGGTGTACGGAGCGGCAGATTAGGGGTTAATAATAATATGCAGGGGTCAGTGATAGCGGGGGCGGCAGATTAGGGGTTAATAAATATAATATAGGGGTCGGCGGTGTTAGGGGCAGCAGATTAGGGGTACATAGATATAATGTAGATGGCGGCGGTGTACGGAGCGGCAGATTAGGGGTTAAAAAAATATGCAGGGGTCAGCGATAGCGGGGGCGTTTTTGAAGCTGGCCGCGTCCGTAAGCACCGCTGGTATCAAGAGTTGCAGTGGCGGTAAATATGCTCTACGCTCACTTTTTTGGAGCCTAACGCAGCCCTTCTGTGAACTCTAAATACCAGCGGTATTTAAAAGGTGCAGGGAAAAAAAAGCATGCGTAGCTAACGCACCCCTTTGGCCGCAGAATTCTAAATCTAGCCATTAGAGTTCTGCGTTAGCCGTCAAAACCAGCGTTAGAGGCTCCTAACGCTGGTTTTGGGCTACCGCTGGTATTTAGAGTCAGTCAGGAAAGGGTCTAATGCTCACTTTGCAGCCGCGACTTTTCAATACCGCAGATCCCCTTACGTCAATTGCGTATCCTATCTTTTCAATGGGATCTTTCTAACGCCGGTATTTAGAGTCGTGGCTGAAGTGAGCGTTAGAAATCTAACGACAAAACTCCAGCCGCAGAAAAAAAACAGGAGTTAAGAGCTTTCTGGGCTAACGCCGGTTCATAAAGCTCTTAACTACTGTGCTCTAAAGTACACTAACACCCATAAACTACCTATGTACCCCTAAACCGAGGCCCCCCCACATCGCCGCCACTCTATTAAATTTTTTTAACCCCTAATCTGCCTACCGCACACTGCCGCCACCTACGTTATCCCTATGTACCCCTAATCTGCTGCCCCTAATACCGCCGACACCTACATAATATTTATTAACCCCTAATCTGCCGCCCCCGCTATCGCTGACACCTGCATATTTTTTTTAACCCCTAATCTGCCGCTCCGTACACCGCCGCAACCTACATTATACCTATGTACCCCTAATCTGCTGCCCCTAACACAGCCGACCCCTATACTATATTTATTAACCCTAATCTGCCGCCCCCAATGTCGCCTCCACCTACCTACAATTATTAACCCCTAATCTGCCGACCGGACCGCACCGCTACTTTAATAAATGTATTAACCCCTAAAGCTAAGTCTAACCCTAACACTAACACCCCCCTAAATTAAATATAATTTAAATCTAACTAAATAAATTAACTCTTATTAAATAAATTATTCCTATATAAAGCTAAATACTTACCTATAAAATAAAGCCTAATATAGCTACAATATAAATTATAATTATATTGTAGCTATTTTAGGATTAATATTTATTTTACAGGCAACTTTGTAATTATTTTAACCAGGTACAATAGCTATTAAATAGTTAATAACTATTTAATAGTTACCTATTTAAAATAATTACAAAATTACCTGTAAAATAAATCCTAACCTAAGTTACAATTAAACCTAACACTACACTATCAATAAATTAATTAAATAAAATACCTATAAATAAATACAATGAAATCGGAACAGCCAATAGAATGCAAGCTCAATCTGATTGGCTGATCGGATCAGCCAATCGGATTGAACTTGAATCTGATTGGCTGATTCCATCAGCCAATCAGAATTTTCCTACCTTAATTCCGATTGGCTGATAGAATCCTATCAGCCAATCGGAATTCGAGGGACGCCATCTTGGATGACGTCCCTTAAAGGAGCCGTCATTCGTTGGGAAGTCGTCGGTGAAGATGGATGTTCCGCGTCGGCGGGATGAACTGCATGGATCCGGAAGAAAGAAGATTGAAGATGCCGCTTGATAGAAGACTTCAGTCGGATCATGGACCTCTTCAGCTCCCGCTTGGATGAAGACTTTAGCCGGATCATGGACATCTTTAGCCCCCCGCTTGGGCTTGGATCAAGACATCGGAGGCTCTTCTGGATCGATCGGTGAACCCGGCGTGGTGAAGACAAGGTAGGGAGATCTTCAGGGGCTTAGTGTTAGGTTTATTTAAGGGGGGTTTGGGTTAGATTAGGGGTATGTGGGTGGTGGGTTGTAATGTTGGGGGGGTATTGTATGTTTTTTTTTACAGGCAAAAGAGCTTAATTCTTTGGGGCATAACCCGCAAAGGGCCCTTTTAAGGGCTGGTAAGGTAAAAGAGCTTTTCTATTTTAATTTTAGAATAGGGTAGGGCATTTTTTTATTTTGGGGGTCTTTGTTATTTTATTAGGGGGCTTAGAGTAGGTTTAATTAGTTTAAAATTGTTGTAATATTTTTCTAATGTTTGTAAATATTTTTTTATTTTTTGTAACTTAGTTCTTTTTTATTTTTTGTACTTTAGTTAGTTTATTTCATTGTATTTATATGTAGGTATTTTATTTAATTTATTTATTGATAGTGTAGTGTTAGGTTTAATTGTAGATAATTGTAGGTAGTTTATTTAATTTATTTATTGATAGTGTAGTGTTAGGTTTAATTGTAACTTAGGTTAGGATTTATTTTACAGGTAATTTTGTAATTATTTTAACTAGGTAGCTATTAAATAGTTATTAACTATTTAATAGCTATTGTACCTGGTTAAAATAAATACAAAGTTGCCTGTAAAATAAAAATTAATCCTAAAATAGCTACAATATAATTATAATTTATATTGTAGCTATATTAGGATTTATTTTACAGGTAAGTATTTAGCTTTAAATAGGAATAATTTATTTAATAAGAGTTAATTTATTTCATTAGATTTAAATTATATTTAACTTAGGGGGGTGTTAGTGTTAGGGTTAGACTTAGCTTTAGGGGTTAATACATTTATTAGAGTAGCGGTGCGGTCCGGTCGGCAGATTAGGGGTTAATAAATATAATATAGGGGTCTGCGGTGTTAGGGGCAGCAGATTAGGGGTACATAGGGATAACATAGGTTGCGGCGGTGTACGGAGCGGCAGATTAGGGGTTAATAATAATATGCAGGGGTCAGCGATAGCGGGGGTGGCAGATTAGGGGTTAATAAGTGTAGGGTTAGGGGTGTTTAGACTCGGGGTACATGTTAAGGTGTTAGGTGCAGACTTAGGAAGTGTTTCCCCATAGGAAACAATGGGGCTGCGTTAGGAGCTTAAAGGGACAGTCTAGGCCAAAATAAACTTTCATGATTCAGATAGAGCATGCAATTTTAAACAATTTTCCAATTTACTTTTATCACCAATTTTGCTTTGTTCTCTTGGTATTCTTAGTTGAAAGCTTAACCTAGGAGGTTCATATGCTAATTTCTTAGACCTTGAAGCCCACCTCTTTCAGATTGCATTTTAACAGTATTTCACCACTAGAGGGTGTTAGTTCATGTATTTCATATAGATAACACTGTGCTCGTGCACGAGAAGTTATCTGGGAACAGGCACTGATTGGCTAGACTGCAAGTCTGTCAAAAGAACTGAAAAAAGGGGCAGTTTGCAGAGGCTTAGACACAAGTTAATCACAGAGGTAAAAAGTGTATTATTATAACTGTGTTGGTTATGCAAAACTGGGAAATGGGTAATAAAGGGATTATCTATCTTTTAAAACAATAAAAATTCTGGTGTAGACTGTCCCTTTAACGCTGCTTTTTGCAGGTGTTAGGTTTTTTTTCAGCTCAAACAGCCCCATTGTTCCTAGAGAGCCTAAAGACTTAGGGCTAGATTACGGGTGGCGCGCTGTTTTATTGCGGCTATTTTTGCACGTCTTAAGTAGCGTGCATATTACAAGTTGAAAGTAAACGTGTTTTCATTATGTTATCACTCTGTGTACACACACTTGCTTCCTTATCTTATATCTGTTATCTGTTTATTACTTAACTACCCTGCACCTCACTGGGAGTGTAATTTATTCTGCTGGCTGTGTTTACTTAAGCTTGTCAAAAGCCCAGATTCCAGTATAGAAACTTTCAGTATAGATGGGGACACCACAGGCTAAATTGGCTATTTCAAATTCCAAAATAAGGAAAAAGGAACTATTTGTAAACAATTTAATAAACTCAGCAGGTAAAATTGATCAGTGGGAATCTTTCAAAGGGGAGAAAATTATTTTGGGGTAAACCGTCCCTTTAAGCAGGATTAATATTCTGCTGTGCAGGCTGCTGCCCTCACTGTCACCCTCACAATGCTTCTGTAGTGTCCTCTGTATCTTCTGCCCCCGCTTGCAAGCACAGAAACCAATGCAAATTTCTGTTGTAGTGCACCTGTGCTCTGGTGTGATTAACCATAAATCTATAGTATTTTGCAGCTAATATTTTCACATTCTACTTCAATACATATTTCTATAGTAAGATATAAAAAAAATAAAAAAATGTGCAACTAGGATTGCCAGCTGCATTCCACAATAATGCTAGACAATTTCTCAATGACTGGACACAATAGTAAGGGGGGTCACACAATGTCCTGCCCCCACTTAAAGCTGTGGCATTTTTTTACAACTGAGCAGTAATGTTACCCCTTGGCTGCCAGCAACATACCAATCAATTAATAAATCATAAGCCACCTGATTTCTATTAATCTTATTTAATTCTAGGTCAGGCACTAAGGCCACATAACCATAACAAATTATGCAAATCCAAACAGACCATGGTACATAATGATGTGATTATTTTTATATTGCTGGTAGTAAATTAGTGGCAGTTTAGCATTTGCAGCAGAACAAACCTGATATTAGCCTCAAGAAATGATTTATACAAATATAGTTGTAAAAAAAAAGAGGCAAAAATGTGCTATAATTTGGATGAAATATTTTTTAACTACCAAAATTTGGCAGCAAACCTCTGATTCTTTAACATGGAAGCACAGCAGACAAAACAACTGGAAAACTTCAGTGCAGAAGCAGACACCATACATGCATTGTTTATGTCAGAATTACATTTCTCAAATTATTATTTTTTTTAGAAATTCCTGAGGTATAAGTGGGATCGGAATTGAAATTTGAAATGTAGAAACTCTGTGTTCCACTCCATTTTTTTCAAGATGCTGAGATTAAATAAAGCATCATTGATAAAGAGGCACGTTTTTCTGTGCCGTATTTAAAGGGAGAGTAAACATTATTTTTTAGACTTTCAATAGGTTTATTTGCCTTTAAATATATAGCAATAGTTATAATGTCAGGTGCTCTTATATAATGATATTTTACCTCTCAAAGTGAGTAGTGTATTATTAGTGCTTCCTCCGGCCATATCAAGCAGCTTTTTTTTTTCTTGTCAGCTGCAGGTGATACAGCATTCTGCAAGCTGCTGGAATAAGCTATTTGTCTGTCTCTGATGAAGCGCATGTGTTAATGCTTGAAACGCGTAAGATAGGAGCTTACCTGATGTCCTGTATGGAAGCCTGCTCCAAATAAACTATTTATATTCACCGAAAAGACCCAGCGTTTCCTTTTCCTCATTCTCATATTTGTCTGTTAACAAGGTCTGCCTATTGCACATTTAAAGGTAAAATATGCCTATTAAAAAAACAAAAACAACTATGCATTACAGTCAGTAGGTAGCATTCACCTGTCATCGCCCCCCAGATTTTTCCATCAGACTGCCAGATAGTGAAGCGTGCTTCATCACCCTAGAGAGCATGTTTCCTCTGCCCCAGAGTCTAGTGACAGTGTGCTTTACACCACTCCAGCCGACGCTTGCCATTGCGCAGGTTGATTTGAGGCTTGTATAGAGCTGCTCCTCCATGGAAACCCATTTCATGATGCTCCAGACATACAGCTTGTATGCTAATGTTGCTCCTAAACGCATTTACCTCACAATCATAGCACTTACAGTTTACCAGGAAGATCTAAAAGGGCAGAAATTTAACAAACTGACTTGAGGCAAAAGTTGGTATCTTATAAATAGTCTATGTATAAAGTCTTCAGCATGACCAATACTTGCCTATTGATATTTTCTGACTGTGTGCTGGATTGTATGCACCTGTTAGCAATGGGTGTGGCTGAACTCAGTAAATAGTAGGGGCCCATATTCTTTTGGCCATATAGTGTATAGATTGCTCAATATATTTAGTTAGAAATCAGAGTTAATGGACATTAAACTCAGGACTGGATTTGTCATAAATGTATTCATAAAAAAGAAAAAACTATGCAATATACATTCATATGTAGTGTGCAGCTGGTTCAGGCAATTTTGCAGGATACTTTAAGAAAAACCAAACCCAAGATTTTTCTTTCATCAATCATATAGAGCATGCAATTTATAAAACCTCTTCAGTTTACTTCTATGATCTAATTTGTTTCATTCTCTTAGTAAAAATTTGTGAAAAAAATAATAAGGTAGGTTTGGGAGCGGCAATGCACTTCTGGGATCTAGCTGCTGATTGGAGATTTCACATATATGCCTCTTGTCATTGGCTCACCTGATGTGTTCAGGTAGCTCCCAGTATTGCATTGCATCTCATTCAACAAAGGATACCAAGAGAATTAAGCAAATTTGATGATAGAAATAAATGGGAAAGTTCTTCGAAATAGTATGGTCTATCGGAATCATGAATGAAAAATGTTTGGGTTTCATTACCCTTTAAGTTGCAAAATTTAATTTCTAGGGAGCATGGGACAATAGTGATTTTTTACAATGAAAATTGTATTTTACAGAAAAAGAAGTTGGTTCAGGGCAGGAATTGACAGTCTGGGGTGTAGCCACACATTGGTTAAGAGGTGGAAATGTCACCTCATTGAATAAAAGAGCAGTGCCGTGGGCTTCCAGAGCCACTTAGCTAAGCAGTGAACCCATGGCAAAATAAAGACACCTTCTCATCACTGATGAATGAAGGTGACCTTTATTTTGAGTGATGGTAAATCTTAGCTTTTTTGAAACACTAGGATTTACCATCCCTTTAAAGATCTACTAAAGTCAAAATTAAACTTTCATGAATCAGAGCTTACAGTTTTAAGAGACTGTCCAATTTGCTTCCATTATCAATTTGCACACAGTTTTTATATATAAGCTTTCTGAGGCACCAGCTCCTACTGAGCATGTGCAGGAGTCAACGATGTATAAGTATATGAGCCTGTGAGTGGCTAATGAATGTCACATGATACAGGGGGTGGCAAATTAAAGAACATTTTAAAATTTGTTACAAAAAAAATATTTTGCTGACTTAAAACTAAGCAAAAGAGTAAGTGCTAATGCATTATATTTTTATTCTGCACTTGTTGATTATAAAGTCCTACTGTATTTAATTTTTCTTTTAACTTTAAGGGTGTGTAAATCCTCATATCTGAGTACATTTTGAAAATATATATTTTTCTGTATGTTGGGAAAGGTGCTAGCATTTAGGGTTTATGACATTTGTATGTTTGCACTTCCTACAGGTTACTGACAGGAGGTATTAGTTTGAGTGTAAAGTGCTAGCATAAAATATACAGAGATTGTTAATACAGGATATATAACTATGTAATGACGTATATATACTAGACTTATATGCAGTTTCTGACAGGTTAAATATTTACTTCATATACAGAACTCTTAAGTTTGTATAGTTAAACTGGTAATATTTTAGACAAAGCTTGCTCCTTTGATGGTTTTAAGGTGCTGTACATGAGAACGTGGATAAACGTATGAAATTAGAGTTCCTCTCATTATGTATGACAGGGTATAGCAGTAAGACTGGCATGAACTTAAGCAGGTACACTTACAATCTGTCTTCAGTATTAAGTTGAACAACATGAAATAATAAACTCCTTTAGTCATTCTGCAGGATACGCACTTATGGGTGTGGGCTACTTTACAGAGTAGTTATTCATAGTTTGTTTTGTTACCAATTGAAACCAGGAAGACTTTTCTAATGTGGGACGTATTAAGACGACTTGGCTGGATTGTAGCAGGATCAAATTACAAACCAGCTAAAATGGCAGTAATTTTAGTACTAAAACATAAAGATTATCTCCAGTCTAGCATGCAATGACCCCTATTAATACAATGACATGATGGTAGTAGTAAATTGTTATCCATCTATAATTTATTACCTTTTATTTATATAGAGCCATCACTTTCACTGTGCGTATGATGAAAAAGGAACCGTTAGAATTAACAAAGGAGACATTTTGAACTAGAAAACAATTACAAAAGAAAATAATAATGAACCAATAGAGTAGCAGAAAAGTACATTTTATTATTGAATTATTGATTGCATATAACTATGTGATTAAACCCTGCAGAGAGATTAAAGGAATATGAAATAGTGCTCTTTTAGTAAAAAAAAATAAAACTAAAAAAGAAACTGATTGGTCTAGATTACAAGTGGCTGTTTTTTTTTTGTGTGTGTGTGTTAGCGAAAACTCAGCTAGGATTTTCATTTTTGCACTTGTCAGGTTGCGTTCGTATTACAAGTTCCAAAATTTTGCGCTAGCGTTACCCTGAATTGTGTGAAAAACTAACTTAAGTTTTTGGTTTAACATGCATGTATTCTCCCATAGAGATCAATAGAGAAAAAAATGGGGGGAAAAAACTAACACCGGAGATCTCACAAACGTCACCACATTTTCTTATTCCCCATAGAAGTCAATGGAGAAAAAAAAATGTTGAAAAAAAAATTAAAGACAAACAGCTTACTTGTTTTCTTGCTAACTGACCACTTAGACATTCTTATTGTATTTATTGGCTGCAACTAGATAAAATAACTACCATTACACGTGATTTTTTTTCAGCAAAATTCCTCTAATGAGATGGACAATAAACTTACTGCAGCTATTATAGGTGTCACCTAGCAACACTTCAAAGGAAAAGTTGCTCCTTGGCCTTCCTATAGAGACTACAGACCCATTGTAGGGCAGTGACAGGAAGTAATGGACCCTTAACAAATGAAGTTAAAGTGAATGTAAATTTTGATGCTAAAGTCCCCGGTTTTTAAAAATTTGATTAAAAACAGGGGCACTTTAATTCATCAAAATTTACATTTCACTCCTGTTGGGAAAAAAATACTTACCTTTTAATCTTGAGAGCAGCTCCAGCTTCCCCCACCCGTTGCAAAGCCTCTTCCTGGATCTAAAATTAGGAATCCGGCTTCCTCCAATCACCGTGTTGAATCAGACACTGATTCTCCCAGGGGGAAGTCGTGATTGGAGGATGACCTATCCATCATTTCTGACATCAGAAATGGCTTGCGACGACCGGAGGAAGCTGGAGCTGCTGTCAAGTTTAAAAGGTAAGTTTTTTTTCACAACAGAAGTGAAATGTAAATTTTGATTAATTAAAGTGCCCCTGTTTTTAATCGAATTTTTAAAAACCGGGCACTTTAGCATCAAAATTTTCAATCATTTTAAAAAAATTAAGAAAAGGTAAATTCCTTTTAAAATGATGAATATTACATATTACAATGATTTCTATAAACTATAACCCACTAGTGTTGTTTTTTTATTACAACAACAGAAACAGAGGGGTAGATTCCAATCTTTCCGATCCAATTTATTTATTATTCTTATTTTTATTTTATTTTATTTTATCATGATTCTAAATTAGTTAGTTCATTTTCTTAAAGGGACAGTCTACTTGAAAATGTTTATTGTTTAAAAAGATAGATAATCCTTTTTTTTTTTTACCGTTTGGAACCAGGGCTATTTTTACATTTCTGCAGTGTTTGTGTTTAGCTGTAAATTTTTATTTACTAATTTACTGCACCCGCACATATTATATACCGTTTTTCTCGCCATTAAATGGACTTTCTAAAGATACCATTATTTTTATCATATTATATAATTTACAATAATTTTGTTTTATAAAATATGATGAAAAAAATGGGAAAAAAACACACCTTTTCTATCTTTGACCCCCAAAATCTGTTACACATCTACAACCACCAAAAACACCTATGCTAAATAGTTTCTAAATTTTGTCCTGAGTTTAGACATACCCAATGTTTACATGTTCTTTGCTTTTTTTGCAAGTCATAGGGCAATAAATACAAGTAGCACTTTGCCATTTCCAAACCACTTTTTTTTTCTCTCCAAAATTAGCTATAGTTACATTGTGACACTGATTTCTGTCAGGAATCCCTGAATAACTCTTCATATGTATATATTTTTTTTTTAGTAGACAACCCAAAGTATTGATCTAGGCACATTTTGGTATATATCATGCCACCATTTCACCGCCAAATGTGATCAAATAAAAATAACTTTTTCACAAAGTTTAGTTTTCTCACTGAAATTATTTATAAACAGCTTGTGCAATTATGGCACAAATGGTTGTAAATGCTTTTTTGGGATCCCCTTTGTTCAGAAATAGCAGACATTTATGGCTTTGGCATTACTTTTTGGTAATTAAAAGGCCGCTAAATGCTGCTGCGCACCATACTTGTATTATGCCCAGCAGTGAAGGGGTTAATTAGGTAGCTTGTAGGGAGCTTGTTGGGTTAATTTTAGCTTTAGTGTAGGGTAGTAGACAACCCAAAGTATTGATCTAGGCCCATTTTGGTATATTTCATGCCAAATGTGATCAAATAAAAAAAACTTTTTCATACACTTTAGGTTTCTCACTGAAATCATTTACAAACAGCTTGTGCAATTATGGCACAAATGGCTGTAAATGCTTCTCTAGGTCCCCTTTGTTCAGAAATAGCAGACATATATGGCTTTGGTGTTGCTTTTTGGTAATTAGAAAGCCGCTAAATCCCGCTGCGCACCACACTTGTATTATGCCCAGAAGTGAAGGGGCTAATTAGGTAGCTTGTAGGTTAATTTTAGCTTTAGTGTTCAGATCAGCCTCCCACCTGACATATCCCACTCCTTGATCCCTCCTTGACCCCCCTCAAACAGCTCTCTTCCCTGCCCCACCTAACAATTGTCACCGCCATCTTAAGTACTGGCAGAAAGTCTGCCAGTACTAAAATAAAAGGCTTTTTTCTTCTATAATTTTTTAAAAATCTTTTATAAATATTCTGCAGTGTTGGATCCCCCCTTAGCCCCCAACCTCCATGATCCCCCCCAAACAGATCTCTAACTCTCCCCCCTCTATCTATTTGCCACCATCTTGGAAACTGGCAGCTTTCTGCCAGTACCCAGTTTCCTAAAAACAATGCCTTTTTTTTATAAAAAATAAATAAATAAAAAAATTCTGTAGTGTAGCTGCCCCCACTCAATACTCTTCCCCCCTCCCCCTTCCAGATCCCTTTTCTAACATTATTACTTTCCAAACAATACTCTTTCCCCCTTCCCTCCTTCTCTCCCTCCTTCACTGTATTAGCTAATGAAGCGCATGCCCCCGCCCCCTCGCATGCACTACAGAATCTGGATCCACGCTTGCAGGAAGTTCACCAGTGATGGGCCACTCACCCGCTTCCATCGGATCCCTCCCACGCCACCAATTGGCACCATCACTGGCTGATGCAGAGAGGGCCATAGAGTGGCTCTCTCTGCATCGATTTGCTGAAAAAAGGGTATTGCACGTTGCATCCTGTGATACCCTGAAAGTGGCTGGAAGCGATTACGATCGCTTCCACCGCTTCAAACCCCAGAGGACGTGCCAGGCACGTCCTTGGTCATTAACTGACACTTTTTGTAGGACGTGCCTGGCACGTCCTTGGTCATTAAGGGGTTAAAAAAAGAAAAGAAAGCAAATTTGATTGTAAAAGCAAATTGAAAAGTTGTTTAACATTGCCTGACCAATCTGAATCATGAAAATTTGAATTTTGAATAAACTGTCCCTTTAAATGGGATTTCCATTCCTTCTTGTTTATTGGCACCCAAGATCAGTTGCACAGGTTTTTACATTAAACATAAGTCCCAAAAATGGTGTATTGAAAAGCTGTGATTTACAGTATCTAGAACCTCACATCACCATCTTTTTACAGTAATAGAAATTTGGCAAAGACAAACCTTGTTCTGTACAGGGAGGTTTGGAACTTTTGCTGATATTTTGAAACCTCATCACTTAGCAGTTTCACAATTTTCAGTGTGAGAACTGTTAAAATCTCATTTTATAAGATGAGATAAGTTGTGGCCACTTTATTCTTGTTGAAATTCATTTCTTACACTGTTCTTTTTTTATTTTAGATGAAAATCCTGCCAAAAAGGACAACAAGGTTTTCTTAATTTATTAAATAAAAAACAAGTTTAAAAAACATCATTGATGAAACATCCCAGTATACCCATCATGCCCACACACAAATGACATTCAATTATCATAAACACCATGCATACAGAAAGGGAAGTGCTCTACCAGGAACAAACAACAGCTCAGTAGCTTGTTCTATCGCAAATTACCCCATTGGAGCAGCCTCGTTCATCTCAGTTGTGCTTTTCACAGAGGAGAACTTTCCTGAAGTATATCAGTCTGATCCTGCCTAGTAAGGTCAGTCTAGCGCCGAAATACCAGGTAATCTTTCTTTGAACAAGGAACATGACACCCAGACAATCATTTCGGCCTACATTGGTCCTCGTCAGTGAGGTGCAGCCATATTCCTCTAAGCACATTGGTCAAAGAGTCCACATCTGGTTTCCCCCATTACCCTTAGGGAGATTTCCCCAGGGTCATAATTCAAATGCAAACATAAAGAAAAACCACTCTATCTATTTGCAAAACACACACATGAACTTTATTAACCATATCAACCCATATCAAATTTTGCATGCATTATTGGTAGTTCCATGTTCTGTTTTATACAAGAATTATGCTCAACACTCACCACACTCAGTTCCTCTCCTCCTTTTGTCATCCCCTTGAACCACCTTAGCATGTAAGCCTACGAGCCTAGCTGCTCTGTAGATCACCATCATGAGAGCTGATTTACAACAGTGCAACTCTTGGCAGTGCCCTCTACCCATTTGTTCCCTATAAAAGCTACCTTGCAAATTATACCTATGTTTATAGTACTGCAGAATATGTTGGTGCTCTACAAATAATTGATGATAATAATAATAATAATGTTGTGGAAAAGTGGAGATCGTATTTTGCATTAGTTAAAAATTTGTGCTATGTTTGACTTTGAAAGAGTATGGTCACTTTAATTAAAAAAAGGGAAAAATGGCTATTACAATATTGGGGGAACCCCCCCAGAAAGATTGTAATCGACCCTATAAAGTCAAAGAAGCAGTGCTCTACTAAGGGCCAGCAGAAAACATATTGTTAACCAAAGGCAAGAGGCATATGTGTGTAGCCACCAATAACTAGCTAGCTCTCAGTTGTGCATTTTTACCTCTGAGATTAACTAGGTATGCTTTTCAGCAAAGGATACCAAGAGAACCAAGCATATTTGATAATAGTAGTAAATTGAAAAGTCTCCTAAAACGGCATGCTCTATCTGAACTATGAAAGTTTAATTTTGATGTTCATGCCCCTTTATGGATTGACAAAACAATTCCCTATATTCTCATAAACCATTGTTCTCTTTACTCTCGCTGATCAATTACTCACTGATACATTGTTGTAGACATCTCAAATTATTTAGCCTACATTTATGTCTAATACAATGAGACCCATTTATCAAGCTCCGAATGGAGCTTGAGGTCCTGTTTTTCTGGCGAGCCTACAGACTCGCCAGAAACAGCAGTTATGAAGCAGCGGTCTAAAGACAGCTGCTCCATAACCCTGTCCGCCTGCTCTGAGCAGGCGGACAGAGATTGCCACAATTTAACCCGATTGAGTACGATTGGGTTGATTGACACCCCCCACAAGAGCTGCTGGTGCAATGCTGAATACGGAGAGCGTATTGCTCTCCGCATTCAGCGAGGTCTGTCGGACCTGATCCGCACTGTCGGATCAGGTCCGACAGACCTTTAATAAATAGGCCTCATTATCTAAGATTTTATTTTGTTTATACTGAAGACGGCTTTTTGTTTTATAATACAGATCACTATGAATAATAGCACTAATATGTTGAATCAGGCACAGCTACTTCAAAACATTGGTTGCTTGAATTGTTAATTTATCTAAAGCATTTTAAAATTTACGGTAATTTAAAAAAAAAAAACCTTAGTTAGTTTATATAATTTAGTATAAAACCTTAAATGATACTCCAATGTTCCAATATAATTTTTTCTACTTTGTCATATAGTTAGTAATAGATATTACTTGTTTCCAAATTCTCCAGACATAGACAGTGATGAAGTTTACAATGCATTGTGCATTGACTTGTCTACATGATGTGAAGGTGAATGCTGTTTTATAGTCTTTACAACAATTTTTGTAGATGGTGAATTTTGTTACTCTTTACTGGAACTTTCTGACACAGATCATTTAAAGGGAAATAATACTCATATGCTAAATCACTTGAAACTGATGCAGTATAACTGTAAAAAGCTGACAGGAAGATATTTTACCTCACAAATTCCTCAGCTCAGCAGAGTAAGTTCTGTGTAAAAAGTTATACTCAGTTACTGCCCAGCTGCAGGTAAAAAAAAAAAAAATGAAGAAATGAACAGCAGCCAATCAGCATCAACAGTGCTGAGGTCATGAACTCTTTTACTGTGATCTCATGAGATTTCACTTAACTCTCATGAGATTTCCTTATAACATGAGAGTGCACGAGGCTCAATCCTTCAGCTGTCCCGGGACAGACATACTGATTTGCAATGGGATGTGGCTACTGAGAAACTTTTGAGGTAAAATATCTTCCTTTTTTACATAGAGATGCTCAGGTGATATTTTCTAGTCAGCTTTTTACAGCTATACTGCATCACTTTCAAGTGTTTAAAGATTTGGGTATTATGTCCCTTTAAGGAAATACTTCATAACCAGATTGGGAGAGTATGCAAAGCTAGAAATGTGCTGTAAATCTGAGTCAGTTCAGTCTGTTTGCACCATTATCAGTAACCAGCCAGACTGAGGAGAGTTCACGAAGCATGAGTCATGTTAAAATAATATTCAAGACAGTTATTTATTTTTTTCAATTGTTTAAAAAAAAAATGTTGATTAAATTGGTCATTGAGATTTCCAGTAAGTCACTGTAGGTGCATAGGCCTTCCTTAGGGTCACATTGTCCCCTGGCTGATAAGCACATCTCCCAATGAGCTTTTGGTGGACATGGAGACACATTTACTAGCATGAACTCAAAACATTGTTCAAACCAGGACAGGAAGATCAGTTTAAAAAAAAAACAACAAATCATGTAATATTTTTTAAAATTTCCTTTGTTAGATAACTTTTAATGTAGCTTGCTTGTAAACAGAGGTATAGGACAATAAAGTATGATATAATGCCACAAACCAGTTGTCAGCGTTCAGTTAGCTCCATTTATGAAACTGTGGTAGCAACTTTGGAGTCCAAGGGGGATATTTATCAAAGCCTCAACTATGCTGCATTTGCCGGCACCAATACGCTTGCCTAACATCGCCTAATATCGCGGCCGTGGACCTGAATACGATCTCCATATTTATAACATAAAGCCATGCACCAAGTATGGGCGATGAGCATCAGACTGTTGGTAACTAACAGTCATCGATCTCGCTGCTATTCGGCTTTTAACCAACTTTATTTATACCCTGTCAGTAAATGCCGCCACTATACTAAAATGTTTAACCCCTATCCTGCTACTCCCCGACACCGCCGCAACCTAAATAAAATGTATTAACCCCTATCCTGCTGCTCCCGGACCCCGCCGCAACCTAAATAAAGTTATTAACCCCTATCCCGCCGCTCTCGGACTCCGCCGCCACCTAAATAAAGTTATTACTCCCTATCCCGCCGCTCCCGGACCCTGCCGCCACTAAATAAATGTATTAAGCCCTAAACCTATGGCCTCCCACATCACTACCACTAACTAAACCTATTAACCCCTAAACCGCCAGCCCCCCACATCGCCATAAACTAAATTAAGCTATTAACCCTTAAACCTAACAAGCCACTAACTTTAAATTAAAATTACAACATCCCTATCTTATAATAAATTAAAAATTACCTGTAGAATTAAAAGAAACTATTTTTAAACTATTAATTAACCTACCCTAACTATTATCGTAAAATTAAATTAAACTAAATTAGCAATTAAATTAACTAAATTACACATTAAAAAACCCTAACCCTACTCAAATGATTTAAATCTACTATTAAACCTTATGAAAAATTACTAAATTACCAAAATAAATAAACTCTAAGTTACAAAAAATAAAAAACACTAAATTACCAAAAAAACAAACCACAATATCAAAAATAAAAAAGAATTACAACTAATGTAATAGCCCTATCAAAATAAAAAAGCCCCCCCAAAATAAAAAAAAAACCCTAGCCTACAATAAACTACCAATGGCCCTTAAAATGGCCTTTTGTGGGGCATTGCCCCAAAGAAATCAGCTCTTTTACCTGTAAAAAAAATACAAACACCACCGAACAGTTAACCCCCAAATAAAAGCCCTATTTAAAATAAACTAAGCTCCCCATTGCCCTGGAAAGGGCAGTCGGCTCTTTTACAAGCCCACACCCTAAGCTAAAATAAAAACCAACCCCAAAAAAACTTAAAAAAACCTAACACTAACCCCAAGACAGTCCACTTACAGTTCTTGAAATCCTGCTTGAAGGATCCATCCAGCCGGTGAAGTCCTCATCCAGGCGGCAAGAAGTCTTCATCCGGGCGCCCTCTTCCATCTTCATCCAGCCGGCGAAGTCTTCATCCAGACGGCATCTTCTATCTTCATCCATCCGGCTCGGAGCGGGTCCATCCTGAAGACATCCGTTGTGGAGCTCATCTTCAATACGGTCGCCACCATAAACTGGAACTTGAATTCAAGTAACGTCTTCCAAGATGGCGTCCCTTGCATTCCTATTGGCTGAAAGGTTCCAATCAGCCAATAGGATTTTAGCAGCTCTAATCCTATTGGCTGTTTGGAACCTTTCAGCCAATAGGAATGCAAGGGACGCCATGTTGGATGACGTCACTTGCATTCAAGTTCCAGTTTACGGCGGCGACCGTATTGAAGAGGAGCTCCGTGCCGGATGTCTTCAGATGTCTTCAGGATGGACCCACTCCGCGCCGGATGGATGAAGATAGAAGATGCTGTCTTGATGAAGACTTCGCTAGCTGGATGAAGATGGAAGAGGGCGCCCGGATGAAGACTTCTTGCCGCATGGATGAGGACTTCACTGGCTGGATGGATCCTTCAAGCGGGACTTCAAGAACTGTAAGTGGATCGTCTTGGGGTTAGTGTTAGGTTTTTTTAAGTTTTTTTGGGGTGGGTTTTTATTTTAGCTTAGGGATTGGAATTGTAAAAGAGCTGATTGCCCTTTTCAGGGCATGGTAAAAGACTGATATGCCCATCCAAATGCTCTTTTCAGGGCAATGGGGAGCTTAGGTTATTTTAGATAGGGTTTTATTTGGGGGGTTGGTTGGTTGGGTGGTGGGTTTAACTGTTGGGAAGTGTTTGTAGGTAAAAGAGCTAATTTATTTGGGTCAATGCCCCACAAAAGGCCATTTTAAGGGCCATTGGTAGTTTATTGTAGGCTAGGATTTTTTTTAATTTTGGGGGGGCTTTTTAATTTTGATAGGGCTCTTAGATTAGGTGTAATTCTTTTTTATTTTTGATAATGTGGTTTGTTTGTTTTCGTAATTTAGTGTTTTTTATTTTTTGTAACTTAGTGTTTATTTTTTTTGGTAATTTAGTAATTTTTCATAAGGTTTAATAGTAGATTTAAATAGGTAGGGTTAGGATTTTTTTAATATTTAATTTAATTCATTTAATTGCTACTTTAATTTAATAGTAGGATAATAGTTAGGGTAGGTTAATTAATAGTTTAAAAATAGTTTCTTTTAATTCTACAGGTTAGTTTTAATTTATTATAAGATAGGGATGTTGTAATTTTAATTTAAAGTTAGTGGCTTGTTAGGTTTAGGGGTTAATAGCTTAATTTAGTTTATGGGGATGTAGGGGGCTGGCAGTTTAGGGGTTAATAGGTTTAGTTAGTGGTAGTGATGTGGGAGGCCAGAGGTTTAGGGGTTAATACATTTATTTAGTGACGGCGGGGTCTGGGAGTGGCGGGATAGCGGTTAATAACTTTATTTAGTGGCGGCGGGGTCCGGGAGCGGCGGGATAGAGGTTAATACGTTTATTTAGTGGCGGTGGTGGCGGGGAGCGGCGGGATAGGGTTTAATACATTTTATTTATGTTGAGACGATGTCTGGACGGCAGATTAGGGGTGTTTAGATTCAGGATTTATGTTAGGGTGTTAGGTGTAAACGTAACTTGTTTTCAACCATAGAAATCAATGGGATATCTGGCAGCATCGAACATAAGCTTTCGCTGCTTTCAGACTCCCATTGAATTCCTATGGCATCCGCGGCCTCCTGGGTGGTGGATTGAAAACCAGGTATGCTGGGCCGAAATAGCCGCGAGCGTACCTGTTATAAATTTGATATCTTGCAAAATGTGTCAGATAGAGCCGAATTTGTATTCAGAACATCTGTAATGACGTAAGCATCAATCTGCGTCGGATTGAGACCGGCGGATTGTATGTTACGTCACAAATTTCAACTTTTGCCGGCCTGTAGGGTTTGATAACTAGGTCGGCTCAAGCTAGCAACAATTATGCTGCGGAATTCCAGCTTATTTGCGGTTGACGGCTTGATAAATATCCCCAAATGTGTTTTTAGGCTTGTGCAAGTGTGCCTGTAATGCTAATATGATAGCTGTGGTCTTAAGACCACTGCTACTTAAAGGGACAATCTACTTTAAACTTGTTATTGTTTAAAAATATAGATAATCCCGGGGGGCGGAGCCAGCGCTCAAACGAGATGGCTGCACTTGTGTGAGCTCCGCTAGTGCATGGGAGCTACTTTAATGATTCTTGCTGCCTAAGTGAAGACAAACAGCCTAAAACATCGTCTCAGTGTGGGCAGACACTTATGGAAGCTAAGACTGGCGACATTTGACCTCCGATCCCACATCTCACTCGGCTCCATTTGCAGCAACGCCACAGAACAACAGGCGAAGGCCGCCATCACTAATTCAGAGACTGCACGAGGGCGATTAAACCCTATGGCCCTATCGAATAGAGGTGATACAGGGGTGCCAGACCTCTCTGGAACAGACCGCTAACAACTCGTGTAAGCCATCAGAGATGCCGTTCCGGAGCAGAGAAGGCAGAGCATGGCCTCGGAGATCGTGAGTAATCCCACACATGAGACATTTTGATTTTGATAACACATAGACAGGAGAAGGGGTAGGAACACTACTCTCAAGTTATAGCCACAGATGGATCTCCAGTGGCCGGGAAAGATAACCCAGAATATTCCTATAAACAGCATGGCCTTTCACAATGGCCACGCGGCATATGCCCACACACGCAGCAACTAAATGGAGAGGGGAGTTTCGGCTCATTAAGTGTATAGTGAATTAATACACTTGAGAAACAGGGATTGCTGATGCCTTAATTAACAGGTCTCCATATACATCTGATAGATCTTTTGGGATGTAGAGACGGTCACACCACAAGATTTTTGGGAAGCACCTTAAACAAAATAGAGCCGCATAGCAGCCACGCAACATAGCGGTGCATTTTATTGTGAGACCCTGCTTAAATATTTACTTCAGAATTTGAACTGTGCTTAGGACAACTCTGTGTGTTAGACTAGGCTCAAATATTCTTTGTGAGCTTATCAATTTGAATACTGAAGATAAATAGCAACCATGTCCCCAAAAAAGGGCAACAAGGGAGAGAATCCAGCTAGAAAGAAAAAAAATAATACAACGCCATCAGTGAATACATTTTTCAAAAGCCTTGATTCTTCACATGCACATACTGAACTGGATATAGAGTCTAGAGCAAGGCAAGATTCTACATCTTCAGACTCAGAACAAGAGGATATGCAACAGGCAGTGACAATCCCTAAAGCACTGCTGGATTCTTTACCTTCAAAAAAGGACTTTTCTTCTTTAATACAGCAAGTCAGAGAATGTATACGCGAAGAAATCGCAGACATCAAGAAAGACCTCACAGAAGTGGGGGAAAGAGTAGTAAAATTGGAGGAAACAACAGAAGCACATCACACAACAATCTCCAACTTTTCAAATAAATTCTCCCAGCAAGACAACACAATCCTCCAATTAGAAAATAAAATAGACGACTTGGAGAATAGAAGCCGCAGGCAAAATATTAGGATGAGAGGAATCCCTGAGGAGGTCTCCCCCCAAGAACTTGAACCTTATGTGCAAAGCCTATTCGCTTATTTAACTGATACAGGGGATGATTCCTCATATGCCTTAGACAGAATACACAGGGCGCTAAGAGCAAGACCTGCTGAGAACCAACCTCCACGAGATGTGATTGTGAAAGTATCAAGCTATCCAATTAAAGAAACTTTAATGAAAAAGGCCAGAATGAAGCACCCGATCAAATTTAAAGGCACAGATTTGCAACTATTTGAAGACTTGTCTTCAAGAACACTCCAAAAGAGAAGAGAAATGAGACCGTTGACGAATACATTCCGCAAGCAGAATATCCCATATAGATGGGTTCACCCTTTCAACCTACAGATCCAATGGAAAGGCAGGCGCCTTGTATGTGACAATCCAGATGATATACCTTCAGTGTGTAAAGAATTACATCTAGAACTCCCTCCGCCGACTGATATCAACAGATCTCGGCCGGATAGACCACTACAAGGGGATACACTGTCAGTATATTTATGAAAATCTTAGTAGTGCTATCCAAATAATATATAAGTTTATGGCAGGGTTATAAACACAATCTTATATTAATTTTCCTTAAAAATTGAAACCCTAATCAACCATGTATCTACTAGACCATACAATTAATATAAATATCTGAATTCTTTTATTTAGTTAATATCCATAAACATATTGAAGTATATTCGCAATAAAAGGAAATGAAACAAAATTTATATGCGTTAAATCCAACTCTTAAGATATGCTATCCTTCTTACAAAACCCAGAAAAATATACCTTCACAATTCAGCCTTTTATTTATTTAACACAATGGGACTAAAAACCTTTAACATCCAAGCAATATAATTCTAAACAGTGTTTATAAAACAATAGGATAATATATATAATCTGCTATTTAACTGCAATTTATCCTAATACAAAATTAACTGACAATATCAGAACTTGCATAGATGAGTTACTTAGCCAATCAGACACAGATTTAAACAACAATACAATATATAGGCTGTGACTAGCAATTTGAAATACAATATACACTTCTGAATTATTATTATATATTTGCATAGATAAACAATTTAGGATTGGGATTAGTATAACAATACATAGGCTATGAAATGCTAACTTGAAATATTTCCTTAACTCTGCTACATACGGCAATAATAAATGTTTACTTTTAATGCTTGCATACAAACAGGCAGGCTAAGAGCTATTTAAGGTTATATAATACAATCTAAAAGCCCAATTTGTTCTTTCCAATTCAAAAATTGTAATTTTACTGTAGTGGCTATGCTTATAACTTATCTTACAAAAAAAAAACTTGTATACATCACCCAAATAAACAGCAATCCAGTCCCCAATTTTCGCAACGGATCCAATTTCACACCTTTCTTTAGAAGAAGTAGTAGTGGTTTAGCTAATTCCGCATAATTATCAATGAATTTGCGAGAATAATTTGTCATACCCAGGAATGATCTCAATTCCTTTAAGTTAGTTGGGTTTTTAGAATTCACTATAGCTTCCACCTTTTTCTTTTGGGGATTTAATCCTTCAGAGGTAACTTCATGTCCCAAGAAGTTTACACGAGTGCGGCACCATTGAGCTTTTTGCAGGGATAATTTGACACCTGCCCTTTTAAGTTGGCTGAGGACGTGTTTAAGCTCTGCGATGTGTTTTTCAAAGTCTGTGCTTTTGATTAAAACATCATCAACATAAGATAAGGTCCCCCTTTCCAGTGCGTCAGGCATAGCCTTATGCATGAATACAGCAAATTCATGTCCAGAATTTATGTATCCAAATGGAAGTCTCTGAAATGCATACTGAACCTTTTGGAAGGAGAATGCTAGCTTATATTGGTCCTCTTCATGTACCTTTATGGTCCAATATCCCTGTGCACAATCAATGGCAGTGAATATTTTGGATCCCTGCATTTGTGCTAGGCACTGGTCAATGTATGGTACAGGCCAGCCAGACATGTATACTCGTTTGTTTAGCTGTCTTAAGTCAGCACACAAACGCCATTGTCCATTGGGCTTAAGGACACCTAGAATAGGATTATTATAAGAGCTGTGCACCTGTCTGATAATACCTCTTTCTTCCAAATTCCTTATGATCTCTGCAAGAGAATCATATGAGGCTAGGGGAAGTCTGTATTGTTTGACAAATACAGGTGGCGCATTAGGATCTGTTTGTATCCTTGCAATGTGCAAGTCTGTAGTACCACAGTCATAAGAATCCTTAGCGAAAATATCCTTGTATTCCCTTAGGAGTTCTCGCAGCTGTTGGCGTTCATCATCGCTGGAACAGCCATTAGCTAAGGATATTTGCCCTTCGACTATTTGCTGAAATCCTGGAAAGATTTCAGGCTGTCCTATTTCATAGGCTTCTTCCAACCTAGAGGTGAGATCCCCTTGATTATAATTTACATTGCTCTCATGACTCTGGGTATTGGCGTAATCTTGCTGTTTGATTGGCTGATCAAACACTAGAGAGGCTTCTTCAATCTTACAGATGCCTTCCTCTGAGCTGAAGGGATAAATAGACTGAATATTAAATAGACCCTCTGGCATAGATGCAAAGGATTGTTCTATTAATTGTTCTTCAGTTAAGTATCCTTCAGGTATTAGCCCAATTACATTATTCTGGAATCCAAAAGTGTAATAACTTGATTCCAGTGCATATCCTATGGTAGTTCCCTTGGATAATGTTATATCCTGTGGGGTCATGTTATGCACAATAATATGTATTGGAACAGTTCCAATATTCACCATAGGAGTGTAGGTTACTGTGACACCCAAATTTTGTATTCTATGGGAGAGGCAAATTAGTGTTTCAGAAGTTTTTAATTTCTGACCTCTCTTTACCTGTAAGGGTAAAAGAAATTTATCAGCCCCAGCAGGAATTATAACATCGCTAGATACCTGCATATTCACAGCATATGGCAATTGCTGGTTTGATTTCAGGGCTGCATTTTCATCCTGAAATACTTCAGGGTCCCCCTTTAACCTGCTCCAGAGGCAAGAATTAATCAAATCTATTTGTATGGCATATCTATGTAAGATATCATTGCCAATGTATATTTGATTATGGGGAGTATTTAAAACTAAAAACAGGTGCTTCACTGACTTATTGCCAATAGAGATAGATAATAAACACTTAGCTGTGATGTTATAGCTTTCAGACCTGTCATCCAGGCCATTGACACAGTGGTCTTGGGGAGAAAGATATTTAATCACTTTATGTTCAGCTATCTGCGCTAATAAACCTTCGCTTATATAGCTAGCTTCCTGTTTTAAGTTTATTTTAGCATACTTGGTTTTACCAAGGTCATGTACTTGTATAGGGATAAATAGATCCTCTTTAACTCTCTCAATCCCTGTGAGGTATTGAGCGTGGTCTCCCCCCTTAGGGACTTTATGATCCCCCTTGTGGAGTGATATGGTTAATACATCGCCATCTAGGGAAATATTCGCTATCTTTCCAGGCGATATTTTAAAAGTATTACCATCAGAGCCACTAAAAGGAGTCTGATCATCTATTTGTAGAATAGTGATTTCAGGTGTAGAGTTATTCCTGAAATGAATCTCCACAGCATCTGGTTTCTCTTCCACCACGTGACAGCTGTGTCGGGTGCGAGATATACCAGATTTTTCGTAATTGATAGGCCGTTTAACTTGCGACCAAATTACATTATTTATGCAATCAATTATGGTGCTTAATCGTTTCAGGAGATCACTACCAATAATTAAACGATCAGTTGGCAGATCCACCATAATGACAGGGTGTCTTATGACCCTGTTCCCCAATTTAAATTTTAACCAGGCAGTACCGTAGACTTTTAGGGAGTCACCCCCAACACCTATTAGAGAACCGTCAAATTATCTTATTTTGGGTTTGTGGGGTGTTAGCTCATTTAGCTGTGTGTAGTATCTGTGGGATAAGATAGTTGCCTGTGACCCAGTGTCAATTAATCCCCTGATAGGGTTGGAGACTGAATCTTGCAGCTCAACTAGTACATAATATCTTCCTGCAGTTTCTATCATTTCACACATAAAATTTGCATTCTTGTACATCTGTGGGCTTCGCCACGTTTTACCTGGATCCGCTGTGTCATTCGATGCAGAGGAAATTTCATACCTACCTGTTTCCCCTATGACAAGGTCAGCTGGGTTCTTGTGTACTGCATCTGTGGAAATAATGTTAAGAGAACACTGCAGAGGAAAAGTTTGGTTAATTTTTCCCGGCTGATGTCGCTCATTGTCACAGCTAATTTGTCCGTTTCCGGTCTGTGGGGAGATAACATGATTAGTATCATTGATATTTATTACTACATTTTGTATATCTCTCCCCTCCCCTTCAGGTGATACTGCAGTATTTATGACTGTGCCTGTGGTCCACTGCTGACCAGTGGCTGTACCCCTAAAAAAGTATTGTTCGGTTGCTGAGCCGTAGATTTTTTACTCATATTAGCGATTTGTTTGCTCAACCGATTTAATTGGGTAAACAGCATATCTACCTGATTGTACAAGTTACCTCTACCCTGGGCCTATCTCTTGGTGCCCCATTGTACTGATTCCTGGACCATTGGGTTCCCTCAGAATCAGGACCACTATTTCTATTCTGGCGTGGTTGCCCCTGGGGTTCAGCTTGTTCAGCATTAGTACTTTGGGGAGCATTATATACCTGGGGTGTCTGGTTACCCTGAGAATATCTTCGCCGTCTATTGTATCTACCCTTGCACGGATACCAATTATTTGGTGAGTATTCTCTTTGTGAGTAATTATTCACCTGATTATGTCCCCCACTTTGGTTATAGTCTCCCTGCGCCTCAACCTGTGTAGGGGGAGGGGCAGAATTAAACCTCTGTGGAGATGGCCTGTTTTGACTGGCCACCTCTGCATAAGTCCTCTTGTTAGACTCCAAATTGAGGGGGCTAGGTGACACCCTAGTTTCTGCCACAATTTTGGGTTTTGACTCCTTTTTAACCCCCTGCTCACTGGACTGCTGAATAGAGTATAACTTCGTACTCTCTTTGATCAGCCATTCCAATGAGCAGTCCTCATCAAAATCTCTAGCTAAGTTGATTTTGATGGGTGTAGGCAATGCTTCAAAAAATAAATTTACAAATTCTGAGCCATCAAATCTGGGATTATCTTCAGCCATACTGTACGCATTTTTCAATACAGAAAGGAATTCGACTGGACTCTGATTTGCACGACACTTTAAACCATATACCGCTATTTTAGCTCTGCTTCTTAGCAAAGAGATCAAACTACAAAAGGATCAAATACATAAGGATATTTGAGTTATTTCAGAAAGGTGGTAGACCTGAACTGTGAATTAGTTTCACTACAGAAATTGAATAGTTAAAGGTTTGAGTTAATTTACATTCTTTTGTATTCTGGTTTTTAGTATTGCAATTAGATAGCAATTAGATTGTTTGCATAGGTGAGCAATTAGGAGGGACCCCACCCTATCTTTCTGAGGGTATTTAAAGAGATCTGTTTAGCTCTGCTAAACATTTAGCTCTGCTTCTTAGCAAAGAGATCAAACTACAAAAGGATCAAATACATAAGGATATTTGAGTTATTTCAGAAAGGTATATAACATTTCTCTTTTAAATTGTTGTTACTTGAATAGTTTGTACTTTCAGATAATATATTTTGTATTTCTATTAACTTTATATTTTGTTTTTTTATAGGTGGTAGACCTGAACTGTGAATTAGTTTCACTACAGAAATTGAATAGTTAAAGGTTTGAGTTAATTTACATTCTTTTGTATTCTGGTTTTTAGTATTGCAATTAGATAACAATTAGATTGTTTGCATAGGTGAGCAATTAGGAGGGACCCCACCCTATCTTTCTGAGGGTATTTAAAGAGATCTGTTTAGCTCTGCTAAACATTTAGCTCTGCTTCTTAGCAAAGAGATCAAACTACAAAAGGATCAAATACATAAGGATATTTGAGTTATTTCAGAAAGGTATATAAAATTTCTCTTTTAAATTGTTGTTACTTGAATAGTTTGTACTTTCAGATAATATATTTTGTATTTCTATTAACTTTATATTTTGTTTTTTTATAGGTGGTAGACCTGAACTGTGAATTAGTTTCACTACAGAAATTGAATAGTTAAAGGTTTGAGTTAATTTACATTCTTTTGTATTCTGGTTTTTAGTATTGCAATTAGATAACAATTAGATTGTTTGCACAGGTGAGCAATTAGGAGGGACCCCACCCTATCTTTCTGAGGGTATTTAAAGAGATCTGTTTAGCTCTGCTAAACATTTAGCTCTGCTTCTTAGCAAAGGGATCAAACTAAAAAAGGATCAAATACATAAGGATATTTGAGTTATTTCAGGAGTTATTCAGGGTTATTCAGTAGTAAATAATACTTATATTTTTCTTATTGTTAAAGTGTTGCATAGTTTAAAATGTCTCAGATACAGTGCAATGGGTGTTTTGCACTTTTTAATCGTTCTACTTTTTGGAGATTTCGGGGCTGTCCTGTTTGTAAGCAGTTTTCCCTGTTAAGGGAGGAAATAGCTAAACTTCAAGCTAAGGTAAGTAACATACCTGTTACCTCTACAAAGCTGCCTCAGAAAGAAGCCCCTCTACCCCAGAGATCAGCAAGGAGAGGCAGATGGATCACTGTAGGCTCTGGAAGAATTAGAACAGTAGACCAGAAGCATTGCCCACAACCTCTGCCATTGCAAAACTCCTATGCTGCTCTTGCCGAATATACTTGTGATGAGGAGATTGCTGTTTCTGAGCCCTCTGAAGCTGTAACAGGTAATTTAAATCTATTGGCACCTGATTCTCCAGGTAACATAACACAGGAAAGAACTGCAGATGTGTTTTTGAGAAAAAGACTGTTAGTGGGTGACTCTATTTTGAGGAATGTGTATTTAGGTGAAAGTAAAGGAGAAACAAGGGAGGTTAGATGTCTTCCAGGAGCTACTGCTCACAGGGATAAGAATCGTATTTTGAGAATTGTTAAGGCAGCAGAAAAGGGAAGTGAGTTAGATGTGATTGTACATTTAGGAACAAATGATCTGGCTAGTAATCATGTTGCTGCTGTTCAGAAAGAGTTTTGTGACCTAGGTAATCATTTAGAGACTGTGGCATCAACTCTATCATTTTCTGCTATTTTACCTGTGTATGGCCAGGAAGCAGGAAAGATGGAGCGGATAACAACATTTAATTCTTGGTTAGATAAGTGGTGCAGGGAACGAGGATTTGGTTTTATTGGCCATTATAGCTCTGTTTGGAAAGATACTAGGTTATTTAGGAGAGATGGCTTGCATTTGGATGCTAAAGGAACAGAGTATCTGGGAGAGGAGTTTAAATACTTTATTAGAAATCATTTAAACTAATAAAGGGGGGTAGCATTAATATATCCACCTGCCCCCCACAGCATGCCAAAACTGTTAGTCCAAGTAACAATTCTAGAAATTCTAGTAGAAAAATTCTTCGTGCCATGAGCACAAATGCTCGCAGCTTAGGAAATAAATTACCTGAACTCATTTCAATAATGACTAGGGACAACTTGGATTTAGTAGCTATAACAGAAACATGGTACAATGATTTGCATGACTGGGACATAGTCATACCTGGATACAGGTTATTTAAAAAGAACAGAGTAGGAAAGAAAGGTGGAGGAGTTGCTTTGTATGTAAATGAAAATATAAAGGTTACTGAAATTGTAGGAACAAATGATGAGGTGGAAAGTATTTGGGTGACTTTGGAAATTGGAGATAAAAATGTTTTTAGAATAGGGGTTGTATATAGGCCTCCATTGCAGGATGAAAAACTGGACAATCTGTTATTAGATGAAATAACCAAAATGACCATGAAGGGTAAGGTTATAGTACTGGGGGACTTTAATTTGCCAGATATAGACTGGAAGATTCCTTCTGCCAGATCGGCTAGAAGCAGGTATATTCTTTAATCTCTGCTAGGGGAATCACTTGAACAATTAGTCAAGGAACCAACTCGTAAGGAAGCTATATTAGATCTAATACTTACAAACAGTGATACAGTTTCAGATGTGTCTGTAGGTGAGAACTTAGGATCCAGTGATCATCAATCTGTTTGGTTTAGTATTCATGTTCAGGAACTGTCCACCCAGACTAAAACAAAAGTTTTAGACTTTAGGACGGCAGATTTTTCATTAATGGGAGAATACCTAAAGAACTATTTAAAGGGGAAAACTCTTATTACAGGGGTTCAAGAACAGTGGGAATTTGTGAAAGGTGCCATTTTAGATGCAACCACACACTGTATTAGACATGTCTGTAAAAGTAAAAGAAAGCGGAAACCAATTTGGTTTTCCAAAGAAGTAGCACATGCTGTAAAGACAAAAAAGATAGCTTATAAAAATTACAGACACACACAAGCAGATGATGATATGAAAATATGGAGACTCCAACAAAAAAAGACTAAGCAGTTAATTAGGAAGGTTAAAGCTCATGCAGAAGAGAAGATAGCACAGTCAGTAAAACATGGGGACAAAACATTCTTTAGATATATCAGTGAAAGAAGAAAAAATAAGGTAGGAATAGTAAAATTGAAATCAGTTGATGGTAGAATAATAGAAGGAGATAAGCAGATTGCAGACTGTCTCAATGATTACTTCTGTTCTGTTTTCACTAAAGATTGTGAAGATACAATGTCTACATTAAGGGATGCAACGCAAAATAGAAACAAGCTTAACAGTAATCTTTTTACAGAGGATGAGGTTTTGTTAGCATTATCAAAAATAAATGTTACAAAGGCAGTGGGTCCTGATAATATTCATCCAAGGGTTTTAAAAGAACTTCGATCAGTGCTAACTGTCCCATTAACTGATCTGTTTAATCAGTCACTATTAACAGGAGCTGTCCCAGATGATTGGAGAATAGCAAATGTAATACCCCTTCATAAAAAGGGCAGTAGAGAAGAATCTGGCAACTACAGGCCAGTTAGTTTAACTTCAGTAGTAGGGAAATTAATGGAAAGCCTCTTAAAAGAAAGAATTATGACTTACATAAAGACAAACAATTTAGAGGACCAAAATCAGCATGGTTTTACTTCAGGGAGATCATGTCAGACTATTCTAATTGACTTCTTTGATTATGTAACAAAAGTATTAGACAAGGGAGGAGCAGTTGATGTAGCATATCTAGATTTCAGCAAAGCATTTGACACCGTCCCACACAATAAACTTATTCACAAACTATATCTCCTTGGTCTAGATTCAAAAATTGTGAACTGGGTGGAATGCTGGCTTAAGGACAGAAAACAAAGTGTCTTAGTAAATGGAGTTCATTCAGCAGAGGGGGCTGTTACTAGTGGTGTTCCTCAGGGGTCAGTTCTGGGGCCTGTTTTGTTTAACATATTTATCTGTGATATCAGCAAAGGGCTACAGGGGAAAGTATGTCTCTTTGCAGATGATACAAAAATTTGCAACAGAGTGGATGTTCCAGGGGGGGGTAGACAAAATGAGAAGTGATATACAACAATTGGAGGATTGGACAAATGACTGGGGTCTAAAGTTTAACACAGCAAAGTGTAAAATAATGCATTTAGGGAAGAAAAATCCAAATGTTAATTACAGACTCAATGACACTTTACTGACTGTTACAGATGAGGAACAGGACTTGGGAATTATTATTTCAGATGATTTAAAACTTAGTAAACAATGTAGTAATGCAGCGAGTAAGGCTAGCAGAATGCTTGGATGTATTGGTAGAGGTATTTGCAGCAGAAATAGTAAGGTTCTTATGCCACTTTATAGATCATTAGTTAGGCCTCATCTTGAGTATTGTGTGCAGTTCTGGAGACCATATCTTCAGAAGGATATTAACAAACTTGAATCTGTGCAAAGGAGGGCTACCAAAATGGTACATGGTCTAAAAAATAAAACTTACCAGGATAGGCTCAATGACCTAAATATGTATAGCTTAGAGGAGAGAAGGGAAAGAGGTGATATGATAGCAACTTTCAAGTACATTAAAGGGTTTAGTAAAACTGAGGCTGTGGGTATTTTACATAAAATGGAAAATTCAAGAACATGAGCTCAAGCTAAAGGGTAGTAGATTCAGAAGTAATTTGAGGAAGCACTTCTTTACAGAAAGAGTGATTGATTTATGGAATAAACTTCCTCAAGAGGTAGTAGCAACAAACACTGTGGGGGACTTTAAAAATGCATGGGACAAGCATAGGGCTATCCTACGAACTAGATAAGTTTATACTGTTAGGTAAGGTCGGGCAGACTTGCTGGGCCTATGGCTCTTATCTGCCGTCAATATCTATGTTTCTATGTTTCTATTTTCGCGGCAGTTTTAGTGCGATATTGCCCGAATTCTTTTCTGCATTGTTGTTTTACCCCATTCCAGGAATGAATATTCATATCCTTTAGTGAAACAAAGAATTTGTGATGCTTACTGTCAAATACCCAAGGCAGAAATTCAATTTTCAATTTCTCACTTGTAACATTCATTATAGCTAACGCATTTTCAAAAGCCTGTAAATGATCAATTACAGATGTTGTTCCCTTATTGGAGAATATAGGTACTGCGCGTTGTACGAAGGTGATTATTTTATGGGAATCATAGACTTTATCAGACTTATTTTGGGATTCTCTGTTAGAGTTTCCCTCCCCCGCATCAGCTGCGCTACAGCTGTCCTCTGGATTTACATCCTGAGGGGATTGTCTATTTGGGAAATCTACTTCTGACCCGTTAGGGGTCATTTGTCTATGTTGTTCTATATATTTTCGTACCTCGTCCCTGACGCGTTCGCTAAAGGAGTTAGCATTATCTGTATTATTCTCATTGCTAATATAGGGGTTTTCATTATGGCGATATGACCTTTTTAAATCGCTTAATTCTCTCTGGCTTTGCGCAAGCTGTTTATTTAAATCTTGTATCTGTGCGATTAAGTCTGTATTATGCTTATCTAAGGTGGCTAGGTTTTGGGCAAATTCATCCATTTTATTTTTGGCTATTTTTAAACCCTCTTCGCGTTTGCGCGAGGAACGAATACTATTTTCTAGCTCCTGTATTTGCAATCGTTTGTCTGTGACACAAAACGACATTTCGTCAATTATGCATATTAAAAGGGGCCAAGATTTTAGTATTAGTTCTTCTCGCTTTTTGGGATCTTTGCATTGATTAATCATTAATAATTCCTGGAAGAATTCATTCTCTTCATTGCACATATTATTATTAACGGTAATATTTTTAGCCCTAGTTTCAAGCATATCCACAAAATCATTTAATTCACCCGCAATATTAAACTTCCCTTTAAGGTAACTTAAGATATCTTTCTTAAGGACCTGACCTTTAGTAATAGGTATGGTTATGGGACCAATTTCATTGCTATGTATAGAATTAAATGAGTCACTTCTGGCTACAGACATTATTGTATTGGTTTAGTATTTAGTTAAACTAAAACGCTAATACAATTTTTGCCAATAAAAAGAGAGAAGAAAAATATAAAAATTATGTCTTCAAAATATCAATATCAATTTTGAAATATGACAAAATTAATATCTTTATGAATTTTGAAATATGAAAAATTAATATTTTTGATTAATTTCGAAATATGAAAAATTAATATTTTTATGAATTTTGAAATATGAAAAATTAATATTTTTATGAATTTTGAAATATGAAAAATTAATATTTTTATGAATTTTTCAAAAATTAATTTTTAATAATATTTCAAAATATTAATATCAATCTTGAACACGAAAATCAATATTTCAATTTTCAAAAAAAAAAAAAAAACTTTTATATTTTCAAAATATCAATTTGAAATATGAAATTTCTTCTCTCTTCTAAAATAATTTCTATTTACCACAAATATACTATATCAATATGATAATTATTTATAATATCTCATGCAAGTGCCTCCAATTATTATGTCAGTATATTTATGAAAATCTCAGCAGTGCCTCCATATAATATGTCAGTATATTTATGAAAATCTTAGCAGTATTCTCTAAACAATGTGTAAGTATATGGCAGGGAATATATTTAACAATCTTCCTTTAAACTAAACCTGCAATCAAACATACATTTGCTAAGACAATAAAATTAATCTAAATATCTGAATTCTTTATTATTAGTAAATAACTATGAACATGTTGATACGTAAATATTTGTAATGATTAGAATATGAATCAATATTATATGCGTTAAAACAAGAACTATTTAAAATATGCTATGCAAAGCTCATGCCAATTTACTTTAAAACCAATCTTTCATTTAGAGCTGCATTTAAAATATTACAATGAGACCTAAAATAGCAGTTACAAACATTCAGCAATATGATTTACAGTGCTAATTTAAACAATAGTACAATATACACTTTTATTAAAAACATCAGAAATTGTATATATTATTTATGTAAAGACCCAATTCTGAGTTATAACTCTACAGTTTTTTTTGTAACTGACTGAAACTGTTTTGCGTGGGACACAGTCAAACTATAAAAACAAAGTGGGCCATACTCTCCTATTCCATTGCAATTACACTTATTTTATATGAGGTGTGAAAAATCTTGAAGTTGGATCTCATCTTGGTAACGTATATATATATATATATATATATATATATATATATATATATATATATATATATATATAAAAAGAAAGAGGGTTGAAATTAATATTTTAACACAGATATATGCATAATAGCTGTAGTTTATATTCAGTCTGTATATTGTTAAATACATATCCTTGATGCTAAATTGTTTTATCTATACAACTGTAGAGTTATAACTCAGAATTGGGTCTTTACATAAATAATATATACAATTTCTGATGTTTTTAATAAAAGTGTATATTGTACTATTGTTTAAATTAGCACTGTAAATCATATTGCTGAATGTTTGTAACTGCTATTTTAGGTCTCATTGTAATATTTTAAATGCAGCTCTAAATGAAAGATTGGTTTTAAAGTAAATTGGCATGAGCTTTGCATAGCATATTTTAAATAGTTCTTGTTTTAACGCATATAATATTGATTCATATTCTAATCATTACAAATATTTACGTATCAACATGTTCATAGTTATTTACTAATAATAAAGAATTCAGATATTTAGATTAATTTTATTGTCTTAGCAAATGTATGTTTGATTGCAGGTTTAGTTTAAAGGAAGATTGTTAAATATATTCCCTGCCATATACTTACACATTGTTTAGAGAATACTGCTAAGATTTTCATAAATATACTGACAACACCTCTACCACAAAGACCGGAGTGGAGGAAGGTTCCTGTGAAAAAGAACGATAAATTCTCTAAGCCGTTACCCAAAGAGTCTACCTCAAGAGAAGCTATTTGATAGTGACTAGAAGGGCTTCTTTTTGTCTTTCTTCCCTTTCTTTTCAGGTTGTTTTCTGCAAGTACCATGTGAGTAATCCCTGGGGTGACATATCCCCCAGTCAGATGTGAAAGGAGGGTGAGTATACTCACCGTGTGGTAATTAACAGATCAAGCGAGGGCTAAACATTGCTCTCTCTTCTTGTATTTTTAAGAGAAATGTGTTTATGATAATGTCTTTTCCCTGTTTTTCTTCTTCTTTCTTTATCCTTTTTTATTAATATGTTGATAACGCAACAGGATGTAATTTAATTTAAGTTTCAATGTAATTTGTAGCTCCAAAGTATGTTCTCCCTCACTACTTTGAAGCTTTATGCTTCTATGCAATTGCAATGTTTTTGGTTTACGGTTTTTATTTTTGTTACTCCAGGGGTGTGTCCACAAACCTATACATTTCATGTCATACCTAATAAATAGAGGGGAAAACTCCATCTCCAATCCTAATGTTGAAGGGTACTGGTGATCCACAACTCCGCATAGTCACCCAAAATGTCCAGGGTTTCAACTGTCCAAACAAGAGGGCCATGGCACTACGTGATATTTATAAACGGGGAGGACAGATTGTACTATTGCAAGAAACACATTTTAAGGCAGGCAGAATTCCAAAGTATCTCTCATCACAATACACACAACATTTCCATAGCACTAATTTAAAAAAAAAAACTAATGGAGTAAGCATCCTATTACATAAATCTATCCCATTTAAAGCATTGCAGATTAGTAAGGATAATGAAGGTAGATATCTGGGTGTCATGGGGTTGTTATATGGAAAACCTGTCACAATAGTCAATCTGTATGCCCCCAATAGACACCAAGAGGGTTTCATGAACAAAGCCAGTACAAAAACTCTAGAAATACTAAAAGGCCCACTTATAGTAGGGGGGGATTTAAATGCCCCACTAGTCCCTGAGATGGACTGCTCTAGTGCCAAATCCAATGTCCCCTAGAGAACCCTCAAATCTCTTTGGAAGAATTTTAAGTTGTTAGCCTTACATGACGCTTGGAGGTACCTGCACCCAGATAAAAAGGACTTTACTTTCTTCTCTCACCCACATAACGTCCATTCGAGACTAGATTATCTGCTGGTTGACCATAGCGCCCTTTATTACATCACCCAATGCGATATAAAACATACTACTTGGTCAGATCATTCCATGGTGGAATGCACATTAAGATGGCCCTCTATGCCTATTAGATCATTTAGCTGGAAATTAGAAGATGCTTTATTATTGGATTCGGCTAACTTAGAAAACTACACTAAGCATATAAAAACATACTTTGATATAAATAACACTAACGACACGACACCAGGCATGCTCTGGGAAGCCCATAAAGCTTATATGAGAGGCGAATTTATAAAATCCAGGGCAATTAAACAGAGAGAAAATAGGAAGGCCTATTCTAACATGGCTAGGGAAGTCTCAGAATTAGATTATCTAGTCAAGATGAACCCGGTAAATACTCAATACCAACAACTACTTGCCGAAAAAAGGAATAATTTGAATAAATTACTACTTATCGAAACACAACGAAAACAACTGTTTCTAAAACAGAAGTTCTATGGAGAAGGTAACAAACCTGGGAGACTTTTGGCAAGAGCCCTTAAAAAACAGCAGTTAAAATCTTACATTCATGCATTAAACTCACATACAGGCAAAAAGGTAGAAGACACAGTGGGTATTGCGAAATTATTTCACGACTTTTACCACAGACTATATAACATCTACCCTGATAGATCATTTAATGCGCATAAAGAAGCATGTGATAAATATGTACACAATAAAGAACTTCCCCACATTTCTAATGAAGAGGCGTCTGCATTAGAGGCACCTATATCAGTAGAAGAAGTCATGGCAGCTATAACAGATATTAAACCCAATAAGGCACCCGGCCCAGACGGCTTTACAGCCTTATATTACAAAACATTTAAAACTTTATTAAGCCCACAGCTAGCTGATTTGTTCTCATACATAGCCAGTGAACACACATTCCCTGATACTATGCTCCAGGCACATATAACGGTTCTTCCGAAACCTGGAAAACCAGCTTCTACGCCAGCAAATTTTAGGCCGATATCTTTACTAAACGTAGACCTAAAAATCTATGCAAAAATCTTAGCAGAAAGATTAAATAAGTTACTGCCGGTATTGTTAGATGGGGATCAAGTGGGTTTTGTCCAGAATAGGGAAGCAAGGGATAATACAAGTAAAGTCGTCACCCTTATAGATTATATCAAAGCTACAAAGACCCCAGCTGTGTTACTATCGACAGATGCTGAAAAAGCTTTCGATAGACTAGATTGGACCTTCTTACACGCTACACTGATTAAATTCGGCCTACCTTCCAAATTTATATCCCTAGTATTTGCTTTGTATTCTAACCCCACCGCCCGAATTAGAGTGAATGGCCATTTATCTGAAGAATTTGTAATTCGTAATGGATCGAGACAGGGCTGCCCTTTGTCCCCCTTATTATTTGTTCTGGCACTAGAGCCACTTGCAGTTAGTTTGCGAAACAACCCCAATATTAAAGGCATAGAGGTTTCGGGTAAGTCACACAAATTGGCTATGTTTGCTGATGACGTTCTGATGACACTATCAAACCCTGTCGAATCCCTACATCATGTCCAGAATGAACTTCAAGTATAGGGTACAGTGTCAAATTTTCTAGTTAATCCCACTAAATCAGAACTGTACCCAATCAATATCCCACCTTCCACAATAGGGGAGATCAAGGCTAAATGTCCCTTTAAAATTAATACTAAAGCCCTAAAATATCTTGGGGTATACCTAACCTCTGACAGCGAAAAATTAAGGAGCTTAAACTATGGGAAATTACTAGAGGAGTTTCAATCTTTAACCTCCAAATGGATGCCTAAAAATAATATATCATGGCTAGGTAGGATAGCGGCAACGAAGATGACACTCCTGCCCAAGGCATTGTATATAATGCAAGCCCTCCCCATAACTGGGGTATCTACATATATCCAGAAGCTACAGAGGGTATTAAATACTTACATATGGCAAGGGAAAAAACCCAGATTATCACAAGCCACTATTTACACACCCAAAGTAGATGGAGGCCTAGGTGTACCCAATTTGAATTGGTATAAATTGGCTATATCCCTGTGTAGGGTAGTGGATTGGGTTGGACAGGGCAAACATGCTTTCAAAAAGGTAACAACCCTGGAATCACAGTTACTGAAAACCACACACATGAGGGGGTTATGCTGGACACCCTTACACCCAAGCATAATTCTGGAAAGCAAACCCTATACCATTCTTAGTGAAACTTGGAACACCATAAAGAACCTTAGAAACAAGTTCCCCAGATTATCCACAACGTACTCACCCCTCACTACATTGTCAGACAATAGAGAGATTGGCGCAAATTGGCCCCAGAATAATCTTATAGATGGGGAAGTGAATGAGTTTTATGACTTGATTCCCATCTATGCAATGATGGAGGATGGGAAGATTAGTGATAAACAGAGGCTGTTGGACAGAGGATTTTATAGTTTCTCGAATTGGTTGAACCTACATCAGGCCAGACATTACATCTTAACACATAGAGATAGAAATAATTTTATGCGAAATCTTACACCTTTTGAAGACTTATGCCTAAAAGGTAAAACAACAAAAAGGGGTATTATGTCTTCAATATACCAACTCCTTTTGTCGCTAGACCTACCAGACAAACCAAAATATATAAGGAAGTGGGAGGATGATCTAGAGATACAAATTAGTACACAACAGTGGAAAAAATGGGCTAGATTTACAGCAGGTTCTGCGCATTACCTAGAGACGAATATAAAGATTCTAACAAGGTGGTATCTCACGCCACACAGACTAAAGTATATGTTCCCAAAAGCAAGTGACAAGTGTTGGAGGGGATGTGGCCAGATTGGGACACTATCACATATATGGTGGAACTGCCCACGCCTTTACCCCTTTTGGAAGCATATTTTTGAAGCAGTTAAGATCACCACAGGTATAACTCTAGCTTTCGATCTCATGATTCCTCTGTTTAACGACCTCTCCGGTATCCCATGCAAGATAAGACGCTGCATTACTCAGATTATGTTTAATGTAGCTAAGAAATTGATTCCAAATTTTTGGAAGTCATCAGAGGTCCCCAGTTTAGATAAGTGGAGACAACAGGTAGATCATGTTATTGCAATGGAGAGATATTTCTACCTATCCCAGGGCAATTTAAATTTATATCATGACATAGTATTTCTATGGGAACAGTATAAACACGGCAACAATGGATAAATGGGTGGATCATTTGGTATCTGTAGGGAGGTGGTTATACTTTGTGTTACTTGAAAGGCGACCTTCTTGATTGATGTGTTATGAATGATAGAAGCGTTAGGTATTTATGCTCTTTACTGTGGATACACCCTGGAAGAAAGATTTTTTGTTTTTGTTTCAATCCTGTTTTTTGTTAATGTTGTTTTTTTTATAAATAAGTTTCTCAAATTGTTATGTACATTATATTCTCTATGGATCAGACCCATATAGTCATGCAATGTCAATTCACAAATTTATGTAATTAATCAAGGAACCTCAGTGAGTTACAATAAGCAGTCTTTGCTGCACGCTACTACAAGCAATGAGTATAATACGGTTACTGCTGTTTAAATGATAAAAGACACTCTCGATCATAGCAATGGACTCTCAGACTTACAAAAACACGCTATACAGCTGAAATACATTGTTATACTTTTATTTACATTGTTTGACAAAGATATCTTGTATATGACTATAATGTTGTAATATATGATCAGTATTATTTTCAATAAAAATGAATATATATATAAAAAAAAAAAAAATATATAGATAATCCCTTTATTACCTATTCCCCAGTTTTGCATAACCAACACGGTTATATTAATGTACTTTTTACCTCTATGATTACCTGTATCTAAGTCTCTGCAGACTGCCCCTTATCTCAGTGCTTTTTACAGTCTTGCAATTTATCTGGTGGAGCTAGTTCTTAAATAATCATTATCATTCTCCATAGGAGTGAGCATGTTTATCTATATGGCCCACGTGCACTAGCACAGTCTAGCTGTTGTGTAAGATTTAAAAAGCACTGAGATAAGGGGGGCCTCCAGGGGCTTCAAAACAGCCAATCGATTAGAGGTTATAGTATTTTAATATATTAATATAACAATATTAGTTGTACAAAGCTAGGGAATGGGTAGTAAAAACATTATATATCTTTTAAAACAATAACAAAAAAAGTAGACTGTCCTTTTAACTTCTCTACTGCCTCAAGTGTGGTGAAGTGAAATCATCCCGATTACATCTGATCAGGATGATTAACAAGTCCTGCTCACACATGATTGGTTGCACAATAGCATTGGTGCAGTGATAAACGCTTGTGCACTGTTAACTGTGGGCAGCGGTTATCATAGCTAAGAGGCTCATATGGAATTCATTTTTTAAGAAAATATACTTGTCTGCTATTTCCTATGGAAAACATCTTCATGGTAGCAGAGAAGCAGCTGAATAGTAGCTTAAAGGGGCAGTAAAGTCAAAATTAAACTTTAATAATTTAGATAGAGCATGCAATTTTAAACAACTTTCCATTTTACTTCTGTTATCTAATTTGCTTTGTATACTTTGTTGAAAAGCAAACCTAGGTAGGCTCAGGAGCAGCAATGCAATACTGGAAACTAGCTGCTCGTGTGTTCAGCTAGCTCCCAGTAGTGCCTTTCTGCTGAAGGGGAATGAAGCAAATTTGATAATAGAAGTAAATTTAAAAGTTGTTAAAAATTGCTTGTTCTATCTGAATCATGTCCTTTTAATTTTAAATAAAGTTAAAGAAGTAGATTGTGCTGGTGATGCAAGTCAATAGCAAACCCTCCCCCCCCCAAAAAAAAATAATAATAAAAAAAAAATTGTGGTGGGGTCTAGGCAAACCAAGAACAAAAGTGAAGCTTACATACTTAGAACTTTTTTCCACTGAGGTGGTAACGTTTGAAAACTGGTGATAAAAACCTTTATCTTCAATAAAGTCTATGAAGATTTATTATGTTACCGTCAGTTTCCACAATTTACTACCTCAATAGAAACTAGGTCTTAGTCGCTGACACCGATTTCTATCAACTGAGACAGACATCATTAAATCCTTATTGAATAGTGAAAATTTTGACTTTTGAAGCCGTTCCCACCTAAATATTGTTAACTTCAACTTTTCTTGTTTAGTTTTTTTTTTTTCCCCATATTAAAACTTTTTTTTCCGTTAAAGGGCAAGCTGTTAATTTTTTTTTTACAGTCCACAAATCAATACACATATCTTGTTCCTTTTGAAAAATCTTATGGATACTGAAAACCCTTGAGAAGCACCTCCCCCTGTTCTTGCGCAACCAATGAAATCTCAATCACCCTGAATGAAAGAGTTTGGGGATGTTTATACTCTGACGCTTTAATATCAATTAATTAAACTAATAAGCATCAGTATTCAATAAATTAGCCACCATGATTGACCAATACGTTTGAATGCATCCATGGATCTCTGTAAGAATCCCTATAAAACCTTCCTGGAAAAACTTTTGATAAACCTGTTGACTATATATTTGTATGTGTTTAACTAGATTTTCCTAGATTTTATAAATTCTTGAAATTTTAGTAGTTTCATTTTTGACTATTCTAATGGATTTGATTGGTTTAGAAAAGAAAGGCAAAGGAAAAATAATCCCCTATCATGCCATACAATATTTTCTTGTGGGGATTCTGATGGATTAAAATGTGTGAAAATAAACAGAACTATATATTGTTATATGATTTATACCATTTAAGCAGATTCTTGAAATTAAATTGTGACCAGTTATAATGAATTTAACAAAATAATAGAAATTGGCAATATACAAATATCCTATGGCTTATGTGTGGGCTTTGGAATCAGTTTTACTTTTCTGCTGTGTGATATGAATGTCTGATACTGTCAAATTATATTTAATGACCTCCTGATGGACTAAAGAAATTCATTACACATAATAAAGTATGAAGATATTCAAGAACAGATAAATATTGGCAGCATTCATACAGAAAAGCATCATGGGATTTCTGAAACGCGTCATTACTCAACAGTTCACTTGTGATTTTCAAATATAAAAACAAACAAATGACTCTATTTCAAATTTACCATTTTTAATGAAAGGTATCTTTTGAAACTGCTCTCAACATATCTTAAGAAATAGTTTTCTTACAAAGAAAATATAATATGCAAATAATACAGTATGCAAGTTCTAGAAATATTTTATTTTTGTATTAGTTAATTATAAACTAGACATGTGCACAGCGGAAAAATTAGTTTCAGTTTGTTTCGAATTTGGATACATTCAAATGTATTTGTTTCTGATTCATTTGGATTCGAATAAATTCAGGTGTATTCGGATGTATTAGTTTCGGATTCGATTTGTAAATTCAGAAGTTCGGTATGTGTTATGTTGATTCAGATGGTTCCAAGTTACACAAATGGAATTATTTCACTGTTCTATCTCACTAAATCTCACTAAATTTAATTTTTATACTGAATTGTAATTAGTCCATGGCCATTCGAATGTAACGAATAAATCCAAACTAATTCGGATTTATTCGTTACAAATGCATTCGGATTCGTTTCGTTTTGTTGCTAGGGTAATTCAGAAATTCGAATCAATTCGAATCTCCAAATTTGGCAAATTCGTCCGAATTTCGATTTGGAACAAAACGAAACGCACGTCTATTATAAACTTTCTAAGGAATTAGATTTCATATATCACACTTTTAGTATTGGGTTCCTCCACACTTTGGGATAGATTACGAGTAGCATGCAAATTGGGGTTTTCGCTCAGATTACAAGTTGAAAGTAAACGCGATCACTTGAGCACAATTGAAGTTAATAGGAGTCGGGTTAGCGCAGCTTTAGAGCTCTGGTTAACAAAAAAGTCTCACAAAACACATAAAAAATACATTACAAAGTACACACACTCATAACACAATCTAATAAAAAATATTCAAAAAATACTGCACAAAAAAAGTTATAAGGGCTCAAAGATATGAGGTTTCAGGTGTTAGAAAATAAAAGGCTGCAAAGGGCTTTAACATAGAGATACATGCATATACATGCCTAAAATAGACATTGATGTGTACATATGTATTTATATGTGTATATAAGTATTTACAGACATATTTACACATATAAACACATACATACATATGTATACAGATAAGTAGAGGGAAACGTATGAGAGTGGAGGGCCCTCTAGTGGGCCAGTAACAACATTAAGGGATTACCAACTTGAAGTCTGGAGAATGCTAGGGTGTTTTTGTTACAATGTTGCAGGCAAGGAGGCGGTGTTTTGTGCTTACCTTTATAGGGTCCTGCAGCAGTGTATACGGCCTCTTTCTGTTCCAGACTTTGAGGAGAAAGTTTTTCTTTGTTCAGAGCTTGAATGATGGAGAGATCTAGAAGGAAGTCGGTGCCTCCCAAGCGCTTTAGGGAGGTTGTGGAGGTCGCAGCAAGGAAGAAGGGACCTGCAATGCAGAGAGAGGAGGACATGTCAGATGATGCGGTACCCCCCACACCCCAAAAAACCCCACCTAGCAGGAGTTTCAATAAAGGGAAAGGGCCTAAGAGAGGTGGGGGAGGTGGGCCTAGCACTGGTAGTAGGGCCCAAACTAGTGTGGGGCATCATTTAACCATGGGCCCTGATGTAAGGTGTAGTACACCTGCCCCTGGGTTACCCAGTGTTTGTTTATCCCCCAGGGGGAGGCAGGATGCCAGGGGGGAGCAGGGGGGCTTGGAAGGGCTTGCTGAGGGCCCGGTATCTGCAGTGGGGCCTGAGAAGGAGGGGGGCCTAACGTCAGGGGCAGGGCCTGCCCTCGATTATGGGCCTGGGGAGCCAAGGGCATTAGATGGGGTGCTAGGCCTAGCGCCTGCTGTATTGCCCGCTCTCCCGCCGGCTGCCATGGCGGCGGTTCTGGCCCTGGCCCAATCCCTTGCCACGGTTGTGGTGCCATCTGCACAGGGCCGGGCCGGAATAGTGGCGGTGGCGGCCGGAGGGAGCATGGAGGACCGTGGCCGGATTGCAGAGTGCGCAGCAGGCCCTCCCTCCACAGATGGCGGCTCTCACGAGAGTTCCTCCTCACGTGCTTCCAGTGAGGATCGCGGCCGCTATCTTGGAGGGAGGGATGAAAGAGCAGGAGGAGGACCGCGCGACCGGAGCAGCCCAGGTAACTTGGGGAGGCTCCGGTTCGCGGGGGGGGGGCTCCGGCGGCCACAGGGAGGGTCCAGGGGGTCTCAGGGCACTTACCTGGGGTGTTGGGTGCGGCGCTAGTGGAGGATGGCGCGGTAAGGCCCGGAACAAGCGCGCATGCGCAGAGGCAAGCTGGTGCGCATGTTGAGAGGGCCGAAGTGATGCAGGGGGCGGTTAGGCCCGGGACAAGCGCACAGGCGCAGAGGACAGGAGGAGTGCATGCTGAGAGGGCTGAGGCAAATGATAGGGCGAGTAGGCCCGGAACCAGCGCTCTTGCGCAAAGGGAGCTGAGGGCACATATGGAAAGCAGGAATGGCATGCAAGCTGCGAATGTGGGAATGCAGCAGCAGGGGAGCTTAGCTGGAGAGCATGTGGGGATGACACGGGCTGGGAACACAAGGCAATTTGTGGGAAGTATGCATGGGGCTGCATGTGGGGCTCCTATGGACACCCAGGGCTTGGTAAACAGGGATGGAATGCATGACAACCAGGGAGTGTGTATGGAGAAAATGATAAAAAGGGCTGTTCAAGCAGCTATGAGTGACGCAGGTATGATGGCCCGTCCTGGGTTCTGTGACAACGCCCAGGGGGGTCCTGTTCAAGAGGCCATTATTTCCAGGGCGGTGGCAAACGCACTGGGCATGAATACAAGGGGGGTGCAGAGTGGGTCTAGGACGGGGGCCTCAGTCGGGGACCCTCCAGTGAACCAGATGTCTCCCCAAGTTGCTTTGTCTCCCCAGGTTACACCGGCAGCAGAGATGAGGACACCTGCGGGATCATCCAGTGCGCTGGTGGTGGCGGGGCCCAGCAGGGAACAGCAGAAGGAGGCTGACCCAGTCCAGATGACAGCGGCGGACGCCGACAGACCTGCAGTGGGTGAGTCCTTTGTTCTAAACACTACACACGCTGACACTGACACTTCTTCTAGCGGGTCAGGTTCTGAGAGCGGGGAGGACCTAGGGCTAGTGGGAAAAGGGCAGCGTAGGATGTTTAGATGGATCAAAAAGATGGCAGCGAATTAGGCAAAGGGGAGGTCTGTAGGTACAGGGTAGGCAGAGGGGATAGCGGGGTCGTCAGGGACGGGCCCGATTATGCCCTTGGAGTCACCAATCCCGCGCAAAGTGGCGGCACAGGGAGACACGTATCCCTGTCTGGTGCACTCCCTTTACGGCCATCTCAAGGCTAAAGTTATTAAAAAAATTCAGGAGGGACGTTGCGTCAATATTTTTGAGCTCTCACTGGATGCGTTCAGGGCCAAAGAGCGGGCCCTGGATGGATCCGGTCCGAAACGGGTGCGTAGGCCGGAAACCTATGAAGAATGGTTGAAATGCTTCAGGGTCCTGGCGTCCTGCTATGTGGATAGGTGGCCCTTACAGGGGCACAACTTGTTCAAATACCAGGACACGATTGAGGACATCCATGTCAGGTTTAAGGAGGGCGCATGGCGGGAGTACGACATGGCCTTCAGGAGAAAGATGGTTGGCAACCATCTGCTTCATTTTGGGACACAGGATATGCATCTGTGGTCCAAATTGGGCTTGAAGGGGCCATCCCCCCTTCCCTCCCCTGCGCGTCAGGTGCAGGGGCGGGTTGGGCAGAAGCAAGGTAGAAGGGGTAGAGAGTGCTGGAAATTCCAGGACAGATTGTGCGACAGGGAGAGCAGCTGTTCCTTTCGGCACATCTGCAAGCACTGCGGGGGGCCCCACCCAGGTGTGGAATGCGGAAAAAGAAAGGAGCAGGGACAGGCCAGACCGGCCATTAAGCCAGGAACTGGAGTTAAGGGCCCCAATACCGCTTAATCTGGCAGCCATGATGCCATGGCTGGCTGATTACCCGGATCAGGAGTCAGCGGTGCTGCTCCGGGACGGGCTGGGTGTGGGCTTTCAGATACCAGTGCGGGGTTTGGTTGTGGGGTCGGGGGTTCATAGGAACCTAAAAACAGCCTATGAGTTCCCACAGGTAGTGAGGGACAAACTGGCTAAGGAGGTTGCGATGGGCCGGGTGTCCGGCCCATTTGCAGTGATGCCCATAGCCGACCTAGTGGTCTCCCCCCTGGTGGTTGTACCTAAGAAAGAGGTAGGAAAGTTCAGGTTGATTCATCACCTGTCCTTCCCTAAGGGCGCGTCGGTAAACGACGCAATTGATCCGGACCTGAGTACAGTGCACTATCAATCGTTTGATGAGGCGCTGACGTTGGTGCGAGTGAAGGGCCCAGGGGCTCTGATGGCAAAGCTAGACATTGAGTCAGCTTTCAGATTATTGCCACTGCACCCCTCTGCCTTTAGGCTTATGGGGATGAAGTTCGAGGGGGCATTCTACGTGGACAGGTGCCTGCCTATGGGGTGTTCATTGTCATGCTCGTTGTTTGAGTGTTTCAGCACATTCCTTCATTGGGTGGTGACGGTGGCGTCAGGGGGTGGGTCTGTGGCCCACTACCTGGACGATTTTCTGTTGGTAGGGAGAGCGCGAAGCACGGAGTGTGCGCGACTCATGTCGGTAATGAGGGATATCACAGATAGGTTCGGTGTTCCCCTGGCCGCTGACAAGACGGAGGGCCCTTGCACGTGCCTTACGTTCCTAGGGATAGAGATTGACACGGTCAAGGCTCTATGTAGACTGCCAGACGATAAAGTGGAGCGTATGCGGCACATGGTGCGGCTAGTATGGGGGCAGGAGAGAGTGGCTAGAAGGGATGTGCAATCCCTATTGGGTTTGCTGAATTTTGCTGGAAGGGCAATTCCAATGGTAAGAGTCTTTAACAGGCGCCTGGAAGGGCAACTGAAGGGACCAATTGGAAGTGGCAAATGGATCAGAATCTCATCGGAGGTCCGAGAGGATCTGAGTGTGTGGGACACATTTTTGTCACACTTCAACGGGATTTGCCTATGGAGGCACCCGACGGTTTCTAATCAAGTGTTGCATCTGTTCACCGATGCAGCCGGCAGTTTCGGGTATGGCGCATACCTGGACGGTGAATGGAGTGCGGGGCCATGGCCCCGCGAATGGGTGGAGGCTGGGTCAAGAACTTGACTTTGCTGGAGCTCTTCCCCATTGTGGCTGCGGTGGAAATTTGGGGAAGGAGACTGGCTAATAGGTCAGTGGTATTCTGGTCGGACAATCTGAGCGTGGTGTACGCCATTAACAGATTGTCTGCCTCTTCGCCGGGGGTAGTTTGCTACTTGAGACATCTGGTGTTGCGCTGCTTGGAGCTCAACATCTCGTTCACGGCCGAACACGTCCCGGGGGTGCATAACGTTATCGCTGATGCACTCTCTCGATTCAACTGGGAGCAGTTTAGGAAGGCAGCGCCCAGGGCCGCGAAGGAGGGTCTAATATGCCCGTCTTTTCTTTGGCAGCTGTTCCAGGCTGGGAGGGGATCCTCCCCCTAATCAGAGCATCGTTGGCGCCAAAGACTTGGTCTGCATACGTCAATCACTGGAATAAATGGGTGGCCTTCTGCCAACAGATGGGAGTGCAGGTGGAAGACGCGTCCAGGGTACAGGTACTGGAATGGTTGGCTCAGTTAAGGATAGGAGGAGCTAGTAAAATGGGTGCAGCAAGCAAACTAGCAGCTTTAGCATTTTTTAATAAGGCATTGGGCTATGCTGACCACTCAAGGTCATTTCTGGTTCGTCAAGTGCTGAAAGGTTGGGGTAGGGTTTCCCCCCGTCCTAAGGATCGGAGGGAGCCCATAACATCGGGCCGATTACGAGATCTGGCCAGACAATTGCAATCGGCCTGTACGTCGGACTATGAAAAACTCCTGTTTAGTGCAGCATTCGCGGGGGCATTATGAGTGGGGGAGTTGGTGTCCTCCTCCAAACTTAAAGGGACAGGGGGCATCCTGGCAGAGCACGTGCGTTGCTCGGGAGAGGGGCTTCTCCTGTTCGTTCCTCGGTCCAAAACGGACCAGGAAGGTAAGGGGGCATGGCTCCCGCTGCAGAGGCACGCATTTGAGGAATGCTGCCTGGTGCGATGTGTTGAGGAATTTCAAAGAGTAAGACCTCAGAGTAGCAAGCAGTTTTTAGTGCACGAGGATGGCAGCACCTTGTCACTTTTTCAGTTTCGCAGGGTACTCGCGAAAACGGCAGAGCTGGCGGGGCTGGATCCGAAAAAGATTGCCCCACACTCTTTCCGGATTGGTGCAGCTACCAGCGTGGCGGCGGCTGGGACACCAGCTGCAGAAATTAAAAGGTTGGGTAGATGGAAGTCAACCCAATACAAAAGATACATTAGACCCACGTAGTAAGGGGGCACACATCCATTAGGGTCGGGTGCTGGGGCATTACGAGTGGGGGGAGGAGGTCTGTAGGGATTGCTTGAAAGGGGCATCACGGGTAATGTGGTTTTGATCTGTTTTGCCAGGTGTAAGAGGTGGCAATCCCCCTCCAGTTCGGGTATGGATTGTCGGACATTCCTACATCCATTGGGCGTCCATCAGGGCGCTGCGTTCAGCGGAAGGACAGCAACTTGGATTTGCAACGTCCAGGGCGAACTTCCGATGGTTAGGGCGCAGGGGCCTCACGTGGGCTGATTTGCCGGCCTTATTGCAGGAGGCGCACAAGAGGTGGGGGCAGCCTAATGTGATAGTGCTGCACCTCGGGGGAAATTACTTGGGGTCTCTCCCAGCATTGGATTTGATAAAACGCATGATGGCAGACTTGAAGTGGGTACACACATGGCTTAAAAATGTTAAGTTGGGATGGTCCAATGTGGTCGCACGACTACATTGGCGGTATATTGTGACCCAGAAGGCCGCGTACAATGTACGAAAGAAGGTTAACTGGGAGATGGGAAGGACGGTCACGGCCTTAGGGGGCTTTGTGGTTAGACACGAGCTCTTAACGGCCGACAGGAAGGATCTGTTTCGCCCTGATGGTGTCCACCTGACGGATGTTGGTCTGGATATCTTCTTAAAAGACATCAGGAGCGCTTTATTGTTAGTTATATAAAAAAAAGTTGTTGTAATTTGGTATAGTGTGTATAGAGTTGCCTGTTGGCTTATTAGTTTGGCGGCAAGAGTACGCCTGGCTCTTGTGGCGGGTGGTCAAGGCCCTGGGGAGCGGGCACAGAAGGAGAAGAGTGACGGTCAAAAAGGGGGAGGGGTTACGCCCGCCCAGGCGCCGGCTTGGGGGGTCCCCTCCCTTACGAATACAGGCTGAAAATCTCTTATTTCCACAGCTCTCTTTTTGTGCCATTGGGCGTGAACAGCCGGGTGTCACGCTGCAAACACCGAAAGGGGCCTTGACCAGCTGCTGATAGGGGTTAGGTTTAGGGTGAGATGCCGCCAACGGATTGTTAACGAACTTGTTGCCAAGTTTGGAAGTTAATTTATTTGAGTGCCTGCAATGGTATTAAATATCATCGCAGGCACAAGTTAAATCGTTTATGTTTAAATAAACGTGACCGTGACTGGTCTTTGTTTTTTCTCCCAACTGAGTGTCTGGTCTGTTTATTTCTTATAAGTATAAGGTTTAAAGCAAGTCGTAAGATGGAATAGGGGGTTAAGACCTTATGAGAGTGGAGGGCCCTCTAGTGGGCCAGTAACAACATTAAGGGATTACCAACTTGAAGTATGGAGAATGCTAGGGTGTTTTTGTTACAATGTTGCAGGCGAGGAGGCGGTGTTTTGTGCTTACCTTTATAGGGTCCTGCAGCAGTGTATCCGGCCTCTTTCTGTTCCAGACTTCGAGGAGAAAGTTTTTCCCCGCCCACCCGTCCCCTTGGGAAGAAGAAGAGAGTGGCGGCAGCGATGCGGCAGCATGAGGGTGAGTGAACCCGGCAGGGGTAGGTTTAATTGAGCTAGCCTTTTGTAAGCCCGGGTTGTTAATATAGCCACCCACCCACATCAGGAGGGTTGTACGATTCGCCTGATGGGGGGTGCTCTACTGGATTGGGTGGAGATGCCCTAGCCGGCGGGTAGTCAAGGCCCTGGGGAGTGGGCACAGAAGGAGAAGAGTGACGGTCAAAAAGGGGGAGGGGATACGCCCGCCCAGGCGCCGGCTTGGGGGGTCCCCTCCCTTACGAATACAGGCTGAAAATCTCTTATTTCCACAGCTCTCTTTTTGTGCCATTGGGCGTGAACAGCCGGGTGTCACGCTGCAAACACCGAAAGGGGCCTTGACCAGCTGCTGATAGGGGTTAGGTTTAGGGTGAGATGCCGCCAACGGATTGTTAACGAACTTGTTGTCAAGTTTGGAAGTTAATTTATTTGAGTGCCTGCAATGGTATTAAATATCATCGCAGGCACAAGTTAAATCGTTTATGTTTAAATAAACGTGACCGTGACTGGTCTTTGTTTTTTCTCCCAACTGAGTGTCTGGTCTGTTTATTTCTTATAAGTATAAGGTTTAAAGCAAGTCGTAAGATGGAATAGGGGGTTAAGACCTTATAAACATATTAAAGCAATATTCATTTTTATAAAGTGTTATACTGTATATTTACTGTAAATATTTCACATTCCAATGTTCTGCACATAGCAGAATATGTTCTATGTATTTCTAAGTATATATTCCTATATATATATATATATATATATATATATATATATATATCATTATCTATATATAAGAGGATACAAAAGGTAACTCAGGCACTTCACGGAGATTAAGATGAAAAGAAAGCTTTATTTAATCCAAGTAGTAAAAACAGACTAAAGCTTGAACTAATGTATATGTACCTTTAAGAAATTCTCTAGTTAAACATAGAGGAGTCTGGGTATCCTGTAAGCAGTGAACAAGTGCTATCCTAGCACGAAACATGTCTGCAGCAGGAACCCAGCAGTCCTTATTCACTGTATGCTAATTGTTTAAAGCTGTGTCAGTTTAGACTAAGCTTTAGTCTGTTTTTACTACTTGGATTAAATAAAGCTTTCTTTTTATCTTAATCTCCGTGAAGTGCCTGAGTTACCTTTTGTATCCTTTTACATACCTGTACTGTGGGATGAGCAGTAACTACTCGGTAGCATATCCAGGAGACTTGATGACGTCATCCCCCCCATTGGAGCTCCGAAAGTGCCGTGAGAGCGTGCAGCGTGTAAGGAGGGTGAGATAGAGCGCGACGCTGCAACTGTTGTGGATTATCTATATATAGGTAGAGATATATACCTCAGATATATATATATAGATTTATTAATTTATAAATATATTCAACATATTTTTTCTATGTGAAGAACATTGGAATGTGAAATATTGCACATGAGAATATGGGATTGAGTTTGCGCGTAAGTAGGATGTTAGTTTTTCTTCCATTTTTTTGCTCTATTGACTTTTGTGGAGGAATACGTTATCAAGCGTGTGATAGTCTAAGTTTGGCTTTTTACGCACGTTGGGTTAGCACATGAGTGAAAACAGTTTACTTTCAACTTGTAATACGTGCACTACATGATGCCCACAAGAAGCTTACTTCTAGCGGAGTTAGTGGAGTTAGCACTCAAATCTGGCTCAAAGTGTTTTAAACACAAAACAATAAATATAATTCAGCCCTATACATAATATCCTCTCTTCTGGCCTCTCTGCTGTCCGCTTTTTTATTATTATTATTATCAGGTATTTGTAGAGCGCCAACAGATTCTGCAGCGCTAGGTGGTACACTGCTTTATAGTCAGTCAGAACTATATCTAAAGGCATAATAATACAAGATTACTCACGATTTCACCTCATTCAACCTATTATTAAACATCCCTCTACGTGCTGTTGTTTGCCAACCCCACTCCACAGTAAATTACATATCAATATCTAATTCCATTCAATTAATAATTTGATCCATACAATTGATCTGCACCATATAAAGCCTTACATGCAATGAGGGTGTTTCAGGTCTTGGAGACATTTATATATATATATATTCAGCTAACAAAAAACAGCTGCCTTGTCAATAGAGGCAGTAGGGACATGATCCTGTCCAGAAATACAGGCCTCCCTATTTGAGTGGGAGCATTCCTAATTCTTAGGTCTGTCTTGCTGTTCCTCTGAGATAGCCATATTGCAGAAGTTTTTTTTTTAAATATCTTTTTATTGAAGGAATCTGTTCAGACAGTACAGTAGACATATCATAAGATACATTCTCACACATTGAGAAAAGAAAAACATTAAACTAGGACAGTTTCATATAGCATGTAAATAGAGTAAAATGTACAAAGTAAAGATGAAAAAACACATAGACAACATAGGCCATGTCTCATAAGATGCATAGAAAATATGTTGCAAAGTAGTTTGCAACCTAACTCATTGAAAAAGCACAAAAATAAGCAAACAGTATTTGTTCCTGTAATAAATACAGAATTAAAAAGTTTAAAGATTAGGGAAAGTAGGTTCCGGGGCAACCCTCTGCATTGTTTGATGGATCTATTGATTTTTTTAGTATACTCACAGTGATTGTAGTACTAGAATGTTATCTACTCCTCGAGCTCCAACAATTCAGAGACCTTATTTTTGCACATTGTCACAGTCAGGGTGTCTTTAGATTTCCAAGACCTCGCTATGAGAACCTTAACACTATTTGAAAAAATCCTAAATAATGGGATTTGATTTTTGGAGGGGAGTCGAGCAGATTTATTTAAGAGCCAAATCTGGGGGTCAGGAGGAACTGGAGCTCTCAATATAAGTTCCACTTCACCCATGATATTGTACCAATAATGATTAATTTGTGAGCACCACCCCTATGCCGCTCCCAACATGGCCACATCCCCAGCAGCGATTGCTAACTTTTGGAAATAAACGGTGCAGTTTTCTGGGGGTCAGATACCAGCATTGAAGTATTTTATAGTTGATCTCCAGAATGGTTGCTGAGGTAGAGGCCCTCCATGTGTAAGAGTATATGTTAAGTGCTGACTGAGGGAGGATGATAGTTCTCAGTTCTCTCTCCCACATATCAATAGAATATGGCAGATTGCCTGGAGGGGAGTGAAGAAGGATTTTGTAGATAACTGAGAGGGAATGTCTGATCGGGGACTTAGATAAATAGAGTTTTTCTATATTAGTAGGGGGCGAATAAGGTTACAGGCATGATTATGGGTGGTGATAAAGTTATATAGTCGAGAACCAATTCCTCGTCCATTCATACCCTTTATCTATCAATTGGTTTTGGGTGCATATGGAATAGTTTGCAGAGACGTCATGTGCAAGTATGAGATGGGGGGGGTGTCTGTGGCGAACAAAGGACCAAAGGATGGCATTGGATAGTCTATGTTATGAACCAAAGAGGTCAGTGGGCCCGGGCTGGAAGAAAGACAAGGGTTATGTCTATTGGCCGCAACCCACTGTACAGTCTCCCCGGTAATCGGGTTAGAAATTACCTTAACTATTTTTGAAAAGCTAGGGTTCCAGCAAAGGCCAGCGAGGGGAAGAGTTGAATTTATGCTCTCCTCCAGCCCGACCCACCTTCTCAGCTCACCCCCAGTCCTCCAGTCCAAAATCCTCTGTAGGAATATGGTGGATCTATACGCTTCCAGGTTAGGCATTCCCAAGCCTCCAATGTTTCTAGGAAGGGACATAGTTATTTTATTTATTCTAGGTGGTTTTCTTTGCCAAAGGATCTAAACAGGTTCTGAACTTGGGGGATAAATCTGGGGGGAAGAGGGATAGGTAATGCTTGCATAATGTATGACAATCTAGGAAAAATGGTCATCTTTAAAGAGTTAATACGCCCCAGCCAGGAAAGCCTTTTGGAGCTCCAGGAGGAAAAATTGCGCATGATGGCAAATTTGATTGGTAAGTAATTCTCTGAAAATATCTGGTCAAAAGAACTGGTGAGATAGATGCCTAGGCTGTGTTTAATCATTAAGACCCCACGCACCAGCAGGCCGAGGCCCAGTATTTCAGACTTGGACTGATTGACCAGGAAGTCTGTTAGGTTATTAAATGTGTTAAGTTCTGTCAAGAGGTGGGGGATCGAGCTTTCGGGGTTAGTAAGAGAAAAGAGGATATCATCAGCAAACAGGGAGACCTTATAGACTTCGGGGCCGGAGATAATACCTGAGATTTCATTATTGTTCCTTATTTTGGATGCTAGCGTTTCCACAAAGCAAGGGACTGGGGGGGAAAGGGTACCGTTGATGAGGATTTGGGAGCTAGGGGATAAATAAAGCAAGAAGATATGGTTTAGGATGACGGGGCCAAAGCCAAAGGCTTCCAAGGAGGCTTTGAGAAATGACCAGTTGACACGGTCGAAAGCCTTTTCGGCGTCAGTTGAAATGAGTACTGAGGGGATTTTATTGTTAGTAATATGCCAAATTAGGTGAATATTGCCTCGCGGCCCGGGACAAATCCGACCTGGTTATTATGAATTAATCTAGGTAGGAATCGGTTAATTCGGTTAGTCAATATTTTGGCGAAGATTTTTATATCAGTGTTAATGAGGGAAATCGGGCGATAATTAGAAATTTGTTCTGATGATTTATTGGGTTTTAGGAGGACAGAGATATGGACCAGGATCGCAGAGGGAGGGATTGACCCGTTATCGTCAATACTTCAAAAGTATATAAGAAGTTGGGGGGCTAATATTTCTTTAAACAAGGAGTAGTAGGAATTGTTGATCCCGTTGGGGCCTGGGGATTTGCCTTTGGGGAGCGAAGAGATAACTCCCAGGATTTCGTCCTCAGAGAAGGGGGCTTCTAGCTCATCGTTTTATACTTTAGTTAACTTGGGGAGCTTCGATTGTTTCAGATATTTAGCTATTTCATCGGGGTTTGGGTCTCCTGTCGCGTCACAAATGTTATATAGTTTGTCGTAATAGTCTCTAAAGGCCAGAACGATGTCTTTAGTGGAGGATCTCAGCCTGCCAGAAGCGTTGCGGATTCCCATGATATAGTGTTTATGTGCCCTTGTTTTAAGCTGGCTTCATAGTAGTGCTTTCTAAGAAAAAGAACCCTATTTTGACCTCAGTTCCTAGGAGGAGACGAAGCTGGCTGCGCTTGTGATCTATATTCTCCAGCAAGGAGGCACTGTGAGGAAAGCGTTTATGAATGTCTTGTATTTTGGATCGATCTTCCAGGTGAGATTTTAAATAAGTATTTTTTTGTTTTATTTTAGCAGCTTTAATGTCAATAAATTCGCCTCTAAGGACACACTTATGGGCATTCCAAATATTGTGGAAGTCGATATCAGGGGTGTTATTAATTTGAAAGTATTCAATTAAAGCTTTTTGCGCTTGGAGGAAGGACAGGGGGTCCCAGAGAAGGGAGTCATCTAGTTTCCAGTTTAAATTAGGTAAGTAGGAGGTGGGCCAGTTGAGTGAACAACTAATCTTAGCGTGGTCTGACCATGTGATGGGGTGGATAGCGGTGCGAATGGCGAAAGATAGGGTGGAGACGTCAGTAAGTATATAGTCAATCCTAGAGTAAAGCCGATGGGGGTGGGAATAAAACGTGAAATCTTTTGTGGAGGGGTGTTAGAGTCTCCACGGGTCATGTACTGTGAGTTGGGAGAGGGCTGATTTAATTTGCTTTAACATCTTGGTAGGGATGGAGGAGGAGCCCGAGGAGAAATCCAGGCAAGGGTCAAAAATCAGATTGAAATCCCCACCCAATATTAAACTGCCTCTAGAAATCTCTAGTATTTTTTTTACATAATTGATGGAAGAAGGGGGAGGGATCATTGTTAAGAGTGTATACATTTACAAGCGTAATGGGTTTATGATAAAGTATACCAACTAAGATTATGTATCTACCTTCCTTATCTTTATATACAGAGGTCTCCTTGAAGGGAAGTTTTTTACTAATTAGTATCCCTATGCCGTTACGTTTAGTGGAGTGGGAGGAAAGGTAGGTCGGTCCAAATTTCATTAAGGCTAACTTAGGCTCTGAGCCTCTTTTAAAATGGGTCTCCTGGAGGAGCAAGATGTCTCCGTTACTCTTTTTGTAATCCCTCAGGGCCATAGATCTTTTCTGGGGAGTATTAAGACCCTTAACATTGTGGGAAATAACCTTGACCTTAGCTAGGGTGTCAACCATAATCGTTCAGGGATTTATATGGCACATAATAGCTAGGGGAAGCCCTAGAACCACTCAGAAAGCCAGGAACTGCTACAATATCTTGAGTTAGGCATGCAATTCGAGACAGGCAATAAACAGTACAATAAATAATTTGAATATCAAACAACAGTAAACGCAAATTAAAATCAACAACATTTGTAATAAGTGTATACATATAGGAACGATACACCATACCAGGGGGGAGAGAAGTATAGCCTAACTAGCTCTCATGTTAGCGAGGTAGTAGCAAAAGTATAGGGGGGTAATGGGTCAGACCTGCTTAGTTCAAGGCACTGTAACCAAATTATGAAGGCAATAATATATAAGGTGGGGACTGTGCTGGCTATGGGGGTGAAAATAAGTGGGCCCCCACATAGGGGGGGAAGTTATTGTGCTTCCTAACATGTGACCAGGGTCTGGGTAGTTGTAGTAGGTTAGAAGGGGAGTAACTAGAATGTAATAAGAAACTGATGGCAATGTGAAGTCACATTGCGGCTTATGACCCGAGCAGGGTAGGCCACACTCGAGCAGGACTGCAGGGCCATGACTGTGATGTCGTAATAAAGGTAGCATTTCTAAAATACTGCAAGGAGGCACTAAAATAATTGTGTTTATCAAAGGGATAAACAAGTTACATACATATTAAACATATCACCCCCTACATTAACCTCCTGACATTGATATTAAACATTATAGGTATCAACATATTACCAGACTCAGTCCCAGATATCACCTCAATCATCCCGGTGACTCAAATATTGCAGAAGTTTTATTAGCCCTAACTATAGACTGTCCAGATATACTGATGAATTGCCCAGACATGACCACTAACCAACACACCCATGACACCACCTACTCTCCACTTGTGACCCACAAAACAGGGGCAGCCCCCTCAACCTCATGAGTCCCTAATACCTTGCCACAAATATTGGGAGGTATGATATTGTCATTCTATACTATTAAAGGGAGGCTGATTTTTGTATGAAATTAAATAAAGATCAGAATCCACTTTTGACTAAATACTTTAAGTCCAGCCATATGACTGTCATTATTGGAGAAGCCCATCTCTACCTGAAACCTCAAAGTCCAAAGAAGAGAACAGATCCAATCCTATGTCTCAAATACAAAAAGGAAAACAGAGCTTTGCTCCTTCACTCACACACACAATATAGCACCAAACAATATTTTAATAAAGGGTGGAAGCTTTCTTTTAAGACACAGGTCAATGCATTAATTAAGATCATGTGTAGTGTTCCTAAATGGTGCTGCTACACAGAAAAGGAGTGACATCTCCATTTTGTTGCAGCTCCATTTTAGTTAGCAGATCACACTTGGCGTGCTACTATTTAGTAACAACGCGCTACTTGCAACTCACGAAATACTAGTGACAGCTTGTTGCTATAGCCAGTCATGTGGGAATTTCTGACCTACAGTATATTACATATGTAACATTATTATAACTTCTAACAAGTAAACACCACCCTGACTGCAAATAAACCATAATGGGAACTCCCCTACCGCACTTCACACTTATCTACTCTGTAAATTTAAACTATAAAGACATGAGTCTGTTGTGCAAACTACACTTTTGTTAAAAATCCTATAAGAAAAAATATTCATGTGAATTTAGGAGCAAATTGTTATTTATTAGTACAATTCTAAAAGTAGAAATAGCTTCATGTTCATAAAAAAAAACAAACACATGGAAAAAATTTCCATAAAAAGTCCAATAGATTTCATATGGTTTCTAGTGGCCAGTGGCTAATCCAAAATGTCTGTGCAAATCCACCTTCTTCCGCATTCGGATCATAACGAATTATCCGAATGCACATGCCTAATTTTTTAACCTGGGACCTCGTTCTACACACGCACGCACGCACACACACATATACACGCACACACGCATTCACACATACACACATACATATACACACATACACAAAGACACACAAACACACACACATACATACACACACACACACACATTTACGCACACACATATACACACATACACAAAGACACACACAAACACATACACACCGACACACACATACACACACACACACAAACGAAAGCACGCATACAGTTCAGGTATCTCATGACATTAATGCAAATAATTTTATCTGCATTCATTTTTAGTTATGAAAAAGTAGGTTGTGTGAAGAGTTAAAGTCACTTAGTCAAACAAAATGTACATTTGAAGAACAAGCTGAGGTCAACAACAACCCCTGTTGATGAAGTACTGTAAATCAGCATTTAAACACAAAACAAAATGTTCTAAAACATATTTAAACTGTAATTATGTTAGCAACAATTTGCTTTATTTTGCAGTCCAGACATATACCTTTTGAGAAGCCTCTTGACTATGTTTATTTTCTTTTAAAATGAGCTCTTGCTGTTGTAAGTACATTACAAAGTGGTTTTACATTTTGAATTTAATGTCTCTTGAAATCTTAAATAGTTAAAGATTGTTTTCCCTTACTAGGGCATTTATCCTGCGTTTTTGGGAATGCATCCAGGCATTATATCAATATCTTGCAATCTGACATAATCTAGACATTTATGGTCCCCTTACTGCATTTGTATAAAAGAAATGCATTGCCACATAAAAGCTTTTTTGGATTCTTGTTTAATATAGTAAGAAAGAATAAGAGACTCCATTTCAATTCAAAATCTATTGATGAAAGAATCCTCCTTTTATGAAAATAATTTATACTAAGCTTAACTTTCAACATGCAGTCCATACGCTGTATCTTGATGAGAAAACATTTACAGATGAAAAAGAGGATTATACTATGAGCTATTGACCCCTGTAAAATCCAGACATATTTTTGACAAAAGCCAAAAAAAATTGATTTTACACTTACTAATGTTAAAAAAATATATATATTTTATTTGATTTATTTCATAAAGTAGCAAAATGATTTTCAGGTATATCTTTTTTTTATTTTTAAATCTTTTTGGCCCTTGCTGTATTTAAATGACATGCAAAGAAATGCTTTGCAAGGAAACGTAACATGTATTTGTCAATACAGAATCTAATTTAATTCCATTTATTTAAAAAAAAAAAAAATATTACAGATAAAATAAAATTAAAAAATATTTATAAATAAAATTCGTATTCTCCATAGATGATTATGTTCATGTGCTGAGTGATTATATAGAGGCATATGAGTTTTAAATATAAAATCAAAGCAAAATCAGTATTACCATGTGACAGACCCTTCGGTCAGGACTGAAAGTGTTAACTTTATTTTCTAACCACAAGTGGCTGGCTCCAGCTACAATCTAATTAATGCTTAGCATTCTATTGTTTGATCACCTCCAGAGAGAAAAACGCCTAAGTGATAAGGAGAGTCAAGAGTGTCCTGTGGTTGAAGTGTTTAAGTAATATAATCCTATTGTATCAGGTCAAGGGCGCTTCTCCCTTTTATCTAATGTACAACATTCTTTCAACCCCCATCTGTGGGGGGGTCAAAAACCTGTATAAATCTGTGTGCTGCCTTCAAATAAAGTTATTATCCTGTTTTAAACCTGAAATGTGGAGCTTGGTCTCATGTTTGCAGGGAAACTGATCAAGGTTGTGAAGTGCTGATTCTGTATGCAGGACATTGTTCATCTGGTATTAACCCTTGGTATACAGTTGGTACTGTAACATTGGTGGCAAGCGACGGGAGAATCCTTATCGCCCAAAGGAGCAACTACGGATCCAGACCGAATGGGAACACCGTATGAAAGGCTAAAAAGAGCTACCCTTAAAGACCTGCTAGAGCAACGGGGCCAACAAACCAGTAACCTCAGGAAGAGGGAGATTATTGCAAGACTGACCGAGATGGACGGAGTATCAGGGCACGAAGGAACCAATGAGCCCAGCATGTCAGACAGAACCCCCGAAGAAGCAAGCTTTGACCGGGCGGTCAAAATAAGACTGGCACACTATGGCCCCAACCCATCTGCGGAAATTATCGACCGGGTCATAGCAGCTGTGGAGGCCAACCTACTTCGCCAAAGCGGCGCTGCAGCAGTCCAAGTCACCGCAACCCCAGTGGAAAAGAGAAAAGTGCATTTTACCGCTTTTAAAAACTTTCTGGAAACAGAAGGAGAGATTGATGGGTACCTTGCGGATTTTGAGAGACAATGTGCACTACACCAGGTACCCGCAGAGGACTGGGTCACGATATTATCCGGAAAATTATCCGGCCGGGCCAGTGAGGCTTTTCGGGCCATTCCAGATGAGGAAGTTGGGGATTATAATACTGTGAAAGAGGCTCTGCTCTCCAGGTATGCGGTTACACCGGAGGCATACCGGAGGCGGTTCAGAGACACTGTTAAATTGGCTGGCGATTCCTACGTTGAGTGGGCATGTAAGGTGCACCGCACAGCATCGCACTGGATGGCGGGGTGCCAAGCCGTGTCTGGGGAAGAGGTGCTGCAGCTATTCCTGTTGGAACATTGCTTTGACAAGTTATCAGCAGGAGTTAGGGAGTGGGTTCGGGACCGTAAACCCTCCACCCTGCATGAAGCTGCTCGCTTGGCAGATGAGTATACGGATGCCCGCAAACTGGACACTGCTACCACTAAGCCCCCTGCTAAAGTGGAGTACAGACCCCCGGCCACCCCAGCAGCTGCCATTTACCAACCCCCGGCGCACCGCTATGCCACACAGCCTCCAGTCACGAACTACCCTCAGACAGCCCGGTTCACCTCACGGGATAACTCCCAGCCTATCCGGTGCTTTGGATGTAAGCAAATCGGACACAAAAGGTCGGAGTGTCCCCTCAACACGGCCAACCAAGCACAGTCCTGGAGGAGACCCGCCGGCGGAATCCCACGTAACCCTCAGCCCGCTGCCCACTGCGTAGAGGATCAAGAGTGTTGGGGCATCCTACATGAAGCAGACCCCGTACAAGCTGTCCATCGGGATAACCGGCAACAGCACCGGCAACTGGTTAAAGTAAATGGGAAGGAGGTCAGTGGTCTACGGGATACTGGTGCTACCATGACCTTGCTCCAAAAGAACTTGGTGTCCGAGAACCAGCACACTGGAGACACTGTGGCTGTGAGGGTGGCAGGGGGCACTGTGTTCCGCCTACCTGTTGCCCGGGTACATTTGGATTGGGGAGTGGGCGCTAGACATGTGAATGTGGGGGTCATGAGGGATTTACCAGCTGATGTTCTCCTTGGAAATGACTTGGCCCCCCTTGTTTCGGCCTACGCTCCCATGGGTCCCGTTGATGTTAACCCGGTGACTACCCGTGCCCAGGCCCGTGCCACCGAGACCGACCCACCTGCTGCTGAGACCCAGGTAAGACTCTCTTCCCCGACTTATACCCTAGACCAGACCCCCTTGAGTTGGGATACCCCAGAGACGTACGGGAGGGAAACCCGGGAGGATCCGACCCTTCAGAAGTACAGGGCTAGGGCAGACACTGGAGAAGAGGGAGTAGATGGGGAACGTTATGAGTGGATGGGGGATAGGCTATATAGAATCCCCAAACCTGCCCAGAAAAGTACTGCCCTTCCGCCAAATCGGCAGCTGGTAGTGCCTGCGAAATACCGGCAAGAGATTCTGCGGATTGGGCACGATGTACCGTTAGCTGGACATCTAGGGTCCCGCCGCACCGCTCATAGGATCACCCAGAATTTCTTCTGGCCCAATTTTAACCGAGATGTGCGGGTATATTGTAGTACTTGTGACACCTGTCAACGGGTGGGTAAGCGGGGGGACCACCCCAAAGCTAGGCTTATGTCTATGCCTGTCATTGGGGAACCCTTTTCCCGCATAGCCGTTGACATTGTGGGTCCCCTTGCCAGGGCTAGTCCATCAGGTAAGAAGTATATTCTCACTGTGGTGGACTATGCCACTCGTTACCCAGAGGCAGTAGCACTGTCGAATATAGAGGCAGAGACAGTCGCTGATGCCCTAGTTAAGGTTTTTACTAGGGTCGGGTTCCCTAAGGAGATTCTCTCTGATCAGGGGACCCAGTTTACCGCGGTGCTCACCCAGCAGCTGTGGAAGGTGTGCGGCATTAAACCGTTGCTCAGTTCGCCTTATCACCCCCAGACTAACGGTCTCTGCGAGCGCTTTAATGGCACCCTCAAGCAGATGCTGAGGACCTTCACGGACACTTGCAGAGACTGGGAACGATTCCTGCCTCATCTGCTATTTGCGTACAGGGAGGTGCCCCAGGAGTCCACTGGGTTCTCTCCCTTTGAGTTACTCTATGGGAGAAGAGTCCGCGGCCCTCTGGACCTCATTAGAGGACACTGGGAGGGAGAGATAGAGCAGGAGGGAACCCCCATCGTGCCATATGTTCTGGAACTCCGGGACCGCATGGAGAAACTGTCTCTGATGGTAAGAGGGAATCTCCAGGTGGCCCAGGAAAGACAGAAGGGGTGGTACGATCAAGGTGCCCGGCAGCGGGTCTTCCAGGTTGGACAGAAGGTTTTGGTGCTCAAGCCTGTGAAGGCCAACAAGATGCAAGCATCTTGGCAGGGCCCGTATAAAGTGTTATCCCGGGTGTGTGATACTACCTATGTTATAGCCAGCTGTGCAGATGAGAGGATCCAGCGATCCTTTCATGTGAACATGCTGAAGGAGTATCAGGAGAGGCCAGAGGACGTAGCCGCAGTATGTGCCCCTGCTGCAGATGACCCAGAGAACTTACCCCTACCCGACTTATTAGAGAAGGACCCCCAGACTGACCTCACTAGTCTTGTGCAGCTAGGGGACCGGTTGAACCCTACCGAGAGGGTACAGGCAAGACAGCTCCTGTGGGAGAAGCAGGCGACGTTCTCCCAAGAGCCCGGCTACACTACCCTAGCTGTACATAAAGTAGAGACTCCTGGACAGAATCCCCTGCGACAGCCTCCCTACCGTATACCCGAAGCAGTCCGAGAAGGAATGCGGAAGGAGATACAGGAGATGGCCCGGCTGGGAGTGATCGAGCCCTCCGATAGTCCTTGGGCTTCCCCTGTAGTCCTGGTACCCAAGAAGGATGGAACCACCCGGTTCTGTGTGGACTACAGGCGGCTCAACGAGAGGACCACCACTGACGCCTACCCGATGCCCAGGGTAGACGAATTACTAGACCGTATTGCTAGGGGGCGCTATCTGACAACCATAGACCTGTGTAAAGGCTATTGGCAGATTCCCCTGGCCGAGGATGCTATCCCCAAGTCGGCATTCGTCACCCCATTCGGCCTGTACCAGTTTAAGGTCATGCCCTTTGGGATGAAGAATGCTCCGGCTACCTTCCAGCGTATGGTGGATAGACTCCTTGATGGCTTCCAGGAATTTGCTTGTGCATACCTGGACGACATTGCGGTTTACAGTGGGTCCTGGGAAGAACACCTTACCCATGTAGGGCTGGTACTGGACAAGATTCGGGCCGCTGGCCTGACCTTGAAACCGGACAAGTGCCAACTAGGTATGGCTGAAGTACAGTACTTGGGGCACCGAGTGGGGTGTGGGAGCCAGAGACCGGAGCCAGCCAAGGTAGAGGCTGTGGCTAACTGGCCCACACCTATCACTAAGACCCAAGTACTAGCCTTCCTGGGGACGGCCGGGTATTACCGACGTTTTGTCCCCGACTACAGTACTATCGCCAAGCCCCTGACTGACCTGACTAAAAAGAACCTCCCCAAACAGGTCCTGTGGTCTCCAGCTTGTGAAGCCGCGTTTCAGGCACTGAAGCAGGCCCTTGTGAATGCCCCTGTCTTGGCTGCCCCAGTTCCCAACAAACGTTTTCTCATTCATACAGATGCTTCCATGTATGGACTGGGGGCTGTACTGAGTCAAGTCGGGGAGGATGGAGGAGAGCATCCTGTCGCATACCTAAGCAGAAAGTTATTACCTCGGGAAGTAAGCTATGCGGCAGTGGAGAAAGAATGTTTAGCCCTGGTCTGGGCACTGAAAAAGTTGAACCCTTATCTATATGGACAGGAATTTTCCCTCATAACGGACCACAATCCCTTAGTCTGGCTCAACCGGGTCTCAGGAGACAATGGTAGATTGCTGAGGTGGAGTTTAGCCCTCCAGCCCTATAACTTCACCATCAGCTACCGGCCCGGTAAGCTAAACGGGAATGCCGATGGATTGTCCCGGCAAACTGATATGTCTACCACCACCCAGTCCGGTCATCCCCAAGTTGACCCGCCAAAGGGTCAAGCCGGGTCTGCCGGAGTGTTCCACAAGGGGGGAGCTATGTGACAGACCCTTCGGTCAGGACTGAAAGTGTTAACTTTATTTTCTAACCACAAGTGGCTGGCTCCAGCTACAATCTAATTAATGCTTAGCATTCTATTGTTTGATCACCTCCAGAGAGAAAAACGCCTAAGTGATAAGGAGAGTCAAGAGTGTCCTGTGGTTGAAGTGTTTAAGTAATATAATCCTATTGTATCAGGTCAAGGGCGCTTCTCCCTTTTATCTAATGTACAACATTCTTTCAACCCCCATCTGTGGGGGGGTCAAAAACCTGTATAAATCTGTGTGCTGCCTTCAAATAAAGTTATTATCCTGTTTTAAACCTGAAATGTGGAGCTTGGTCTCATGTTTGCAGGGAAACTGATCAAGGTTGTGAAGTGCTGATTCTGTATGCAGGACATTGTTCATCTGGTATTAACCCTTGGTATACAGTTGGTACTGTAACATACCATATTTAATAATATTTTTCAGTAAAATAAGTATTTTATATTATTAATAGATATTTCAAGCCACACAGAGACAGCTATGTATTCTAATTTTCACAAACCAAAGGACTCATGAACCTGTTACTGAGATAACTCCTAATAAATCCACAATTGATTGCAACCAGGTTTCTACACAGCCAAACTCCGGTTCCTATCAGTTACAGATTAAAATCCTGTTTAAAGGGACATTAACACAAACTGTAATCTACATTATAATATACCTTTATATCTGAGAAGAATTGTGCAATGAATAATGCAACTTTATTTTGTAAAATGAGTATCTTGTTGTATATTTTTCTTTTCACTGATTTCCCTCTCCCTCAAAATAAAATGTCCATTGCCAACTAACCACAAACTATTACATATATTTAAGATTTAAAATAGATTGTTTGCTCTACAGTTAAAGAGATACTACAGTCAAAATTAAACTTTCTTGATTCCGGCAGACCGTGCAACTTTAAAAAACAAATTCCAAGTGACTTCCATTTTCAAATGTATCTTTTTGAGGAATCAGCTCCTACTGAGCATGTGCAAGTGCTCACAGTATATACGTACATATGTCTGTGATTGGCTAATGCCTGTCACATGGGGGTGGGGAAATGAAAGGAAACTGAAATTTGTCAGAAAAAAAGTGTTAGTGCATTGTCTTTTTATTATGAATTTGTTAATTTGACTGTGTATACTGTTTAAAGATCATTTAAAGAAAGAGATTGGGGTAGCATTTTACCTAAGGTGGTTTTAACATGGATTCAGTTTAGTTAATTATTAATAAATTATTAATCATAGCCGTCGCAAATTGTTCCAGTCAGGTGCTGACGACAGTTCAGAGCCATCGCTAGCACTCAGCACCTTGAGGACAATCTGGGGGCTCCCACCTACTCCCACCCCGGCAATCTGTCCTGAATAGTGAGAGGCATCACCGGGGCTTTACGATTCACGCGGTGACGTCACCACGCAACTTTATTTAAAATTAACAATAGACAATATAGGGAAATGGGGGCATGCTGCTTAGAAGCCTGTATCTCAGGCATCTAAGCGTCTACAGACCCCCAAGACCCACCGTTGGAAAGGTAATCGGTATAAGTCTTGGGGATCTGGTAAATATAAAAGTAAAAAATAAATATATTTTAAAAAAGTAAAAAAAAAAAAAAGCTCAAATCCAGCTTAGCATCCAGGTGGGAAATGGTTTAGCAGCCGAAGGGGTAATCTCCATCTAATAGCTAATTAAGGGCTCAATTACAAAATTGGAGAACAATCGATAGCTCTTGCAGTCATTCTCATGCTAACAATACAGCACATTCCTTTTGGATGGTGGAGCATCTTAATGCGGCCAATACTTTTTTTAGCATGGCCTATACTTTTAATGGATTGTGCAGAGAGCACTATTAGCAGGCTCATTGCGCTCGTATAGCAAGAAGTAAATTAAGTGTTGAGCTTGAGCACATTCCAAAATACAAAAATATAGCTCTTTTTGAGAACTTAAGTAAACCATTATTATTAATTGTATAGCATGGAACTACAGGAATAACTCCACTACATGCACAGCATCATCTTAGCTCACAATCAGATTAGAACACTATCGGCTTAGTGCTTGAGCGATAATTGACATGAAATTTAATGTGTGTCCCATTAGAAGTCTATTATGTGATTTAGTGCACCTGAGGATTAAGGCATGCAGAAATTAGTACACCCTAGACCAGGGGTCAGCAACCTTGGTTGCTGACCCCTGCCCTAGACTATCACTCAAGCAACCAAGGTTGCTGACCCCTGCCCTAGACTACAGGGAGTGCAGAATTATTAGGCAAATGAGTATTTTGACCACATCATCCTCTTTATGCATGTTGTCTTACTCCAAGCTGTATAGGCTCAAAAGCCTACTACCAATTAAACATATTAGGTGATGTGCATCTCTGTAATGAGAAGGGGTGTGGTCTAATGACATCAACACCCTATATCAGGTGTGCATAATTATTAGGCAACTTCCTTTTCTTTGGCAAGATGGGTCAAAAGAAGGACTTGAGAGGCTCAGAAAAGTAAAAAATATATATATATATATATATATATATAGAGAGAGAGAGAGAGAGAGAGATATCTTGCAGAGGGATGCAGCACTCTTAAAATTGCAAAGCTTCTGAAGCGTGATCATCGAACAATCAAGCGTTTCATGCAAAATAGTCAACAGGGTCGCAAGAAGCGTGTGGAAAAACCAAGGCGCAAAATAACGGCCCATGAACTGAGAAAAGTCAAGCGTGCAGCTGCCAAGATGCCACTTGCCACCAGTTTGGCCATATTTCAGAGCTGCAACATCACTGGAGTGCCCAAAAGCACAAGGTCTGCAATACTCAGAGACATGGCCAAGGTAAGAAAGGCTGAAAGACGAACACCACTGAACAAGACACACAAGCTGAAACGTCAAGACTGGGCCAAGAAATATCTCAAGACTGATTTTTCTAAGGTTTTATGGACTGATGAAATGAGAGTGAGTCTTGATGGGCCAGATGGATGGGCCCGTGGCTGGATTGGTAAAGGGCAGAGAGCTCCAGTCCGACTCAGACGCCAGCAAGGTGGAGGTGGAGTACTGGTTTGGGCTGGTATCATCAAAGATAAGCTTGTGGGGCCTTTTCGGGTTGAGGATGGTGTCAAGCTCAACTCCCAGTCCTACTGCCAGTTTCTGGAAGACACCTTCTTCAAGCAGTGGTACAGGAAGAAGTCTGCATCCTTCAAGAAAAACATGATTTTCATGCAGGACAATGCTCCATCACATGCGTCCAAGTACTCCACAGGCTGGCAAGAAAGGGTATAAAAGAAGAAAATCTAATGACATGGCCTCCTTGTTCACCTGATCTGAACCCCATTGAGAACCTGTGGTTGGTCCATCATCAAATGTGAGATTTACAAGGAGGGAAAATAGTACACCTCTCTGAACAGTGTCTGGGAGGCTGTGGTTGCTGCTGCACGCAATGTTGATGGTGAACAGATCAAAACACTGACATAATCCATGGATGGCAGGCTTTTGAGTGTCCTTGCAAAGAAAGGTTGCTATATTGGTCACTGATTTGTTTTTGTTTTGTTTTTGAATGTCAGAAATGTATATTTGTGAATGTTGAGATGTTATATTGGTTTCACTGGTAAAAATAAATAATTGAAATGGGTATATATTTGTTTTTTGTTAAGTTGCCTAATAATTATGCACAGTAATAGTCACCTGCACACACAGATATCCCCCTAAAATAGCTATAACTAAAAACAAACTAAAAACTACTTCCAAAACTATTCAGCTTTGATATTAATGAGTTTTTTGGGTTCATTGAGAACATGGTTGTTGTTCAATAATAAAATTAATCCTCAAAAATACAACTTGCCTAATAATTCTGCACTCCCTGTATCACTCAAGCACTAAAAAATAACTTTGGACTTGTAATATGCGCAGGAAAAATAGAAGCTATTGATTGTGCTGAAAAGATGTTGGTGCACAATAGCTCTAATATTTTTACGCTCCACTAATCTAATATACGCCTATAAATATATATTTATATATTCAAAATAATATTCACACCTAAACTACCCAGTATGTCTACTGCTATTGCAGAAAATGTTTTATCTTTCATAATTGTATAAAAGTGATAACCCACCTTAAAGGAACATTGTGCACTAGTTTTTCCTTTGCATATATTTTTGTAGATGATCCATTTATAGCCCACCTTGGAGTGTTTTGTAACAACGTATAGTTTTGCTTATTTTTTTTTTTTTTAAATTAACTTTTTATTGAGGATATAGGAGATGACATATATATTACAAACAGTGCAATTTCAAGTGTACCATTCAGAAAGGTTTACAATAGAACAGGTAACGTTCACAATTAGCAGTGTATCATTGGTGAAGGCATGAAATTTCGTTACATCATACTTCAGTAGATAGTAAAAGATTGCCTCCCTTGCTTACAGATTTCCTGTGATCCTTAGTGGTTAAGTTTCATTGGTAACTACAATATACCTCATCCTCATTTAACTTTATAAACTTAAACAAACATAATCTTTTATTATAATTCTGCTGTTAACAATAATATGAAATCCAATTACACCATTTTGGTCACACCCCTCTGGTCTTAGTGATGGGAAAAAAAATTAAAAAATATATATATATATTATATTGGTATGTCCTTAACCCGTCTCTCCCCCCCCATCACTCAGTTGTTGGTATAGAAACCCCCATTCACCCCTCAGGGAGGCCGTCAGCATGAGCTCGGTATGGGCAAAGGGTGTCAAGATCCGCCTCTGATGTTCAATACTCATTGTAGCTATATATACCCGCCACTTACTTAAAAAATGCTTTAGGCGTTTGGTAGTGTCCATCCTAGTATCTAGCTGTTCTATGAGAAGCTGCCTATAGAGACTACGTCTAAACGTCACAAAGGAGGGTGCTGTGTTTTCAGTCCAAACCTTCAGTATGACTTTCCTTGCAACTAGTATTACCGTCGTTAGTAAGGGGCCCATTCTAGGACTCTGCTCTCCCCAATTCAAAAAGCAGACCTGTTCTATTCCAATTTTAACCCTGGTCGCCAAAGTATTGGTAATCCAGTAGGCAACTCGTCCCCAAAACTGTCCAATCCGAGGACACAGAAGAAAATAGTGAATTAAGTCAGGGTCAATCAGTCTACATTTACTACACTCATTTACTACCGTAGGATTCCATTTAGATATCCTTCTGGGAATTAGGTAGTCTCTGTGTAACATTCTGACCTGGAATTCTCTGAGTGTCATAGATAGAGTCGCCCTTCTCACATTCTCTAAGCTTTGTAGAATTGTTTCCGGCAGGCCCTCCCCGTTCAATTCATTGCTCCATCTATTCACCAGTGTCTCCAGGTTTTTGGACTCAACCTTACCAAGTAGTGTTTTGTATAGTCCTGAAAGTGTGAATTTGCCTAGTTTAAACGAGACCAGAGAAGGGTTAATTGCATGTGGCTCCCAAAAGTGTGGGTCTGTTTTGATCAGTTGTTCTATATAGTGCCTCATTTGTAGGTAAGCATAAAAATGCCTCCTCGGTAGTCTGTACTGGTGTTGCAAGTCAGTAAATGTTTTGACTCCCTTCGTAAGTGTGATCTAGAGCATCTCCCACCAAGCGTAAGCCCGCACCTTCCCACGCAATGAAGGGGGAAGTGTTGACTCCCGGAGGGAAGTCACTGTTGTACCTTAGTGGTATCATCCTGGAAGACACACAAATGTGTCCTAGATGACGGAGTGTCAACCGCCACGCCTTCAGTATGTCTCTATATAGGAAGTTTCCTCGGACCTCTGCGGGAAAATTACTGAAGTGAGCAAAAGGCAGAAAAGCTAAACTACAGTCCCCCAGGGCAGAACTCTCTAGTTCATTTGTGTAGAAGTGCTCCGTGCTCAGTTGCCAATCTAGTACCAATCGACTCAATGCCTCTCTACTCACCCGCGTGATATTAGCTCTATATAGAGTGTCCACATCTGTGGATAAGCGGATCCCTAAATAAGTCAAGGTGGGAGCAGCCTCCCTGAATGGGTATGTACATGGTTTAGTATGATGTCTACTGAGCCACAAGATCTCCGACTTGGTTTCGTTTACCTTGTAGCCCGAAAAGGACCCAAAGGCCTCAATAGTCGCCAAGATTTTGGGAATATGTTTTGCCGGATGTTCTACAAATAGGAGCATGTCGTCCGCGTACAGTGCCAGGTGTAGTCTGATGCCCCCTACGACAATACCCGGATATATTTTACGTAGCTTGATCGCTAAGGGCTCCAAGGCCAGGTTGAAGAGAAGGGGGGAGAGGGGACATCCCTGACGAGTCCCCCTCTGTAGAGTGATACAAGGTGAGAATAGGCCATTAGCCATAACATGAATCCAGGGAGCCGTGTATATATTGCCAATGTAGGCTAGGAAGGCACCTTCGAAAATAAAACGCCTCATGGCGTCAAATAAATGATTCCAGACCACCCTGTTGAAGGCCTTCTCCGCGTCCAAGGACAGCAGGAAGGCCTCCGACTCATTCTGTGCTCCCGCGGCTTTTGACTCACTTGAAAAGTGTGCCATAGCATGTAACACCCGTCGCACATTAGTCACTGAGGTTCTATTACACATGAACCCAGTTTTGCTTATTTTTTAATAACATTGTGATTATTTTCAGACTCCTAACCAAGCCCCACAGTGTCAGATGTATACGTGTGTTTACAGACTCCTGGTGGCTCCTGTTTTCATAGGCAGAGGAGAAGGGAGTGTCTGCTCGTCTTGTTTTCCCAACCCCTTTCACTGGGAGTCCTAGCCTAACCTCATCAACAGTGCTAAAAGGGGAGCTTCTAAGTACGTTTTTAAAAGGTTTTATAATGGATTTTTAGATCAGTATTTGTGCATATTGGTGTACACAGTCCCTTTAAGAGAGCAAATAACTAGAAAGAAAAAGTGAAGGGGGTAAGAAGACTAGTTCACAGAAAAGTAGATAAGAATATTAACCAAAATTACAAATACATAATTTTGAGTTTTTAATGGCTCTTTAAACTAATTTAAAAAGAAAATTCTTCATGTCTATGGAAGATGACAAATAGTAATAGCAAAGATTTAGAATTTAATGCTTCATACCACATACTAATTTATCGATACGTTTTGTTGATTAAATTAAACTGTGTGTGCTAGTCATATACATATTTATTTACATTTTGCTGCCATCGCTGCGCTACTGATCCCCTTCGCTGCACTAGGTTCTCTCATTGGAGACTATAGAAGCATGCTCTCGTAAGCATAAAGGCTGTGACACACTGCAAGCGATGCGGTGCGAGGCGAACCAGCTGCTTCGCTCCGCATCGCATCGCTTCTGAAGATCAAATATTTAATACCTGACGCAGCAGAGTGCTCAGAGATAAAAAGGCAGGACACACTGAGCGCACACAGCCGCATGTACACGCTGCACGGCGCTCCCCTTGCAGTGTGTCACTGCCTTAATGCTTCCCTGCGATGCAACAATAGTGTGCAATGATATTACTCAGTGGAGCACAAATATTACTTGCAAGAAAGCGACATATAGCACTCCACTTGTAATCTGTCCCTAAATGGGTAAAATAAGTTGAAGGCTGTTTTTTTCTGAAAGAAATAATTATTCATTTTTGTTAGGGATATCATGATTTTAGGTTTAATAATTTTATAAAGTTCTTTTGGGATTTAATGAGGGCCAGGTGCGTAATTATTAAGTGCAGTTTTATGAATTGCTTCTTTAATCTCTGATTCTGTAATAGGTGCATACATAACCATAATATCTTCATTGGTAACGTTGTGTAGTTTTAAATTTTCCCAAAAATCTATTTTCTTTTCTACATTAATTTCTAGGGCAGAATATAATTTTTTATAGAAAGAAAAAAAATTAATTTCTTATTTTCTACAGACACCGATAATCTTTCCTTATTCCTTTTAATCACAAGAATAGCATTTGATCTTTTCTTAGATTTTACACACCTGGCTAGCAATATCCCTACTTTATCCTCATACCTAAAAAACCGTGCCCTACATTTCAAATCCTTAACCACCATTTTTTTGTTTCAGGAACATGTCCCATTCTTTCCTGACTTGCTGATATTTATCCTAATTTCCCTTAGCATTATTACCCATAAATATATTAAATCAGTTTTTAAGCTGATTGGAGAGTTGGGGTTCTTTCAATTTTGATTTCTATTTTCAAGAGACCCTATAGGCTTTAATCTCGCCCTTTAAAATAGCTTTGAGTAGAAGATTTTTTTGGACAAATTTCAAAGTTAGTTCAATTATCCTTCCCACTGCATCATGTGACAGCCATCAGCTAATCATAAAATGCATCAACGTTAGGGATGTGTATTCAGACTTTGCAAATCCAGATCTTAGTGTGTTGCATATTCACAAAAAGAAGTCTGGTTCTGAAAATAGCTGAATGACACTGGGGGTGGCTATATTTGTCATTCGTTTCATAATGAATAGTCTTTATGTCCCTAATACATGTATAATGTATACTGTGAATTCTTGCACATGCTCAGTAGCTTGTGACTCAGAAAGTGTGCTTATAAAAATATTGTGAACATTTAGATAATGGAAGTGAACTAGAAAGTTGTTTAAAATTGTGTGCTCTATCTGAATCATGAAAGTTTAATTTTGACTTGTGTTTCTTTAAATAAAATATGCAGGGCCATGAATAGTCCAATATAAACCAAAAACAGAACTGATAGCATTTATAATTTATGTTGCAGCAATTTTTTTCATCAAGATATTCATTTTATTAACCAGGGCCAATATGTTGTTAAAAGGAAAGGTGAAAAGGGAGTGGTGTATTAATTAACATGTAATTAATGTATTCTACTACATCCCAACTACACAATCAAAACATACCACCAGCTCAGAATTTCTGGTGTCTTGCTCACAACTGCTGCTGATCACAATTAAAAGCCAAGGTTTCTTTTTTAACTGGAATAGTGTTGATATGCAACATATTTTGAAGAGCAACTTTTCAAGTTGCAACCTCCAATGCGAATCCAGAGGGACCATATATTTCCTGGTGACAGTCAACTAGTGTGTAATTACTAACAATAAATATGTCAACATGGAGCCACTGTGAAAGAAATCTGATCAATATATATATATCTATATATATTAAAGTGGGTTCATTTTTGCATAGTATTTGCTATTTACCTCAATATGTTTCTGGTGATTTAATCAGTGAGTATTCATCAGTAATTACCATCCATAATAACTGATACATGCACATATTTCACATAATTACTCAAAGGGACAGCAAAATCAAAACTAAAGTTTCATGATTCCAATAGATTGTGATTTAAAACAACTTTCCAATTTACTTATATGATCAAATTTTCTTTGTTCTCTTGATATCCTTTGTTGAAGGGTAAAGCTAGGTATGCTGATAGGAACTCAGGAGCATGCATGTATCTTTAGCAGTCTATGGCAGCAGTGTTTGTATCTATTGCTATAAACAATGTTGCAAACACTGCTGCCAGATGGCTAGAGACACGTGCATGCTCCTGAGCTCACCTTAGAATACTCTTTAACAAAGGATGCTAAGAGAACTAAGCAAAATTGATAACAGAAGGAAATTGGAAAAATGCTTAAAATGTCATGCTCTGTCTAATCCATTGAAGATAATTTTGACTATACTGTCCCTTTAAATAATATATCTATACTGTTAGCCTGTTGTTGGAACAAAATATTCAGCAGGTAGATTAAGAACATTTGTTTAGTAGTATAAGGGTCACTGTTTCAGTATAAGCCATTAATGTTGAACTAAGATCACTGTAGAAATAAGAAGAAAGACTTTTAAATTTAAAACTATAGCATTAAAGTGATGACTGAAGCTAGGTCACAGAAATCCATTGCAGCTTATTTTGTATGAGATTTGACAAGGTTGTCAAAAATTCTAACAGTTATCTCTCTTTGGATCTCTACATACTTTATTATGTGTGATAACCTTCCTTAGTTCATTAGGAGGTCATTAAATCACATTTGACAGTATCACACATTCTGATCATTACATAATAAAATGTTAATATTGATTTCAAACCCCACACAAAAGCCATAAGGACATATGCACTTTAACAATCTCTGCAATCAAATACAATACTGAGTCACAGTTAGTAATGCACATTAAATGAAATACAACATGATCTCATTGCAAAAAAAAATATCTTCAAATAAATCCAAAAAACTGGAGAAAAGTTTATTAAATAAAAGGAAAAAAAAGTATTTTTTATTTTCCTAAGGCAGTACAGTACATTAATTTCATGCTGAATAACACAAGTTAGGACAACTAGTACATAATAAATGTACAGCTCGGCAATTGCCCTGGTGCTATACTTGTATTTCTGTGAAAATATATTTATGATGCTTTTTAAATTGTTTAAATTTTTTTTTCAAATTCTTATATTAAAATGTGTGGCCCTTTCATTCTTTAAAGGGACACTAAACACATATTTTTTTCTTTCATGATTCAGATTGAGCATGTAATTTTAAGCAACTTTTCAATTTACTCCTATTATCATTTTTTATTTGTTCTCTTGGTATCTTGATTTTAAAAAGCAGGAATGAATGCTTAGGAGCCAGCCCATTTTTGGTTCAGCACCCTGGATAGCTTTTGCTGATTGGTGGCTACATTTAGCCACCAATCAGCAAGTGCTACCTAGGTGCTGAACCTAAACTGGTATAAAGATACCAAGAGAATGAAGAAAAACTTATAATAGGAGTAAATTAGAAAGTTGCTTAAAATTGCATGCTCTATCGGAATCATGAAAGAAAAAATGTGGGTTTAGTGTCCCTTTAAGGAATCCACTTTTTATTTATTTGTAAGTCAAAATATTTTTTTTAATCACTTTTTGTAAATTGGCTATTTGTTGCACTTACTGGGTGGTTCTTGCATACAGCTTGGAGACTGCGCTATTTCTGCATGCTTCAGGCAGTAAAAAAAAACCTACCCACCAAACCCCTAAAATAAAAAAAAATCACTCTAAAAAAATCGAAACTACCCGCACCTTCACTCCGCGCCGCCTTCACTCCGGATTAAGATAGAAGATGATGGATCCATCTGGACCTTCTCCGTTGGACTTCAGGAACAGTGAGTACCTATTTGGGGCTTAGGTTTAGGCTTTTTTATTTTAATTTAGATTACCGGTAGATTAGTTTTTTTGAATTTGAAAAAGATCTGCCCATACAAATGCCCCTTTAGGGGCAATGGGCAGTTTAAGTTTTTTATTTTTGGGGGGTTAGGTGGGTGGGGGGGTTTACTGTTAGGGGGGACTTAGTATTTTTTAGAGGTAAAAGAGCTGTTTAGCTTAGGACAATGCCCTACAAAAGGCCTTTTTAAGGGCTATTGGTAGTTAAGATTAGGGGGTGTTTTTATTTAGGGGTTTTTTTTTTTTTCATAGGGATTAGGTATATATATTTTTTTTAATTTTGTTTATTTTTTTCTGTAATGTTAGACTTTTTTATTTTTTGTAATTTAATGTTAGTTTTTTTATTTTAATTGTAATTTAGTAGTTATTGGGGTTAATTTAGGGGGTGTTAGATTAGGGGGCTTAGTAATTAAATTAGTTATTTGAGTTGTGGGGGGTTGGCGGTATAGGGGTTAACATATTAATTAGGGTTATTGCGATGTGGGGGTCTGGCGGTTTAGGGGTTAATAGGTTACATAGGTTTATTGCGATGTGGGGGTTTGGAGGTTTAGGGGTTAATATTCTAATTATGCTATTTGTGGATTATGGGTTAATAACTTTATTATTTTGCGATGTGGGGGTTGACGGTTTAGGTGTTTGTTAATACTTTGTGCGGGAGGTTAGGTTTCTTTTCTCCAACATAGGTGTGTCCGGTCCACGGCGTCATCCTTACTTGTGGGAATATTCTCTTCCCCAACAGGAAATGGCAAAGAGCCCAGCAAAGCTGGTCACATGATCCCTCCTAGGCTCCGCCTACCCCAGTCATTCTCTTTGCCGTTGCACAGGCAACATCTCCACGGAGATGGTTAAGAGTTTTTTGGTGTTTAAATGTAGTTTTTATCCTTCAATCAAGTGTTTGTTATTTCAAAATAGTGCTGGTATGTACTATTTACTCTGAAACAGGAAAGAGATGAAGATTTCTGTTTGTAAGAGGAAGATGATTTTAGCAAACGTTACTAAAATCGATTGCTGTTTCCACACAGGACTGTTGAGATGAAGTAACTTCAGTTGGGGGAAACAGTTGGCAGACTTTTCTGCTTGAGGTATGACTGGCCACATTTCTAACAAGACTATGTAATGCTGGAAGGCTGTCATTTCCCCTATGGGGACCGGTAAGCCATTTTCTTAGATTAAGTAAAAGAATAAAGGGCTTCATAAGGGCTTAAAAAACTGGTAGACATTTTTCTGGGCTAAAACGATTACTTTGCTAAGCATATTTTGCAGATTATAACTCTTAATAGTTATTATAATCTTGGGGATTGTTTTAAAAAACGGCAGGCACTGTATTGGACACCTTTTTCAGATGGGGGCCTTTTCTAGTCATAGGCAGAGCCTCATTTTCGCGCCACTAATGCGCAGTTGTTTTTGGAGAGCAAGGCATGCAGATGCATGTGTGAGGAGCTAAGAACCACTGAAAAAGCTTATAGAAGGCGTCATTTGGTATCGTATTCCCCTCTGGGCTTGGTTGGGTCTCAGCAAAGCAGATAGCTGGGACTGTATAGGGGTTAAATGTAAAAACGGCTCCGGTTCCGTTATTTTAAGGGTTAAAGCTTTCAAATTTGGTGTGCAATACTTTTAAGGCTTTAAGACACTGTGGTGAAATTTTGGTGAATTTTGAACAATTCCTTCATACTTTTTCACATATTCAGTAATAAAGTGTGTTCAGTTTAAAATTTAAAGTGACAGTAACGGTTTTATTTTAAAACGTTTTTTGTGCTTTGTTGACAAGTTTAAGCCTGTTTAACATGTCTGTACCATCAGATAAGCTATGTTCTATATGTATGGAAGCTAAGGTTTCTCCCCATTTAAATTTATGTGATAATTGTGCCATAGTGTCCAAACAAAGTAGGGACAATGATGCCACAGATAATGATATTGCCCAAGATGATTCCTCAAATGAGGGGAGTAAGCATGATACTGCATCATCCCCTTCTGTGTCTACACCAGTTTTGCCCACACAAGAGGCCCCTAGTACATCTAGTGCGCCAATACTTATTACCATGCAACAATTAACGGCTGTAATGGATAATTCTATTGCAAACATTTTATCCAAAATGCCTACTTATCAGAGAAAGCGCGATTGCTCTGTTTTAAACACAGAAGAGCAAGAGGACGCTGATGATAACTGTTCTGACATACCCTCACACCAATCTGAAGGGGCCAGGAGGGAGGTTTTGTCTGAGGGAGAAATTTCAGATTCAGGAAAAATTTCTCAACAAGCTGAACCTGATGTTGTAACATTTAAATTTAAATTAGAACATCTCCGCGCACTGCTTAAGGAGGTATTATCTACTCTGGATGATTGTGACAATTTGGTCATTCCAGAGAAATTATGTAAGATGGACAAGTTCCTAGAGGTTCCGGTGCCCCCCGATGCTTTTCCTATACCCAAGCGGGTGGCGGACATAGTAAATAAGGAGTGGGAAAGGCCCGGCATACCTTTTGTTCCTCCCCCTATATTTAAGAAATTATTTCCTATAGTCGACCCCAGAAAGGACTTATGGCAGACTGTCCCCAAGGTCGAGGGGGCGGTTTCTACTCTAAACAAATGCACTACTATTCCTATAGAAGATAGTTGTGCTTTCAAAGATCCTATGGATAAAAAATTAGAGGGTTTGCTTAAAAAGATGTTTGTTCAGCAAGGTTACCTTCTACAACCAATTTCATGCATTGTTCCTGTCACTACGGCAGCGTGTTTCTGGTTCGAAGAACTAGAAAAGTCGCTCAATAAAGAATCTTCGTATGAGGAGGTTATGGACAGAGTTCAAGCACTTAAATTGGCTAACTCTTTTATTTTAGATGCCGCTTTGCAATTAGCTAGATTAGCGGCGAAAAATTCAGGGTTTGCTATCGTGGCGCGCAGAGCGCTTTGGCTAAAGTCTTGGTCAGCGGATGTGTCTTCCAAGACAAAATTGCTTAACATCCCTTTCAAGGGTAAAACACTGTTTGGGCCTGATTTGAAAGAGATTATTTCAGACATCACCGGGGGAAAGGGCCACGCCCTCCCTCAGGATAGGTCTTTTAAGGCTAAAAATAAGCCTAATTTTCGTCCCTTTCGCAGAAACGGACCAGCCTCTAATTCTACATCCTCTAAGCAAGAGGGTAATACTTCACAACCCAAACCAGCCTGGAGACCGATGCAAGGCTGGAACAAGGGTAAGCAGGCCAAGAAGCCTGCCACTGCTACCAAAACAGCATGAAGGGATGGCCCCCGATCCGGGACCGGATCTGGTGGGGGGCAGACTTTCTCTCTTTGCTCAGGCTTGGGCAAGAGAGGTTCAGGATCCTTGGGCACTAGAAATAGTTTCTCAAGGTTATCTCCTGGAATTCAAGGAACTACCCCCAAGGGGAAGGTTCCACAGGTCTCAATTATCTTCAAACCAAATAAAAAGACAGGCATTCTTACATTGTGTAGAAGACCTGTTAAAGATGGGAGTAATTCATCCAGTTCCAATAGGAGAACAAGGGATGGGGTTTTACTCCAACCTGTTCATAGTTCCCAAAAAAGAGGGAACATTCAGACCAATTTTAGATCTCAAGATCCTAAACAAATTTCTCAGGGTTCCATCGTTCAAAATGGAAACCATTCGAACGATCCTTCCCACCATCCAGGAAGGTCAATTTATGACCACGGTGGATTTAAAGGATGCGTACCTACATATTCCTATCCACAAGGAACATCATCAGTTCCTAAGGTTCGCTTTTCTGGACAAGCATTACCAGTTTGTGGCACTTCCATTCGGATTAGCCACTGCTCCGAGAATTTTCACAAAGGTACTAGGGTCCCTTCTAGCGGTTCTAAGACCAAGGGGCATTGCAGTAGTACCTTACTTGGACGACATCCTGATTCAAGCGTCATCTCTGTCAAAAGCAAAGGCTCATACGGACATCGTCCTAGCCTTTCTCAGATCTCACGTATGGAAAGTGAACAAAGAAAAGAGTTCTCTGTCCCCGTCAACAAGAGTTTCCTTCTTGGGAACAATAATAGATTCCTTAGAAATGAGGATTTTTCTGACAGAGGTCAGAAAATCAAAAATTCTAAGCTCTTGTCAAGTACTTCATTCTGTTCTTCGTCCTTCCATAGCGCAGTGCATGGAAGTAATAGGATTGATGGTTGCAGCAATGGACATAGTTCCTTTTGCACGAATTCATCTAAGACCATTACAACTGTGCATGCTCAGACAGTGGAATAGGGATTATACAGACTTGTCTCCGACGATTCAAGTAGATCAAAAGACCAGAGATTCACTCCGTTGGTGGCTGATCCTGGACAACCTGTCACAGGGAATGAGCTTCCGCAGACCAGAGTGGGTCATTGTCACGACCGACGCCAGTCTGGTGGGCTGGGGCGCGGTCTGGGAACCCCTGAAAGCTCAGGGTCTATGGTCTCAGGAAGAATCTCTTCTCCCGATAAACATTCTGGAACTGAGAGCGATATTCAATGCTCTCAAAGCTTGGCCTCAACTAGCAAAGGCCAAATTCATAAGGTTTCAATCAGACAACATGACGACTGTTGCATATATCAACCATCAGGGGGGAACAAGGAGTTCCCTGGCGATGGAGGAAGTGACCAAGATAATTCAATGGGCGGAGGATCACTTCTGCCACTTGTCTGCGATCCACATCCCAGGAGTGGAAAATTGGGAAGCGGATTTTCTGAGTCGTCAGACATTCCATCCGGGGGAGTGGGAACTCCATCCGGAAATCTTTGCCCAAATAACTCAATTATGGGGCATTCCAGACATGGATCTGATGGCCTCTCGTCAGAACTTCAAGGTTCCTTGCTACGGGTCCAGATCCAGGGATCCCAAGGCGACTCTAGTAGATGCACTAGTAGCACCTTGGACCTTCAACCTAGCTTATGTATTCCCACCGTTTCCTCTCATTCCCAGGCTGGTAGCCAGGATCAATCAGGAGAGGGCTTCGGTGATCTTGATAGCTCCTGCGTGGCCACGCAGGACTTGGTATGCAGACCTGGTGAATATGTCATCGGCTCCACCATGGAAGCTACCTTTGAGACAGGACCTTCTTGTTCAAGGTCCATTCGAACATCCGAATCTGGTTTCCCTCCAACTGACGGCTTGGAGATTGAACGCTTGATTTTATCAAAGCGTGGGTTTTCAGATTCTGTAATAGATACTCTGATTCAGGCTAGAAAGCCTGTAACTAGAAAAATTTACCATAAAATATGGAAAAAATATATCTGTTGGTGTGAATCTAAAGGATTCCCATGGAACAAGATAAAAATTCCTAAGATTTTATCCTTTCTACAAGAAGGTTTGGAGAAAGGATTATCTGCAAGTTCTCTGAAGGGACAGATCTCTGCTTTATCTGTTTTACTTCACAAAAGGCTGGCAGCTGTGCCAGACGTTCAAGCGTTTGTTCAGGCTCTGGTTAGAATCAAGCCTGTTTACAGACCTTTGACTCCTCCCTGGAGTCTAAATCTAGTTCTTTCAGTTCTTCAAGGGGTTCCGTTTGAACCCTTACATTCCGTAGATATTAAGTTATTATCTTGGAAAGTTTTGTTTTTGGTTGCAATCTCTTCTGCTAGAAGAGTTTCAGAGTTATCTGCTCTGCAGTGTTCTCCGCCCTATCTGGTGTTCCATGCAGATAAGGTGGTTTTGCGTACTAAGCCTGGTTTTCTTCCGAAAGTTGTTTCCAACAAAAATATTAACCAGGACATAGTTGTACCTTCTTTGTGTCCGAATCCAGTTTCAAAGAAGGAACGTTTGTTACACAATTTGGACGTAGTCCGTGCTCTAAAATTCTATTTAGAGGCTACTAAAGATTTCAGACAAACATCTTCTTTGTTTGTTGTTTATTCTGGCAAAAGGAGAGGTCAAAAAGCAACTTCTACCTCTCTTTCTTTTTGGCTTAAAAGCATTATCCGATTGGCTTATGAGACTGCCGGACGGCAGCCTCCTGAAAGAATCACAGCTCACTCCACTAGGGCTGTGGCTTCCACATGGGCCTTCAAGAACGAGGCTTCTGTTGACCAGATATGTAAGGCAGCGACTTGGTCTTCACTGCACACTTTTGCCAAATTTTACAAATTTGATACTTTTGCTTCTTCGGAGGCTATTTTTGGGAGAAAGGTTTTGCAAGCCGTGGTGCCTTCCATTTAGGTGACCTGATTTGCTCCCTCCCTTCATCCGTGTCCTAAAGCTTTGGTATTGGTTCCCACAAGTAAGGATGACGCCGTGGACCGGACACACCTATGTTGGAGAAAACAGAATTTATGCTTACCTGATAAATTACTTTCTCCAACGGTGTGTCCGGTCCACGGCCCGCCCTGGTTTTTTTAATCAGGTCTGATGAATTATTTTCTCTAACTACAGTCACCACGGTATCATAGGGTTTCTCCTATGCATATTTCCTCCTGTACGTCGGTCGAATGACTGGGGTAGGCGGAGCCTAGGAGGGATCATTTGACCAGCTTTGCTGGGCTCTTTGCCATTTCCTGTTGGGGAAGAGAATATTCCCACAAGTAAGGATGACGCCGTGGACCGGACACACCGTTGGAGAAAGTAATTTATCAGGTAAGCATAAATTCTGTTTTTTATACTTAGTGCGGGCAGTTACGTGTTTTTATTTTTATTTCTTGCAGACGGTTACGTGTTTTTTAGTTATTTCGTGCCGGAGGTTGTGTGTTTTTTTTTTTATAAGGCTTCAGGTTTGCCTACGCTGCATCCAGGTGGATTCTGAAAATGGCAGGGTGGTGAAAAAATCCACCTGCGGTGGATTCTTTCACCACCCTGCCATTTTTGGATTCCACTTGTGTGTTTTGTGACACTTTTTAATCAAGTGTTACCATTTACCAGAGCTCCAAGGTCACGCTATCTAGATGCTAGTTAAATTCAATTGCCCTTAAGCGATCACATTTACTTTTAACTTGTAATACGCGCGCTACATCCAACGCACACAAACAGCCGCTATAAACCTCTTATCGCTCACGTGTAACTGTTAGCGCGCCACTCGTAATAAGATATGGGGCAGTCTACAGGGGCTTAGACACAGGCAAACTTAGAGGTTATAAAGTATATTAATATAACAATGTTGGTTATGCAAAGCTGGAGAATAGGTAGTAAAGGCGTTATCTATCTTTTTATACAATAAAAAAAATAATATGTAAAAAAATTCAGTATAATCCAGCACAAGTGCACTTCTTTTCAGAAGCCCTGCATAATTAGGCTTCAGCAAATGTAGGAAAAAAAATCCCAAAACAGCAACACTTCTCAAATAAAGCAGAAGGTATTGTAGAAGATAAAAAGGACAACGTTTCAGACTCACATGATATGATTAAGGTCATGTGAGTCCGAAATGTTGTCCTTTTTTCCTTATACAATAAACATAGCTTCATTTGAGAACTGCTGCTGTGTTTAATGATTTTCCCTATACTTAAAGGGACAGTCTAGTCAAAATTAGACTTTCATGATTCAGATAGGGAATGCAATTTTAAACAACTTTCCAATTCACTTTATCATCAAATTTGCTTTGTTCTCTTGGTATTCTTTGCTGAAAGCTAAACCTAGGTAGGTTTATATGCTAATTTCTAAACCCTTAACGGCCGCCCCTTATTTAGTAGTGTTTCACAGCTAGAGGGCGTAAGTTCATTTGTGCCATACAGATAACATTGTGCTTACGCCTTACGCCTTACCCCTGTGGAGTTACAAATGAGAGGGTACTGATCAGGGGTCAAGTCGAGCGGGAACGCATGGGAACGGAGTTCCTGCCCTATTTTTGCAGGAGGAACTTCCCTCTGGACAGAGAACAGAAATGCTTTAGTAAACACTGCTGCTGCTAGTGGGAGGAGCTGAGCACAGTCAGTGGTCCTGCTGTGTGATCACCCCACACTGTATGTAACACATGGTGCTTACATTTCTGTGTGGCTTGCTCTTGGGTTATTTAGTTTCCTTAAAGGGACATAAAACCCCAACATTTTCTTTCATGATCCAGATAGAGAATACAATTTTAAACAACTTTCTAATTTACTTCTATTATATAATGTGTTTCTTTCTCTTGGTATCATTTGTTGAAAGAGCAGCAATGCACTACTGGTTTCTAACTGAACACGTGGGGTGAGCCAATGACATTCGGTATATATATGCAGCCACTAATCAGCAGCTAGAACCTAGGTTCTTTGCTGTTCCTGAGCTGCCCTAGATAAACCATTCAGCAAAGGATAACACGAGAAGGAAGCAAATTAAATAATAGAAGTAAAATAAAAAGTTGTTTAAAATTTTATGCTCTGTCTAAATCATGAAAAAAAAATGTGGGTTTCATGTCCCTTTAAGCAGAAATAGGATTATTTCACCTTAAAGGGCAAGTCAACCTAAAAATGTACATTTCTCATTTAGATAATGTATATAACGAGATTTACAGCAAACTGTAGCTCAGTTATGCTCTAAATATAATTTGCAAGTAAAACTACTTACAAGTTCTTCCCCGGCCGTTTTGAAATGGCCGCCTGACCCCTCCTTTCCCTAGTCGCCCTCCAGCTTCCACTGAGTGTTCCTAGTCGATCCTGCGTGTTCCCGTGTTTCGCGCATGAGCAATGCGCTGGTTTAGTCAATTGGGGGCATGAAGGAACAAAAAAAAAAACGCTCATTAGCATGGCTGTGGTTATATGCAGCAGTGTCCACAGAGCATAACTAAATGAGACAGCCCTCTGTTTGACAAAGCTGTCAGTCCAGGAAGAGTGATACCAATAGGTCCGTGGTCTGTAAATACACTCTGGGCGTTCGCAATAGAACTTTTCAAATAAACATGACCCTAATCCTTTTCCTACCAAAGTATCCAGCAAGGAGAAGCGGCCCCTAATACTAACACACTGGGTGCTCACTCTTCCATATGTTAGTGTCAGCATTCAGCAATATAAATCCATGACTGAGGGACCGCTAAAGGGAACGCACACTGCTGCATATAACCACAGCTATGCTAATGAGCGTTTTTTGTTTCTTCAAATGCATACCCCCTTGACTAAACCGGCGCATTGCGCATGCGCAAAACACGGGAACACGCAGGATTGACTAGGAACACTCAGTGGAAGCTGGAGGGTGACTAGGGAAATGAGTGGTCAGGCAGCCATTTCAATACGGCCGGGAAGAACTTGCAAGTGGTTTTACTTGCAAATTATATTTAGAGCATAACTGTTCTACAGTTTGTTGTAAATATTGTTAAATACATTATCTAAATAAGTAATATTCATTTTTAGGTTGACTTGCCCTTTAAGTGTGACAGAGGAGGATTCTCAGGCCCAAAGGCAACCATTCAACCCTTCATTGAATTTAATTTGCTTTCAATAACCAAAGTGTATAGAGCAGGGGTATCAAACTCAATGTATCTGGGGGCCACTGGCCAAGTGTTCTTCGTCCATGGGGCCCCTTGAACTGAGTAAGTGCTAGATATACTAGGAACTGGAAATTACATTTACTCAAGTAGTAGTGCATGGTGGGAGTTGCAGCCACAACAGACATACACAATTGTCTACATTTATCTTGTGAGTCCAAAGTGAAGTGATTGTTCTGGAACTGTATAACAATGTTAATAGCGACATTTATCCAAGCAGTGCATGGTGGGAGTCTACACTAGATGCTTGTATTTTTATTTATTGTTTAAGTGCCTATATAGAACATCAACTTGTTACACTTCTTAGAACCCTTAAAAAAGAATTGACAGCCCAAATTAATGGTTTATCTATTAAACAAGGAAGGGCCATATGAAAGTATCTTGGGGGCCGCAAATTGCCCCAGGGCCTGTACTTTGAGACCACTGGTATAGAAGATATACATATAAATACAGCATGTGTGTGTAAGTGTGACAGCGTGTGTGTGTGTATATATATATATATGTATATATATATATATATATATATATATACTGTATATGTACAGTGTATATATATATATACACAGTATCTCACAAAAGTGAGTACACCCCTCACATTTTTGTAAATATTTTATTATATCTTTTCATGTGACAACACTGAAGAAATGACACTTTGCTACAATGTAGTGAGTAGTGAGTGTACAGCCTGTATAACAGTGTAAATTTGCTGTCCCCTCAAAATAACTCAACACACAGCCATTAATGTCTAAACCATTGGTAACAAAAGTGAGTACACCCCTAAGTGGAAATGTCCGAATTGGGTCCAAAGTGTTAATATTTTGTGTAGCCACCATTATTTTCCAGCACTGCCTTAACCCTCTTGGGCATAGAGTTCACCAGAGCTTCACAGGTTCCCACTGGTGTCCTCTTCCACTCCTCCATGATGACATCATGGAGCTGGTGGATGTTAGAAACCTGGCACTCCCCCACGTTCCATTTGAGGATGCTCCCCAGATGCTCAATAGGGTTTAGGTCTGGAGATATGCTTGGCCAGTCCATACCCTCAGCTTCTTTAGCAAGGCAGTGGTCATCTTGGAGGTGTGTCTGGGGTCATTATCATGTTGTAATACTGCCCTGTGGCTCAGTCTCTGAAGGGAGGGGATCATGCTCTGCTTCAGTATGTCAAAGTACATGTTGGCATTCAAGGTTCCCTCAATGAACTGTAGCTCCCCAGTGCCGGCAGCACTCATGCACACTCCCACCACCATGCTTGACTGTAGGCAAGACACACTTGTCTTTATACTCCTCACCTGATTGCCACCACACACGCTTGACACCATCTGAACCAAATAAGTTTATCTTGGTCTCATCGAACCACAGGACATGGTTCCAGTAATCCATGTCCTTAGTCTGCTTGTCTTCAGCAAACTGTTTGCGGGCTTTCTTGTGCAACATCTTTAGAAGAGGCTTCCTTCTGGGACAACAGCCATGCAGACCAATTTGATGCAGTGTGCAGCATATGGTCTGAGCACTGACAGGCTGATCCCCCACCCCTTCAACCTCTGCCCTAATGCTGGCAGCACTCATACGTCTATTTCCCAAAGACAACCTCTGGATATGACGCTGAGCACTTACACTCAACTTCTTTGGTCGATCATGGTGAGGGCTGTTCTGAGTGGGATCTGTCCTGTGAAACCACTGTATGGTCTTGCCCACCGTGCTGCAGCTCAGTTTCAGGGTCTTTGTAATCTTCTTATAGCCTAGGCCATCTTTATGTAGAGCAACAATTCTTTTTTTCAGATCCTCAGAGAGTTCTTTGCCATGAGGTGCCAAATTGAACTTCCAGTGACCAGTATGAGAGAGTATGAGAGAGATAACACCAAATTTAACACACCTGCTCCCCATTCACACCTGAGACCTTGTAACACCAACGAGTCACATAACACCAGGGAGGGAAAATGGCTAATTGGGCCCAATTAGGACATTTCAACTTAGGGGTGTACTCACTTTTGTTGCCAACAGTTTAGACATTAATGGCTCTGTGTTGAGTTATTTTGAGGGGACAGCAAATTTACACTGTTATACAGGCTGTACACTTACTACTTTATATTGTAGAAAAGTGTAATTTCTTCAGTGTTGTCACATGAAAAGATATAATAAAATATTTACATAAATGTGAGGAGTGTACTCACTTTTGTGAGATACTGTATATATAACAATATTATTTTTTTTTTTTGTAGGACTTGACCCCTGGCACTGATTGGCTAAATGCAAGTCTGTCAAAAAAAAACTGAAATAAGGGGACAGTCTGCAGATGCTTAGATAAAAGGTAAGAGGTAAAAAGTATATTAATATAACTGTGTTGGTTGTGCAAAACAGGGGAATGGGTAATAAAGGGATTATGAATTCTGGAGTAGACTGTTTCTTTAACATGTGCCAGTCCTGTTTTTTCTGATTTGTTAGAATTTGTATCCATTAGTAGAATAAATCGCTTTAAGCCTTTACTCTCTCTGATTTTAGTGCCCTCCATTTTCTATGGTACATTATGTAAGCTGTTCTATCCTGGGAGGAGGAAGTTCAAGTGGAGTGGCTTTGAAAGTGAATAGTCCAGCCTTTCATGACAAAATTAAATCCCTCGATCGTGCATGCGATCATAAAATTTCATTTATGGAATCGGGTCAGGGGGGCATCCCTATGACGCTAGGCACGCCCTCCAGACCACGATCACATCCAGGAAGCACTGTTGGCTTCAGGACAGCCAAACGGCTATGACGTATTCTGTCCTAACGGCGCTAAAGCTCAGCGCCGTTTGGACGGAATACAATGCCATAACGGCGCTAAAAGGTTAAATATAACAACAAAGAAGACTTTATAAATCACAGACAATACTTTTTGATTTATTACCCAGATAACAATATAAAGCAACATCACTAATCAGATACAAATGCTACCTTCTTAGTCAATTAAAGTTTAAAAAAAATAATGAGCAAAACAAATAACCAAACACACATGCCCATTGCACTGATTATGCCCCTGTTCAAATTAGTATTCTTGATTAAACAATTTGCAAATTAACGACACAGATAACAATTTCATGTTGTTTTCGGGAGGTAAAGATTTTAAAATTCAATAGTATTAATGGCAAAAGCCTATCCGGATTGTGATCACTGGAAAAACACACTAACAATAAGTTCAGAAATCATTATCTGCTGAAAACAAGCGCACAGTTGTGATCAAACCCACTGTTGCAAGCACAGCAGCAATATACCTGCAGGCTCCTAAGCCTACCTCCGTATGCTCTTATGGAAAGAAGCTTTGTTTGAACAAAGGATACCAAGATAACAAGATAAAGAGATATATTTGGCAATATAAGTCAATTGTGTTTTTTAATTGTATGAGCTGAATAATGAAAAGGTTTTTTTGATTTCCATATCCCGTTAAGCTATGTCTGGGGCAATACATTATATATAATATAAATCTAAAAGTACAAAAAGAAAATTCTCTATGTTAGCGCATTTTATTATTGCACTGTGGACGGTATATAACTATGTGTTTAACTCCTGAAAAGGCATAAAACACATAATTAAATTCAGCTTCAGAGCAGCAATGCAATAGTGGGAGCTAGCTGAGCACATCTGATAAGCCAGTGACAAAAGTCACATGTGTAGCCACCAGTGCGTTGATGCTGCTGCTGATATTTACATATGCTTTCAACAAAGGATACTAATAGAACAAAGTAAATTTGACAATAGAAGTGAATTTCAAAGTGTCTTAAAATAGCAATTTGTTTTTTTGTTATCTGTTAATCATTAACATAAATGCTGGTTCTCTGTTATAGGAAAACAACTAATTTAACACACTTTTTAACTTAATCCTTATGCTTCTTATTGTAAGTTTGTTATTTATTAGTAAAACACAACTGTTACTAATTGTGCTTGTTTCCTGTACTAGAAGTTAGAAAGTCTGATCTATTATTTTCACATTTTTGGGAAGTTTACTTCTTAAAAGTATAGGAAAGTCAAAATAAAACTGGCATTATTCATTTTAAGACACTTTAAATTCACGTCTATTTTCAAATGTGCTTTGTTCTCTTGGTATCCCTTGTTGAGAATTAATACGCACATAGCCTACACTAGTGGGAGCTAGCTGCAGATTAGTGCCTGCATGCATTTGTCTCTTGTGATTGGCTAACTAGATGTGTTAATCGAAATGTCAGTAGTGAAATGCTGTCCCTTCAGCAAAGGATAACAAGAAAAAGGAAGCAAATTTGATAATAGAAGTAAATATGAAATTTATTTAAAATTGTATGTTCTATCCAAATAATGAAATTTCTGGGTTGCCTGTCCCTTTAAATTAATGTTTCCATCAGCTGCTGGAGGAAGAGGTTACTCTTACTATTCAACAGGCACTGTTACACGAACACATAGATAAATTCCATAAATATATTAACACGTTCATTAGAATCCTGTGTACAGTGACAAGGGTCTGCATTGCGAAGTATTGGAAGATAGGCTCCACTCCATGGTCGGAAATACACAATAAAATTTGCTACACTTATACTATGCATGAATCTGCAGCGGACACTTTAAACAATAGGGCCTCATTTCAGAAAATATGGTTCTACTGGATTAGTAATTTGAATCCCTCCTGAAGGGAAAATGTGGCCCAACCTGATTCTTGAGCACTGAGTCTGAGCATCACTTGTAGGCTTCGGAGGACCGCTGGGAGTGGGAATACTGTCTCTCCTCCCCCCCCCCCGCTCTTTTTAGAGCCGTGTTTATTTGATCATCATTAGAGATAAGAACCTTTCAGCATACTCTATTTTTATTGCTTTATTAATGGTTAAGAGGTTCACAAAAGGATAAATATGTAACACCATTTCTAGAAGAGATTCCAATACAGAAAACAGATTTGTAGAATGTGAAAATTGATTTATTTTGTAGGATCCCCTACATTCAAAATTGTGTTCCCAGGAAATGTAAAGTGTATTAAAATATATGGGAGGAACTGGGGGTATATCGTTTAGATATGGTGGAACTGTTATATGTTAATGTTATTAAGCTAGTTCCTAAAATCTTTTTGTATTGTATATGATCAAGAATTATTATAATAATAAAAATATTTAAACATAAATTAATGTTTCCAAGAAGGTGCCATTTTTGTGGGAGTCGGTCACAGTCTCATTGATAGTAAAATCACTTCCTTCAACAAAGTTTCAGAGCTCTACAAAATAATGTGATTAACTGAATAATAATTTCCACAAATTTCACTGGAAAAAAGAGTGCACTGTGCTATGAAACCCAAACATTTTATTTTGCGATTCAGATAGAGCAATCATTTTTAAATGTTTCCTAACATACTTTTAATATTATCTATTTTGCTTCATTCTCTTGCTATCCTTTGTTGAATGAGCAATACTGGGATCAAGCTGAACACATTGGTAAACAATTGACATGAAGCATATATGTGCAGCCACCAATCAGCAGCTAGCTCCCAGCTCCTGAGCCTACCTATGCATGCTTTTTAACAAAGGATACCAAAAGAACAAAGAAAATCAGATAATAAAAGTAAAATGAAAAGTTTTTTACAATTGGGAAGAAAATATTTAGGGTTTCATGTCCCTTTAAGTAAAGTGAATCAGATCACACAATCGTATATAATAAATGAATATAGCAAAAACTATACAAAGTGTTTACTAACTGAATAGAAGAAATCTAGCAGATTTATCAAAGGATGGGAGAGATGCTCCTGCACGGTTTGTTGGGTCTGAGAGGTCCTTTGAAAAATATTAATTTAAAGAAACATAAACTATTTTTTTCAGATTTAAGTAGAGAATACAATCTTAAACAACATTCTAATTTACTTCTATTGTGACGTTTGCTTTGTTCTCTTGGTATCCTTTGTTGAAGGAACAACACTGCACTATAAGGAGCTAGCTAAACACATCAGATAAGCCAATCACAAAAGGCATATACGTGCAGCCACCAATCAGCAGCTAATTACCAGTAGTGCACTGCTGCTCTTGAATGTACTTAGGTATGCTTTTCAACAAAGGATACAAAAAGTACAAAGCAAATTAGATTATAGAGTAAAATTTAAAATTTGTTTAAAATTGTATTCCCCATCTAAATCATGAAAGCTAAAGTTTGCATTTCATGTCCTTTTAAACTCCATGCATCTCTTTAAAGGGTTTTTACTACACTTTTTGCATTTTTCTACCCAAAACTTGGAGAATTGAGGATAGGAAACTGGATCATGTAAAGGGTAAGTAAAAAAGGCAGGAGAGACAGAAGAATAGATTTACCTAAATAGATTCATATTGCAAAACACTTGTCACATAGATGCACTGGAAATAGATAATATTATAATATAAATCCTCGTGCACAGAGAGTAAGGTTTAGTCATTTTACAATTTTCTATATTTTGTTGTATATTTTGTATGTTATTCAGAATGCATTGAAGGGATTATAAATTGTTTATTTTCTCCCCTTTAAAGTGTTCCCAGTTATCCTCTTTGCCCACTGGAGTGCATTAAATTGTTTACAAATAGTGCATTTACCTTTATTTTGTAATTTGAAATAGCTGATTTTGATTGTTGTATCCCTTATTATACTATACTGAACATAGTACTTAAAGGGACAGTCTACACCAGAATTTTTATTGTTTTAAAAGATAGATTATCCCTTTATTACCCATTCCCCAGTTTTGCATAACCAACACAGTTATATTAATATACTTTTTACCTCTGTGATTATCTTGTATCTAAGCCTCTGCAAACTGCCCCTTTATTTCAGTTCTTTTGACAGACTTGCAGTTTAGCCAGTCAGTGGCCTGCTCCCAGATAACTTCACGTGCACAAGCACAGTGTTATCTATATGAAATACATGAACTAACAACCCCCAAGTGGTGAAAAACTGTTAAAATGCATTCTGAAAAGAGGTGGCCTTCAATGTCTAAGAAATTAGCATATGAACCTCCTAGGTTAAGCTTTCAACTAAGAATACCAAGAGAACAAAGCAAAATTGGTGATAAAAGTAAATTGGAAAATTGTTTAAAATGACATGCCCTATCTGAATCATGAAAGTTTATTTTGGCCTAGACTGTCCCTTTAAAGGGATATTAAACACAAATTGTAAGCTGCATTATAATGTACCATTAATTGCAATTAATAATGCATCTTTATTTTGTGATGTATGTTGTATCTTGTTTTTTAATTGATTTCCTTTTCCCCAGAACAAAGGAACCTTGCTAACTATTACAAACAGACACACTTAAAGAAAGAGATTTGGGTAGCACTTTCCCATTCTCTTCCTTTAAGGTGGTTTAGCACAAATTCAGTTTAGTTAATTAATAATAATTTATTAAACAGATATTTAAACAAACAGACATATAATATAATCTTTCCAATCTCCATTTAATTGCTAAGCTAAAATATATTTTTATATTATAATATTCTCACCTAGACTAACTAATATGCCCACTGCTATTGTAAAGAATGCTTCTCATATCATGATTGTTGATGCAAAATTGATCATCCATCTTAATAAAACAAATAACTAGAGAGACAATGTGTGTTTGTGTGTGTGTGTGGGGGGGGGGGTGAACTAGGTAATAGTAAAGTAGATAAGAATATTAACCCAAATCTCCCAATCCTTGGGGAAAGTGGGCAAAGCAATTTTCTGATGTATTTTACAGTAAAATGCAGCAAAATAAGTAACAAATATATATTGCAAAAATACATTTAATAAAAAAAAATTGTTTTTCAGTTTTGAGTTTAATGGCCCTTTATGTACTGGGTATAGAAAAGATATGTAAACAAGGTGCTGAAGGAATCATATTCCCAGTGGGTTGGAAGAGAGAGGCACACAAATGTTAATTTCCCCTTTCTCTTGACTGTCAAAAACACGCCACCAACCATGGAGAGAAATCCGAAAATATGACCTTTTATTTTAATATAGTAGTATCTCCTTTACATACAGCATAATGAAATAAACATATCTCAATGTCAAATTTGTGTTTCTAAAATTGTTTGAGGGACCTCGCTATACTGACGAGATGTCTTAAACCATTTCGCCTGAGAGGAGAGCTTCAGGTGCGGATTTGTCAGGCCAGTATTAAAAGTCAGCCCAGGAAAGGACCTAGAAGTAACAAATATTAACACCGCCTCATCAAGCTGAATAAAACCTGGGACTTGACTCACAGTGATATAAATCCAATAAGTTAGCTGGAAAAAAGATTAGCCAGTACTAAAAGGGTATCAGTAGAAGAGTAGTCAGGCAGGCCAGGTCACAACAACACCAGGAAAATGAATTAGCATAAATGACAATTTCATATACAAAAATAAACATAAATTATCAATTCCCTGGGCTGCCATAATCATACAATAGTTGTTCCCTGATACATAAAAAACAGTTTAGAATAGCTAAGAAGTACTAGGACTAGTAGTAGCTTTTTTTGGCAGTGATAGAAAGCAAAAAAAAAACATTTTTTTTTTTAGATAAATACAAATATATTTCATCAGGATTCTACATTGACTTAGATTATCTTTATTTAGAATGTTTTGATCGACATGAATACAATCAATGAGACTCCACATATGTATTGCTTTTTTCATCCTTAGACTTCTAAGAGGTCTAGACAGATAATAACAAGCGTCCACATCAAATAGGTTAATCAGTTAGGACAGAGACATTTTTTTGCCATTGACCATCTGACATTAGCATTTTAAGATATGAATCTGCAAAGAGTGGGAAAGGTATGAGGGCTAGTGTTGTAGCTTTAGACTCAGGGCATCAAGCAATCTATCCAGCATGCCTTGCATCCTCTTTGAACTTATTAATTCAAAGGTGTCTTTGATGTGACTGATGTTGTATACGAGTTTCATCCTGATGCCTTTGGGAGAAATGAAAGAACATTATACATTGAAATCTAATACCAAATAGTGATCCAAGACTGGAATAGTAAGGCATTGTCACCTAATAATAAATACTAATAGTAGTAATAATAGTAATAATAATAGCAATAATAATAATAAAAATAATATTAATAATACTAATAATAGTAACATTAGTAATAATAATCATAATAATAGTAATACTAATAGTAATAATAATACTAATAGTAATAATAATAGTAGTAAACGTAAAAATAATATGAGTACTAATAATAGTAATAATAATACAAGTAGTAATAATAATAATCATAGTAATATTAATAATAATAATAAAGAAAATAATAATAGTAGTAGTAATAATAACAATAATATTAGTAATAATAATAAAAGTAATAGTAATAATAATAGATATAATAATAATAATAATAATAATAATAATAATAATAATAATAAAAGTAATAGTAATAATAATAGAAATAATAGTAATAATTCATTATTATTAGTAGTAGTAGTATTTGTGCTTTTTGACATTTATTTTTTCAAACTAATAACAGAAGTGTCAATATAATGATAAACCAATCTTTCCTAAATGATATTGCTTCCCTATTTCAAAACATACAAATATTGTTAAATCTCTATACTACATAATATTTAGTTACAGCTTGGTGTTTTGGAGCCTAAGTTTAGCTTCTCCGGCAAATGCACAAAGCCAGAAAATGAGTTTGTATGAGATGAAACATGCCAAAGGCGGAAAATGAGTTTGTATGAGATGAAACATGCCAAAGGCGGAAAATGAGTTTGTATGAGATGAAACACGCCAAAGCCAGAAAATGAGTTTGTATGAGATGAAACATGCCAAAGCCAGAAAATGAGTTTGTATGAGATGAAACATGCCAAAGGCGGAAAATGAGTTTGTATGAGATGAAACATGCCAAAGGCGGAAAATGAGTTTGTATGAGATGAAACATGCCAAAGGCGGAAAATGAGTTTGTATGAGATGAAACATGCCAAAGGCGGAAAATGAGTTTGTATGAGATGAAACACGCCAAAGCCAGAAAATGAGTTTGTATGAGATGAAACATGCCAAAGCCAGAAAATGAGTTTGTATGAGATGAAACATGCCAAAGCCAGAAAATGAGTTTGTATGAGATGAAACATGCCAAAGCCAGAAAATGAGTTTGTATGAGATGAAACATGCCAAAGCCAGAAAATGAGTTTGTATGAGATGAAACATGCCAAAGCCAGAAAATGAGTTTGTATGAGATGAAACATGCCAAAGCCAGAAAATGAGTTTGTATGAGATGAAACATGCCAAAGCCAGAAAATGAGTTTGTATGAGATGAAACATGCCAAAGCCAGAAAATGAGTTTGTATGAGATGAAACATGCCAAAGCCAGAAAATGAGTTTGTATGAGATGAAACATGCCAAAGGCAGAAAATGAGTTTGTATGAGATGAAACATGCCAAAGGCGGAAAATGAGTTTGTATGAGATGAAACATGCCAAAGGCGGAAAATGAGTTTGTATGAGATGAAACATGCCAAAGGCAGAAAATGAGTTTGTATGAGATGAAACATGCCAAAGCCAGAAAATGAGTTTGTATGAGATGAAACATGCCAAAGGCGGAAAATGAGTTTGTATGAGATGAAACATGCCAAAGGCGGAAAATGAGTTTGTATGAGATGAAACATGCCAAAGCCAGAAAATGAGTTTGTATGAGATGAAACATGCCAAAGGCAGAAAATGAGTTTGTATGAGATGAAACATGCCAAAGGCGGAAAATGAGTTTGTATGAGATGAAACATGCCAAAGGCAGAAAATGAGTTTGTATGAGATGAAACATGCCAAAGGCGGAAAATGAGTTTGTATGAGATGAAACATGCCAAAGGCAGAAAATGAGTTTGTATGAGATGAAACATGCCAAAGGCGGAAAATGAGTTTGTATGAGATGAAACATGCCAAAGGCAGAAAATTCCAAATCTACAATTTACATCCCAGGCTAGTTAATAACATCTTCAATAGCACCAATTATCACATCACATATGACATCAATCATTAAATGTTTATTGTATTACTGCTGATAAACCATGTCACAGTGGAACCATTTGTCATTTCTACTGAGGATTTCTGCAGTCCCTTTTTTTTTAATATTAATTTGTGTTTTATTTTTTTGTCCAGAATACAAAAAGTGATGTTAGTATACATGATAACAACTATTTTTCTAAATCATTTAGTCAAACATTTAACATTAGTTTTGATCTTCCAAATATTTGCAAATACAAAGAACTACCTAAAAATAACTGGAAATAAAATATTTAAAGGGGCATGAAACCCAAACATTGTCTTTCCTAAATCAGATAGAGCATGCAATTTTGAACAATTTTTAAATGTACTTCTATGATCAATTTTGCTTTATTCTCTCTGTGTCCTTTATTGAAAATGCATCAACTACTGGGAACTAGGTGCACACATCGGTAAACCAATGAGAAGAATCATATATGTGCAGCCACCAATCAGCAGCAGTAATTTAGAAAGTTGTTTTTAATTGTATGCTGTATATGAATCATGAAAAGGTTTGATCTCCCTTCAAGCCCTTTGTAATTCCTTATTTAATGTGAAAATAAGTTTATGTTGACCATCCTGTTTTTTTACAGGCTTTTCTCAAACTTTCCCAAAAGCTGAAATCGCTGCTGGCACTAAAAGTAATTATATATGTGAGATGTATGGCCATGGGACATACTTGTATATGATAGCAGAGTTGCGTGCATAAGAAAATTAGCAGCAAATGTATAAAAACTTTCTTCATTAAAGATGAATTACACACTAAACTAAGAGAACGACAGAATGGTGCATTCAAAGCAAAAACTGCCTTAAGATAATAAGCAGATGTATGTTTTTAAATTCTTTTAGTTGTTTAAATATTGAAGAATAGGTGTAAAGTTTTAGTTTCTATGAAGTAATGGGCACTGCAATATTGTAACTAATAGTAGTTTAAAAAGACTGTTCTTACCTTATCTTATCTACAGAGGTCAATTAGAGATAGTTATAAATGAGCTGATAAAGAACACTGTAAAGTACAAAATTATGCATTTAGGAAAGAAAAATCCAAACGTTAATTACAGACTCAATGACACTTTCCTGACTGCTACAAATGAGGAACAGGATTTGGGAATAATTATTTCAGATAATTTTAAAATTTAGTAAACAATGTAGTACTGCAGCGAGTAAGGCCAGTACAATGCTTGGATGTATTGGTAGAGGTGTTTGTAGAAATAATAAGGGTTTTATGCCCCTTTACAGATTACTAGTTAGGCCTCATCTTCAGTATAGTGTGCAGTTCTAGAGGCCATATCTTCAGATGGATATAAACAAAGGAGGGCTACTAAAATGGTAGATGGTCTAAAAAATGAAACTTTCCAGGAGAGGCTTAATTGCCTAAATATGTATAGCTTAGAGGAGAGAAAAGACGTGATATGATAGTAACTTTCAAGTATATTAAGGTGCTTAGTAAAACTGAGGCTGTGAGTATTTTACATAAAAAAAAAATGCAAGAACAAGGGGTCATGAGCTCAAGCTAAAGGGTAGTAGATTCAGGAGTAATTTGAGGAAGCACTTCTTTACAGAAAGAGTGATTGATTTATGGAATAAACTTCCTCAAGAGGTAGTAATGACAAACACTGTGGGGGACTTGCCTGGGGTAAGCATAAGGCTAACCCACCAACTAGATAAGTTTATACTTTTAGAAATTATTGGGCAGACTTGCTGGGTCTATGATTTTTATCTGCCGTCAAAATCTATGTTTCTATGTAACCTAATAATCTGAAGCTCTCCTCTCTGGTGAGATTATCTAATAATTATTGCCAGTACTACAAGGTCCCTCAAATTTTAGCTTGAGAGCTGTTTATCTTCCTATGCAGGGTTATGGGTATTAAGGAGAGACAGATACATTACAATATATTTTTTTTCTAAATGCGTGATTTCTCTCCATGCCGGTGAGTTTTGGTCATTAGGCCCCATTTAAAGGTCCTTTAAATGTAAAATATGAAATAGACAGTAGTGTATTTCAAAGCACATTTGCAATACCTTAACATTTATACTCAGTTTTAAATACACTACTGTCAAATTTAAATTTGACCTATATGTCCCTTTTAAAACATATTTTGATTGCAAAATATTCAAGCATTCTTCTGACAGGCTCTTCAGATGACAATAACCTGCCAGAGGCTAGAAAATGTATGCAGGTCAGCATCTCTGCCATTACAGGTACAGTCTTGTGCCCCTGAAACATTGTCTTCATCATTGAAAAGTGTATACAGAGCAAGGAAACCTGTACAGATCAACCAATGCCTTCCCATTATTTAAATTGGTTCTACACCTTTGTTTTTAACCACCATAATGGTGATAGACACAGGATTCTTGCAGTTTTTGGTGTACAGAATCCATTATAGTGACCAGATCATACTTGTGCTCATGGGTGTCAACATTGTCCAAATGTTACAAAAATATTGTTCATAAAGGGAAATCCATATATAATTGTATAAAAAGCAAAATTATGTATGGGAATATTGTGACTATTATGTCAATGTATATTGTAGTGGGTTGTAGTTTCTGTCACAACAACTCATCTCTGCCATTGTAGAATACATAAAAGCATGAGGGTGGTTGTGTTCCAATAAAACTTTGGGTATAGACACTGAAATTCAAATTTCACAAATTCTTAGTCTGTGCTTGCCTTGATTTGTAAATCCAAAAAGTGTAGGGAACAGCACCATATATTTTCCATTTACGGCACAGAGTGCAGGGTCAGCCATCCCATCATGAATAGTCAAATATGAAGAAAGTTACTCCAGCCTTGATTGAATATATTAAAAAGGGACCTTTATTATTCAATGGTCCAAAGTACAAAAAAACCAACTGATTTGGTCAGAGGACCATAGTTTGCCTACCCCTGGCATAGGAAACCATCATTACAATATTGTACCAAATTCTATACAAATTAGTTTTAGATTTCTTTAAATCAGACTTGTTATACTCATTGTGTGCCAAAATGATGCTTCAGTTTTCCCTGTAAGAAGTACCATATGATACTTCAACAGTATCTGACAAACCAAAAAGGCAAACATTATTTCTCCTGGATCTGTTTTTGTAAGTCCTCTAGGTGTTGATGCAAAATAAGGTTTTGCTGATCTAGATGTTCAATTCTAGTAGAATGATCAGTACAAGTATCTTCTATATCTGAAACTCTCCTTGTTGAGAATTGTTTTTTTTTTTAAATCTTTATTTAAGCTTAGCCATTCAAAACACAAAGGAAATTACCAAATTCTCAACATGGTTACTGTCACACAGGACAGCCAAGATATCAACAAATGAAAAATGTCTCAAATGAAATGTAGGTAATTCACTCATAACACTGAGTAAAACAAAGTTTTCGGACTATAATTTGGCCATATCCAAAACTCCACATCAGCTAACATCATAATGGCTAATATTTTATAAGCATATAGACAACAATTAAGACACCATAAAACAAAAATAACCATATAACACAAAAAACAATAATAAAAAAAAAAAAGGGGGAAGCCCCCCCCCCCCACTAAGTCAAATGCACTAGGATATATTGGTTATCTTATAAAGTATCTATTAACCCCACTTAATCTATATCGCGAGCATTCTTAAGCCAAGTCTCAAGAAATACCTGCAGTATAACCAGCTCTGCAAAACTCACCGAGGATAGAAATGGCAATAAGATCTGCTTCTGGAGACTAGAGGTATAGGTTTTAATTACCGGAGCCCAGCCTACCAAAAATTCTCTAATTCTTTTTTCAGATACCTGCTGCATATGAAAGGATTCGAAAATGATATGAGCTTGAATATCCCTCAACACTGAGGGGAGAGAGGGGGGAGACTTTGACACCCATTTTTTAAAGATATTATATCTCACCTTCATTATAATAGTGTTTAAGACCCGCCGAGTAAGGCTAGTTCCCTCCTCTGTAAAAAGTAACACTACATCTTTAAAGGAAAGGGAAATAGTACTTTTGAATACTCTGTTATACCAATATTGGACCTTCTGCCATAGTTGGAAAATTTTAGGACAGGTCCATAACATATGGCAGATATCCGCCCGGACATACGAACAGTGTTCACATATAAATAGTTTACCAGGGTAATATTTAGCTAATGTTGCCGGAGAATAATACGAATTGTTTAATAATTTTAAGTGAGATTCTTTCCAACTCTCTACCACCGGGTACCTAGCCACTGTCGCCAGGCTTTTGGATATTAACTCAAAATCTAGAGCTGGGATATAGAATAGCCAGGATTGACTCAATTTATCCTTCTCCCCTATACCTTGTTTGGAAAGCATAATATCATATAATAGAGAGATTGATGCATCACCTCCAATAAATTTTCTGATACAGATCTTGATCTCGGGCCACTCCCATCTTCTAGTCGAATACCAATTTTGAGCGCAAAGAAAATGACGAATTTGAAAATATGCAAATCGGTTAGAACTGGGTAGAGAGAATTTCTCCCTAATGGTCTCCCACGGGAGTATCTGTAGATCATTATCGAGTAGTTGATACAGATATTCGAGCCCTCCAGCCATCCAAACCTGAAAACATTTTTGATCTATTCCTGGTCGAAAAAGGGGGTTCCCTCTAATAGGTAAATAGTCAGAAAAAGAAGGGTCTATTTTAGCCAGTTTACAAAATTTATGCCATATCACCACTATATTCCTAACTGTACTAAGGGAGGATACCTTCGTCGGTAAAGCCTTCAGCGGGCAATGCAAAAGCGCAACTAAGGACCATGGTTTAACCATATGCGATTCCAACTCATATGTAGTAACCAAGTTGGACTGAGCAATCCAATCCAATGCTATTTTAATCAAAGCTGCCCAATTGTATAATTTAATACTGGGCAGAGCTATGCCTGCCTCTGTATATTTCTGAGTTAGCCTATTAATCGATATTCAGGGTTTCTTCGATTTCCAAAGAAACTTCGAAAACCAAGAAGATAAATTCTTCAAATCCCTATTAAGTATCATAAGAGGTAGATTCTGAAGATAATAAAGAATTTTAGGAAAAATTATAGATTTGATTAGATTGGCCGAAGCTGAAAGCGATAAAGGAAAAGCCGCCCAGAGCTTAAGATCCTCCTGAATTTTCTGAAAAAGTGTCCTAAAATTGGCCTGATACCACTGTTTCGGATTTCTATTAATTTCTAACCCAAGATATTTAATAGCATTGACATTACGAAATAATGTAATGGGGCGCTCCCTATGCTGACGCCCGAGCCACATCAAGTCAATCTTCCCCATATTAATCTTATAACCCGCAAATGTACTAAAAAGCTTTATCGTGTCAACAACTCTCGGGATGATAACTGATGTTTTATTCAAAAATAGTAAAATATCATCAGCATAGAGGAGAATTTTCAAGTTCTGCCCACCTAGCGGGATCCCGGGCAGGACCTCTCGCAATCTAATCACCAGTGGTTCTAGGACAATATTAAACAAGAGAGGCGAGAGAGGACATCCCTGCCTTGTACCTCTCTGCAAGCGAATGCCGGGGGAAGTCCTGCCATTCACTAGCAAATAAGACACCGGATTCTGGTATATTTTGGCAACAAAATTAAAAAAACTACCCCCAAAACCAAATTTAGTTAAAGTTGCAAAAAGATGTCTCCAAGAGATGCAGTCAAACGCTTTGACCGCATCTAATGTAAGGACCGCTATGTCCTTGAATTCCGGCTTCTCTTCCGGTTGCTCTATATTCCAGGTATAATCCACTAAGGTTGTTAGTTTTCTTATATTTTTAGAGGAACTACGGGTTGCCATAAAACCCACCTGATCCACATGGATCAGCCTATCCAAACATGACACTAGTCTCTGGGCTATAATGGAAACTAAGATTTTATAGTCCGCATTGAGGACAGAGATAGGCCTATAAGAGGATGGATCCTCCGGATTTTTCCCTTTTTTTAAGATCAGGGAGATGTTGGCCGCGGCGAAGAGAGAAGAAATTGTGTTATCTGATATATAATAATTATTAAACAATCTCTCCAAGATGGGTATAACCTGATCAGATAAACTTTTATAAAACTCAGACGGAAATCCATCTGGACCTGCCGCTTTGTTGAGTTTGGCACGTGCAATAGCTTTACTTATTTCTTCCACCGTAACTGGTGCATTTAGCACTTCTAATTCCTCTTTTTGGATTTTGGGAACTGAAATAGAGGACCAAAATTCCAGCTGATTATCTAGACTAAATTCCCCTTCAGAATATAAATGCTGATAAAATCGGAAAAAGGTTCCGGAAATTTCATCAACATCCGAGGTACAGCCATCTTCTGTCTGTATTACTGGGATAAGATTATTCTTGTTCCTAGCTTTAACCAATCTGGCTAAGTGTTTAGCAGAGCTACCATGGATACCCCTAAACCGCATATTAATTTTTGTCTCCTCTTGCTGGTGTTTTTGTAGCAGGAAGGCATCTCTTTCTCTTCTGCCATCTATATAAACGTTCCAATTAGCCTTAGAACGATCCCTGCAGTATTTCTTAAAGGCATTTCTAACTTGATTGGACAGCTGAATATCCCTACACCAAGCTTTCCTGTTCCTCGTAACCATATACCCCTTAATATCTCCCCTTAAAACAGCCTTGGCCGTCTCCCAAAAAACCTCGATTTTATGCAGGTGCCCTGAATTGAACCCACAGAACTCCTTCCACTTAACTAATAACCAGGACAAAAATCTTGGATCGTTATAAAGATACCTCGGGTAGACAAATCTAGGAGATAAAATATCCCTCCTATCCTGGAAGGAAATACCTAAAGAAATGATAGCGTGGTCCGACACCAAGATCTCACCAATCTCAGCTTCCATTTTTACCGCTGGTAGAGATTCTGCAACTAAAAATAGATCTATACGTGAAAACGTTCTATGGGCTCTGGATTCGCATGAAAAGTTCTGAATATCTGGATTCAGCCTGCGCCATATATCATGAACCTGTAACTTCTGGCAGAATCGCAGGAAGAGTTTTGCGCTTCTCCTATTCTGTTGAGAATTGTTAAATCTCCCCATACAGAGAATCCATCCCATTTTGCAAATTTGAAATTTTGTTGGACAATTAGGTGGTATCTGAAGAGAGTTGAGCAAAATCTAAAACACCCTGTCCAGATTCTCTAAACGATTCAGAATTATCATTTGACTTAGATTTTGATGTAATTTTAGGATCCCTTTAAAACTTATAAATTAGGGGTGAGCCTATATAATAAGGAAATATTTAGTTATGGTATTCAGTTTTACCAAACCAAAGTGGCTGTATAATGTCAGTGCTTATTAAGGTAAACTTAATCTGATGTATCCTGGAACATTATTATACTGAGGGTAGTATTCATTTTAAAAGGTCAAAGAAGCCTATTAAAGGGACAGTCAACACCAGAATGTTTGTTGTTTTAAAAGATATATAATCCCTTTATTACCCAATTCCCCAGTTTTGCATAACCAACACAGTTATAATAATACACTTTTTACCTCTATGATTAACTTGTATCTTAACCTCTTCTGACAGCCCCCTGATCACATGACATTTTATTTATTATCTTTTGACTTTCATTTTAGCCAATTAGTGCAGTGTCTGCCACAATCCACGGGCGTGCTCACAATGTTATCTATAGGGATTACCTGGACTAGCTCTCCCCTGCTGTGAAAAGCAAATACAAAAGCATGTGATTAGAGGCGGCCTTCAAGGTCTTAGAAATTATCATATGAGCCTTCCTAGGTCTAGCTTTCAACTAAGAATAACAAAAGAACAAAGCAAAATTGGTGATAAAAGTAAATGGTAAAGTTGTTTAAAATTGCATGCCCTATTTGAAACATGAAAGTTTTTTTTGGACTTGACTGTCCCTTTAACCATATAATACTAACCAAAGGAAAACATTGGGGCCTATTTAACAAAGGTCTGTCAGACCTTATCTGACAGTGCAGATCAGGTCTGACAGACCTCGCTGAATGCAGAGAGCATTGTTTTCTCTAACTGAATCATGAAAGACATTTTTGGGTTTCATGTCCCTTTAAGTTTTCCCACCTACCTCACCATTGCATTACAAATGATTTTGCCAGAATATGGATTTAACTACAAATGAAATCACCATATGTTTAATCTTGAATTTTCCTGATTAATTAATATGAACTTTCATAATAACTTCTTATCTATCTATCTTTTTAATGTTGCTGCTGTTTTTTAAAGGGACATTAACAACTTTAAACACTGTGATATAAAACACACATATACAGAAATATATATATATATATATATATATATATAGACACACACACATACATAGGCTAACCTTTGCTTTGAATACATTATTATATCTAGCATTTATTTACTGCTTAAAAGGACATTAAACACTTAATACATTTTATAAACATATGAAGTTACTCCCCTCCTCCCTCAAGTCATGGGTGCCGCCATGTTGAAATCTAACTTTTACTACATTCCAGTGCTGACCTGTTTGCACATGTGCAGTAACTCTCCTTCAGATACCTGCAGTGTAACCTAGGTTAAATAATGGCAGCACCAATGATTAGAGGGAGGTGCATTAAATATATTTAGTGCTAAGTGTCCCATTAATGTCTCTTTTAAGGGACATTAAAGTCAACATTAAACGTTTATGTTTCAGATAGATAGAGCATCCAACAAAAAAAAAAAATCCAGGTTACTTTTAGTATGAAATTTACTTTATTTTCTTGGTATCCTTTGTTGAAGAGCATACCTTTTTATATTGGTGGAGGCCTCATATCCTGTCCCCTAACAGAGATATGGAATAACCTTTATTACACAGATAAGGATCATTTTTGAACAAACATTTTCTGTTAGTGTGAATACCAGTTCAAATATATTTGAGATTTGAGGTAGTGTCAATTTTATTAAAAAATATTCTAGGTTTTTCATAATATTTAGACAATCTTAACCTCTTAAGGACATATGACGGAATTTTTCCGTCATAAATCAATTGAGCAAACTGAAAGCTGTGTCCTTAAAGGGTTAATATTCTATGGTTCTGTGTCTTTTGTGTATAAATAATTACTTGTTTTTACCAGTTAGTATCAGACTGTAAAAATGAAACCTTTTTGAACAGTTCTCTTATTAGGTTCATGTAAGTAATTCAACACTACTGTGATTTCATTTCAAATATTTATTAAACTTTCACTTCTCGGTTTTATGATTACGAAACCTCTTTTTTTTTCTTGACAAACTATACTATTTAAAAAAATTATACTGAAGCTAATAACACAGAAGAACAGTTCTTATATAGACTTTTTACTGTTTTCATATTATGTCAACTGCCCAAAGGCAATGGTTACATAGAACTCTATATAAATTAAATTAATTTGATATAATTATTAATGCAGTTTTACAACCTTTATTCCAATGCAAACTAAAAAGAAAAAGAAAAGAAAACCTCCCTATTAAAACCTGTTTTCAAAGTGGCTCTTATGAACCATGTCTCTGTATACATTAAATTAACTTTGAACAAATGTTTATTTGACATATGTCTTAAAGTATTGCCTGTCTCCCTCAGTCTATACCAGACTGCCAAAAAAATCTATCTTTAAGTTGTATTTAGTTACATCTGCATTAGAAAATATGCCTGCTGCATAGCCTTCGACATTCTATTAATTGGAGATTAAAAAACATAACTCAAGAGTTAGCCAAAATTAATAACTGGCTGGAATTCATGTGTAACAAAACTCACAGCTACATTTCAAGGCATTAATGAAACTAAAATGTGTAAACAAAAGGGATGCTGGATATATTTGGCTTCTAAAAAAGAAAGTTCTCAATAAAGCACACTCATTTGTTGACTGATTACAGACCATAGGGCCTATTTATCATATGTCTGTCGGACCTGATCCTACACTGCAAATCAGGTCCGACAGACATCGCTGAATGAAGACAGCAATACGCTCTCCGTATTCAGCATTGCACCAGCAACTCTTGTGAGCTGCTGGTGCAACGCCGACCCCCTGCAGACACGCGGCCAATCGGCCGCCAGCAGGGGGGTGTCAATCAACCCGATCATACTCAATCTGGTTGATTTCCTGCGATTGCTGTCCGCCTCATCAGAGCAGGCCAGGGACGTATTTAGGTTTTGTGCTGCCTAGGCACTCAAAATTCTGTTGCCCCCCCCACCCCTCACCCCACCCCAGGTTTAAGGCCTTTTTTTAGACATAATATTTTTGGGGCAGGGTGTAAAAATTTTAAAAAATAATGTCTTTTTAAGTAGATGTTCACCAGGGCTTGCATTCACTCTGGTCACACACACACATCTATATATATATATATATATATATATATATATATATATATATATATATATATATATATATATATATATATATATATATATTAAGACATTATTTTGCAAGTCAGATGATTAAAGTGTTTATATCAGAAAAAATATACTTCACTGTGTGATAGTTTGACAGTAGGTAGTTGTTTTACCTTAAACATCTTCTTTGGTGATTGACAGTTATTTAAGCAAAATATCTGCTTGGATAAATATGTAATGAATATACAAACTGGCCTTTAAAAGTACTTAAAAATACAACAGTAGTTATGATAGGTTTAGGAATTGTATCGTAGGGGATAAAGTCACATTATACAATCATAATAAAGTATATACTTGTATTGTTTCTGAATGTATTAAATGCATACAACATATTTTCAGTTGTGTTTTAAGTCATATAGTTGTATAGATTCAGCAATAAATGCTTATTCTTTGCATGTATGACAGATAGACAAACAGTAAATGTTCAAGTATTTAGTGACTAATCCGTTTAAGTATTTTAATGCCTAATGAAGATGTATTGAAGGGAGAAAGGCATATGCTGTTTCACAGTGGTCACGTTGTAGTGCACATTGCACTGTGTAGTCTGTGTGAGTCTCAATCACGCGGTTGAGCCAGGAAGAATACCGCATTCCCTCTCAATCCAGGCCAGGCTGCGCAAGTGAGCTCCGCCTCCACTGTCAACACGTCATGCGCACCCACATACAATCCCATAGGATAGCAATAGCTGGGCCCTGGTTGATATAGCCACCAGGCCCTGAGTTCAGTAGAGTGGCCCTAGGGACTCAAAATTCTGCTGCCCTTTAAAAATCTGCTGCCCTAGGCACCGGCCTCGTTGGCCTATGCCTTAATACGCCCCTGGAGCAGGCGGACAGGGTTATGGAGCAGCGGTCTTTAGACTCGACAGAAACATGGGCCTTCAAGCTCCGTTCGGAGCTTGATAGATAGGCCCCAATATTGTAAATGACAATGTGCAACTGGGAGCAAAAACAAAACAACACCAAAATACTTTGAAACTGTTTTAGAAGCATTTTAGTACTTTACTGATTTCTGAAAATAGTGAAACGCACAGATAGATCAGAAAGACAAAGTACACAGACAACATATATATATATATATATATATATATATATATATATATATATATATATATATAGATGATAGATAGAAAGATAGATAGATAGAAGATAGAAAGATAGATAGATAGATAGATAGATAGATAGATAGATAGATAGATAGATAGATAGATAGGAAAAGACGGGCAGTTAGATAGATAGACGGACAAAAGGGCGGGCAGATAGATGATAGATGATTGATAGATAGATGATAGATAGATATACGAAAAGACAGATTGGAATGGTGGACAGATAGATAGATATATGATAGATTGATAAATAGATAGATATTTTTATTAACACATAATAAACACTTAAAATTGACCCAATGAATATAAATGCATGTTCTTCTTCCAGGGCACAGTAATAATCTGTAAGCAATGTCTACTAAATCATCATTTGCACATGACTTTCAGTGCCTGTTTCCAACATTCCTGTATTCTATTATATCTGAACATTTTTTTACCTATTTCTCACAACCCTTTCTGGTGCCTTTTGGTATTGTAACACCTCTTTAACTTGAATGGGAGAAACTTTGACAAAGATATAGTAAACCATTAAAAAACACTGTTCCAACAGCTTTTTGAAATATCTTTGGAAATTCAATAGTCTTGACCTCTTAAAAACTTGTTTTGGCCTCCTTTTCACTGTGTACATTGGTTGTTTGCACAGCTTTTTTAATTGTTAATGCTCAGTTCATATGATAGTAGAACCATTTCCTGGTTTAATAATAGCAAAAATACAAATCTCAACTCATATTTTTAAGCAATAAAACTTGCATACAAATTAAAGAGATATAAATGCACAATAAGAAACTGTATTTTATTGCACTATTGTTTGCATATAACTGTGTTTAGCTGAAAACAACCAATAAGTCAATGAAGAGATGTGTATGTGTGTAGCCACCAATCAGCAGCCATGTTCAGCTCTGAAGCAGAAGTACATTGCTCAGGAACTGACTTTCAGGGGTTAATCATATATGTATATGCAAGCAACAGTGCAAAAATAAAATGCCCTAATACTTTAACACTTTGACAACCTAAATATATCTCAGTTTTTGTGTGTGATTGCAATGAAGTGTTTAATAAATGTGAATGTTAAATAAAAATTATGAAATTGTCAAAAATTATATAAAATCATTAAAGAACATGAAACCCCAAATTGTTCTTTCATGATTCAGATTAAACATACAATTTTAAATAACTTTCCAATTTACTTCTGTTATCAAATTAGCTTCATTCTCTTCATATCTTTTCCTGAAGAAGCAGCAAAGCCCTACTGGGAGCTAGCTGAACACATGATGAGATCCAATGACAAGAGGTATAAATGTACAGCCACTAATCGGCAGCAAGCTCCCAGGTATGCATTTCAACAAAGGATAACAAGAGAATCAAGTCAATTATTTAAAAGAAATAAATTGAAAAGTTGTTTAAAATGACATGTTCTATCTGAAATTTGAAAGTTGCATTTTGACTTTACTGTCCCTTTAACTGGGTGCCTCATTAATTAATATTAAGTGAAAAATCAATCAATTTACCATAAATGTTTAAATTAGCTTCATATATTTAGCTTTTGTGACCATCTCTGAATAGTTTGATTCTTATGGGTGTTTTTTTGTGTTTCTCTAGATTTTCTGGTTAAATTGTAAACAAAATTTGAGCAGATTGGTAAATGAAAACAACAGCTCTTTCAAAGGATTGGTATGGCTTAGAAAAAGATGAAAAACAATCTCCATAGTTATATTATGGATTGGAATAGGGACCAATAATATAGCATTTTAAACTATTGTCCAATCTAATTGATAAGTAAATACAAATATCAATACAATTTAGAAACATGAACAAAATAACAAAAACAATAAATGTATTTTGAACTTCTAAGTAAACAATGGATTATATTTAATGAAAAAGCATTTCTGAAGCTGATATTTCATGGTAAAAAAAAAAAAAAATGGCCACAACATTACAACTTCAGAAATGTGTAATTCATAAAGATCTGTGTCTGTCCCTTGTCAATGGACGGAGTCACATCTTTCTGGTCACCATTCACTTCTTGTTGCATAGAACAAGTTCAACTAACAAGGATAAAAAAAATCCCTTCAGAACAAACAAATTAAAATAAAAAAAACTCTCCCAAAAAAACAGTCTTTAACATACAAAAATAAACACTTGGAAACAGTTAAAGAGAAATAAAAGCTTTGATAAAGTGAGACACGCCTGTGGAATTACATACTTCACAGGGGCAATAGATTCTTTGACCCACTGGGAGTAGTGGTAGTTATACTGGTGGAAAATTACCACTCCTTAATTATTAAATTTGATAACAATTATATAAATATGGCATTTTTTGGATATAATTTAGAGCATGAGTCACAACATTGTTTTGATTCCCCTACCACCTGCTGGGAGTTGGGGTTATTTCTGCTGGCCTTCTGGCTGGGGACAACCTTGTTGCCTATGAGGGTCTGGTGGCACTTGCTGGACTATTTCGCCTGTATACCATAAGAGTATAGGGTTCCTTAAGGAAGGTGGGTAGACCAGAAGACTGACAAGACCCTTATCGAGAGCATGGACCCAGACCTGAATGGCACAGGTCATAGATTCTTTATGAATTCCACATGTTGGGTCTACATTAGGTGAAAAATCCTGACCACACCTCTGGAACATTACATGGCCAGAACCTTGTTTGAGTCTGAGACACCTTTTGATTCTGTTCAGTGAGACTCATAAAACAAGCAGATATTTACATAAATTATTTTGCAAGCTTTTTTTTCCAGTGTTGTGATTGCTATCATTGTTTTTCTGCATTGCTAGAAAATCGCATTTAATGTACAAGGTATCATATCCTGGGCGCTTCATGCATCTCTATATGTTAATAAAATAATTATGGAAAATATAGAGTAACGATGGGCAACGATTTTTGAACATGGTTGTCTTTCCAATGAGGAGTCTCAGCAACCTCAGCAAACACTGAACAAAAGGGCAAGGTTAAAATGTTATAAAACTTTTTTTTTTTTAATCATTGAATTAAAGGGACATGAAACCCAAACATTTTCTTTCATGATTAAGAGAAAACAATTTTATAGAAGTTTCCAATTTACTTATTTTATCAAATTTGCTTTGTTCTCTTGTTATTCTTTGTTAAAGAGATATCTAGATAGATAGTGTGCACATGCCTGAAGCACTACATGACAGGAAATAGTGCTGTCAACTAGTGCTAATGCTAATGCTAATGTATAACATTTTTGCAAAACTGCTGCCATATAATGCTACAGACATGTGCACACTCATGAGCTTGCATTCCTGCTTTTCAACAAAAGCTAACAATAAATAAAATGGGAAAGTTGTTTAAAATTGAATGTTCTATCTGAATCATGAAAGAAATATTTTGGATTTGATGTCCCTTTAAATTGATTAAAAAAGACACAGATGATCTAATTTCACAGTTGTCTAATTTCTTCTCCTCATTTTTTCCCACTCATAAAACCATTAAAAGTAATACAATTTCTTTTTACCGTATATTCAACAATAAATGTGAAACAAGGGTCTTACCAGTGTCACAAGTTAAAATCATGTCCGTATTCAAATCCAAATGACCCCCCCCCCCCCTCGTTTTTAGTGGTATCTTCTTATGTCCTTTGTTCTTATGTTATTTTGTTTGAAGAGACCAGATTAAAGCTGCTATTGAACAGTTTTTATTTTTAGGTACAATATCTGTGAAATATTAATCAGTTTGTATATATTGAATACAGTATTGTTTGAACGGAATATTGCATTATTTATTGAAAACATTATTTATTCCCGTAATGTTGTTTTCTGATTTGTAACAGAATAAAGATCAGAGTCTTAAGGTTAAGATATTACTGACACAATCTCGAATTCTACTTCAGACTAAGGGACAAATTACAAGTGGAGCGCTATGGTTTGCTCACGAGTGATATCAAGTTTTCATGTTCATTTGCGAGCAAGTTAAATTGAGCTCGTATTACAATTGAAATTAAAAGCGAACGCTAGACTGATTACTGCAACCTCAGAGCTCTGGGTAACTGTTACGCAAACCTAAACAGTGTCACAAAACACATGAAAAATATATTATAAAATACACTTACACTCATAATAACACTACCTAATAAAACCTATCTTTTTTTTAAAAATTGCACAAAAAAGTTATAAAGGCTCAAAGGGCTTTAACATAGAGATACATACATGTTTAAAGATGTAAATGTACGTGTATATATATATATATATATATATATATATATATATATATATATATATATATATATATGTATATATATATATAAATATATATTTATATATGTATACACATGTATTTATGTATTTATATGTGTATATATAACTTCATTGGAGCCCTTTTCAGTCAAGTACATGAAAACATGTAAAAGCATATTTATGCAATACTGATTTTAAATAAAGTTTTATAGTGTAAATATTTGACATTCCAATGTTCTGCACATAGCAGAATATATTCTATATATTTTAAATAGATATTCCTATATATATCTGTATATATCTATACCTATATATAATCATGTGTATATATAGGTATACAGTTCCAATATGAATCCGCCCTCCTTAGGTCAACTACCTGGTTAATCTGGGTTGTATAATATCATTTAAAAAAACAGGAGTAAACCAGGGTTTTCATCAAATACAACAGTCAAATTTGTTGACGTTACAGGGAATTATTTTCCCTTCTTCAGAACAATAATAACACTTGCATGCAGTGCTTAAATACTATACAAACATGAAGTGGTACCTCCCCCTTCCTGTGAAAAAAGGTGCCAAACATATATCATTTCCGGTATATACTTAACATTGTGACCCCGGAAGTTTACAACTACATCCGGGTAGTATCTACTACAACAATATGGCCCATGGGGCTCATCAGTATCACATACTGAAATGATCCCGGAAGCGTACTACAAGGACTTCCGGGTAACGTGTAAAATAAAACTTGGGGCTTAATCGCCTACCTAAAACACATTATCAATACACTCCAAATATCTTAAGAACTAACTCTCTGTGTATATGTCTAATTTTATCATGGCCATTAAATCTTCATATCATGTAATATTTTTGCGGTGTATGACCATGTGCATCCGTACAGGACGTCCACCGGAAATTGTGTCACTTCCGGTTTCAAACGCACCTGAAGGACACCATACTGACGCAAACTCCGGCAGAAAACCTTAGGTAATACAGGCGCCCATGCCTGCAATGCCTTACACCCTGTATCTCAATGTTTGAAACAAAATAATATTAGTGAACCATTAATATCTTGACCAGAGTGATGTGGCGAACATCTAAACAATACCAAAAGTGATCCATTTGCAAAACATTCAATCAGGTGAGTGAACAGTGAGAGCATCTAAACCTAAACAAAACAAGTATATACTAATGAAAAACAGTAAATCAAGAGGATAAACAGCTAGCACAATGTTAAAGGACATAGATACACTAGGTATACGGATCATATTTAGAGGCTCATTTCACAATATCGCATATTGCATAATTCAACAGTGCCCCACTAAGTGTATCATATGTTGCATACATTCACCCTACTCAGCCACTTAGTTATAACTGGAGTACAATGTGAACTTAGTGGAACTTTGATTACTGTCGGAGGTGTTCACATGTGCACCACTTGGTTATAACTGGAGTACAATGTGAACTTAGGGGAACTTTGATAACTGTCGGAGGTGTTCACATGTGCACTAGCGGATTATTTTTGGTCTGCATGCTCGCATGTATACCCCTTAGACCGGATTAAGCAGCTTGCCTCCTCCCCTAAATTCACATTGTACTCCAGTTATAGTCAAGTGCTGAGTAGGGTGAATGTATGCAACATATGATTTGGTTGTAGCCTTAAGTTGTTGCAATACACTTAGTGGTGCACTGTTGAATTATGCAATATGCAATATTGTGAAATGAGCCTCTAAATATGATCCGTATACCTAGTGTATCTATGTCCTATAACATTGTGCTAGCTGTTTATTCTCTTGATTTACTGTTTTTCATTAGTGTATAGTTGTTTTGTTTAGGTTTAGATGCTCTCTTTGTTCACTCACCTGATTGAATGTTTTGTAAATGGATCACTTTTGGTATTGTTTAGATGTTCGCCACATCATTCTGTTCAAGATATTAATGGTTCACTGATATTATTTTGTTTCAAACATTGATATACAGAGGCCAATTTATCAAATGTCTGTCGGACCTGATCCGACAGTGCGGATCAGGTCCGACAGACATCGCTGAATGCAGAGAGCAATATGTTCTCTGTATTCAGCATTGCACCAGCAGCTCTTGTGAGCTGCTGGTGCAACGCTGCCCCCTGCAGACTTGTGGCCAATCGGCCGCCAGCAGGGGGTGTCAATCAACCTGATCGTACTCGATCGGGTTGAATTGTGGCGATCTCTGTCCGCCTCATCAGAGCAGGTGGACAGGGTTATGAAGCAGCGGACTTTAGACCGCTGCTTCATAACTGCTGTTTCTGGCGAGTCTGAAGACTCGCCAGAAACACGGCCCCTCAAGCTCCATTCAGAGCTTGATAAATGGGCCTCACAGGGTGTAATTCATTGCAGGCATGGGCGCCCGTATTACCTAAGGTTTTCTCCCGGAATTTGCGTTAGTATGGTGTCCTTCCGGTGCGTTTGAAACCGGAAGTGACACAATTTCTGGTGGACGTCCTGTACGGATGCACATGGTCACACACCGCAAATATATTATATGATATGAAGATTGAATGACCATGATGAAATTAGACATATACACAGAGAGTTAGTTCTTAAAATGAGAGATTAATGCACAAAATTAAGGGACTGGGAATAGCTGAAAATGTTAGCTCATGTTAACTGGATAAAAGATAGGGAGCAACGAGTAGTAGTAAATGGATCATACTCAGATTGGACAAAGGTAATCAGTGGAGTCCCCCAGGGATCAGTACTGGGCCCTGTTCTTTTTAATATTTTTATAAATGACTTGGAGCAAGGATTAAATAGCGACATCTCTATGTTTGCAGATGATACTAAGTTAAGTAAGGTCATTAGGTCAGAGCAGGATGAACTTTCGTTACAAAGGGATCTGCAAAAAATAGAAGTATGGGCAAGTAAATGGAAAATGAGATTTAATAAGGGAAAATGCAAGGTTCTACATTTTGGAAGTAAAAATAAGCAGGCAACTTATTTTTTAAATAGGACAAGACAGCCATACAAAGGAGGAAAGGGATTTGGGAGTAGTAATAGATAACAACTTAAAGATGGGTGCACAATGCAGGGCAGCGGCTTCAAAGGCTAATAAGATACTAGTATATATTAAAAGAGGCATTGATTGAAGGGAGGAAAGCATAATTCTGTCACTATATAAAGCCCTGGTAAGACCTCACCTTGAGTATGGAGTGCAGTTCTGGGGACCGATCGCAAAAAAAAGATATTGCAGAACTAGAAAAAGTTCAGAGAAAGACCACAAAGCTAATAAGGGGATTGGAGATGACATAGTTACTTTATATAAATGTATTCAAGGCCCATATACAGAGATGGCAGAAGTGCTGTTTATTCCAAGAAAATTGTTTCTGACAAGAGGTCACAATTTAAGGTTGGAGGAAAGGAGATTTAATCGCCTGTTTTTTTTCACTGTAGGAGCAATAAAATTGTGGAACTCATTACCAAAGGAGGTAGTGAATGCCAATACCCTAGATACATTTAAAAATAGTCTGGATACATTTCTGTATATAAGCAACATTCATGGATATGATTGCTAGTATTAAATGGGTCACCTTTTAGTGGGGTTATTTAAGCTTAACTGGAGCTTTTAGATTTGTATAGGTTGAACTCGATGAACTTCGGTCTTCCTTCAACCTTATCTACTATGTTACTATAAAAAAATATTTGGAGTGTATTGATAATGTGTTTTGGGTGGTCGATTAAGCCCCAAGTTTTATTTTACATGTTACCCGGAAGTCCTTGTAGTATGCTTCTGGGATCATTTGAGTATGTGATACTGATGAACCCCATGGGCCATATTGTTGTATTAGACATTACCCGGAAGTAGTTGTTGTAAACTTCTGGGGTCACAATGTTAAGTATATACCGGAAATGTTGTATGTTTGGCCCTTTTTTTCACAGGAAGGGGGAGGTACCATTGTTTTGTATAGTATGTTTGTATAGTATTTAAGCCCTGCATGTAAGTGTTATTATTGTTCTGAAGAAGGGGAGATAATTCCCTGAAACGTCAATAAATTTGACTGTTGTATTTGATGAAAATTCTGGTTTACTCCTGTTTTTTTAAATGATATATATATATATAGGTATAGATATATATTGTACAAAAAAAATCATATATATGTAGGAATATGTAATTATGAATAAATAGAACATATTGGAATGTGAAATATTCATATTTTTATGTTGGGTTAGCACATTGTTTCTCAACCGCGGTCCTCAGGTGCCCCCAACAAGCTAGGTTTTCATTATAGCTGAACCAGGGCACAGGTGAAATAATCAGCCGATAGGTGAGAGCAGGTTAGTAACCATGGTGTTTCTGATCGGCTGTTTACTTCACCTGTGCACTGGTTCAGTTATAATGAAACCCTGACCTGTTGGGTATACTTGAGCACCGCGGTTGAGAAATACTGGGTTAGCACACTTGGGAATATGCATTTGGTTTAGCACGAGAGTGGGGTGTTAGGTTTTTTAACTTTTTTTTCTCCTTTAACGTCTATGGGGAAATAGGTTATTGAGCACACAATATCCTAAGTTTGGCTTTGTACGCACGTCAGGTTAGTGTGCGAGCAATAACATTTTACTTTCAACTTGTAATACGAGCATTACCCGACGCAATCAAAAAGTTTACTTCTAGCGTGTAAGTAAAAGCGCTAAATAGCGCTCCACTCGTAATCTGGCCTTAAATTGGGTTGTCCTGTGCAAATGTTTCACAAGGAGCCCCATACACGCACACACACACACAAATTTGTTAATACAATGACATTCACAAAAATAGAGAGCAGCTAAAGAAAAGTGAGGCAATATAATATCTGTTAACAATAAGGAAATAGATCTGTGGTTACATTTTACATTTCACTAGAAATATAAACGAAATAAAATTCCACTTGTGTGAATCAAATTTCAGTAAAATATCATACAATAGTAGTAAAAGTTCATAAACTCATTTTGACGATTAAAATTACAGATCTAGATGAATGTGGTGATGACTACATTTTCCACTTAAAGGGCCATGATACCCATATGTTTAAACAATTAAAAGTGATGCAACATAGCTGTAAAAAGCTGACTAGAAAATATCACCTGAACATCTCTATGTAAAAAAGGAAGATATTTTACCTCAAAATGTCCTAAATATGCACACCCCATTGTAAAGGACATTAAGCTGCAAATCAGTATGTCTGTCCCGGGACAGGCAAGGGAGTGAGCCTTGTGCACACTCATGTTATTTCTCTATTCAGTTTAAGGAAGTTTAAAATGAAATCTCATGAGAGTTAAATGAAATCTCACGAGATCACAGTAAAAGAGTTCATGACCTCAGCACTGCTGATGCTGATTGGCTGCTGTTCATTTCTTCCTTCTTTTTTTTTTACCTGCAGCTGGACAGCACTTGAAGTGTAACTTTTTACACAGAACTTACTCTGGTGAGCTGAGGAAGTTGTGAGGTAAAATATCTTCCTTTTTTTACATAGAGATTCTCGGGTGATATTTTCCTGTCAGCTTTTTACACTTATGCTGCATCACTTTCAAGTGATTTAGCATATGAGTATTATGTCCCTTTAAATGGCAGTTATGTGATCAGCATTCTACAATAAAGAAGAGCATATGTTGTATATACTTCTCCTCTACTCCCTGGGTCTGAAACCCGCTAGCAGCTTGGACCAATATGTTTTGTCTGCATGCCTTTATCATGATCCCAGAATGCCTTGCTTCCCTTTCTTGTATTCCCTCTGGCTAAAACTATAAAACATGTCTTCCACATCTTGACACATTTCTCTTGCAGTCATATTTTGTTTGCTCTGCATTGCCTAATTGCTCATAAATATAATAAATTCAAAAACAAAAGTGTCTTAGACCAAAATCCTCTACTTCCAAAATTCTTACTATATCTTCCAAAACAGTTAGAAAAGTTCAACTGAATTTTATTTCCTAAATTACTATAACTTCCAAAATTGTCATAAAAGGAAAAATAGTTTATATTGATATAAAATGTAAATTGCTAAGAACCTTATGAGGGTCTAAAAAAAAGTATATATACAAAACCAAAAAAAATCGATAGTAAGTTACGATAATTTCTCCTTTAAAAAAAGTATTTGTTCATGCATGCATTAAAGGGACAGTCTAGTCAAAAAAAAATTTTTATGATTCAGATAGGGCATGTCATTTTTTTTTTTTTTTAATATTTTATTTAAATCCTTTTCAGAATACAATTTCGTTCAACAAAATACTTTAAAATAAATACAAATATTATGAGAAGTTTAGAAATACATAATAAACCAGATAATTTAAGCTGTACATTCTCGGCATATTTGATTCTTAACACATAACAGAAAAAAAAACAGCAAAGAATTATACTTTACGTATTCTGAATTAGGATTCTTTTCTAATTTTCCTCCTCCTCCCTCCATTCCCCCCCTCTAATCCTTCGCCCTAACCCTCTGATGTCTTAGAAGAAAAAAAAAAAAAAAAAAAGAAATATTTAATTATTACTACCACATGCCAAGAGTAACCAGTTCTGAATTCCTGAAGGGGTAGATCAAGAAGTCAACTTCACTGGATGGTAAATCTTTAATGAACGGTGACCATTTCAAGAATAATTTTCTGACATCTCGGTCATTATTTGGGTCTGTGTCTATTTGTTCCAGTATATATTGCTTTTTTAGATAATTTTTAGTTTCTGTTATGCTAGGGATTGTTGTCTGTTTCCATTTACTAAAAATGATATGTCTTGCTGCCAAGATAGTCATGTTAATGATTTTCTTATTGTTTTCTTCATTTAGATGAAACAGAAAAACTATTATTTTTAATGATAATATTATACGAGAAGGAGCTATTATTTTATTCAGCCAAAATTGAATCTTTAACCAAAAGTTCCTGATTTTTGGGCAGGCCCATAACATGTGCTGGAGGTCTGCCATCGGAAATGAACATTTTGGGCAAGAATTAAAACCACTACTCCCGCATCTATATCCTTTTTCAGGAGTAAAGTAGGTCATGTATAACAGTTTCAGATGAGATTCCCTCCAAGAAGCGGAGAGAGTAGCACGAGCAGTTTCTTGTATTGATAGGTGGAGCAATGGAGGATCTAAAGGTTGTTTGATCAGTGCACTCCACTTGTTCTGAGTTGCCTCAACATTTTTTGCTCCCTTTACTGATACCAACAAGTGGTATCCAAATGCAATTGACATGCGTCCCAGTTTGGCAACAGCAAGCCAGTTTCCAACACAATCCAGAGACCAGTTCCATCCATATTTGTGAATGAGTTTTAAAGCATAGTGTCTTGCCTGAAGATAAGCAAAAAAATTTGTATGGTATATTGAATTCTAATCTCAAAGTTTCAAATGATTTGACACATCTTCTTTCAAAATCAAGAATCTGATATATATTGCTGAGGCCTATTATTTTCCATTTCCTGAATACTCCTTCCTGTATTCCATCTCCAAACTGAGGGTTACCCAGAAATGGAATATACCGGGAAACATGATGCTATACCTCTAATATAGCACAAATCTTTTTCCATGCCAGAATAGGATTATAAATAGATTTTAACTTCTTGATTTGATTCGGAATCTGATTGGGGTCATTGTGTATCAATGCTGTTAAGTTTAGAGGATAGGTTATGTTTTTTTCCAGATCATTATCTGTTACATAATTCTTTAAATGTACCCAGTCAATAACTGTGCGAGCTAGGAAAGCTTGATTATATGCTCGTATATCTGGGAGCGCAAGACCCCCAAATTTCAGTGGAAGGGATAATTTTTTATTCGGAATCTGATTGGGGTCATTGTGTATCAATGCTGTTAAGTTTAGAGGATAGGTTATGTTTTTTTCCAGATCATTATCTGTTACATAATTCTTTAAATGTACCCAGTCAATAACTGTGCGAGCTAGGAAAGCTTGATTATATGCTCGTATATCTGGGAGCGCAAGACCCCCAAATTTCAGTGGAAGGGATAATTTTTGAAGAGAGACCCTGGGTTTTCTATTCTGCCATATAAATGATCTAAGAGTGGAATTAAGAAGATCAATATCTTTCCGCTTGATAAAAAGAGGAATATTCTGTATCATGTATAAAAGTTTAGGTAAGAGCATCATTTTATAGGCAGCTATTCGTCCTGATAAAGATAACGGGAAGTTTTGCCAGTTTTTAAGAGATTCTTTGATTTTATTTATTATTGGAGTGAAATTAAGCGAATACCAAGTATCTAGATCGTGAGAGATGTTAATTCCCAGATAACGAAAAGAATTGTGAGCTATGTGAAAAGGGATTTTTACCAATGAATCTTTTGTCTGGGTAATCCAGAATAATTCGGATTTTGTATTGTTGACCTGATACCCTGAGAAGGACCCAAATTGTTGTACTATATTTAAAAGTTTAGGTATATTTAATCTTGTATTAGTCATATAAATGAGAACATCGTCTGCATATAAAGCAATTTTAAACTCTTTCCTGCCTACCCTTATCCCATCAATTTGATGTCTTATAAAAATGGCAAGAGGCTCTATGGCAAGATCGAAGAGGAGGGGGGATAGAGGACACCCCTGTCTGGTACCACGTTGTAGTTCTATGTCCTGTGACATATTTCCATTCACCATTATCTTTGTAGTAGCATTTTGATAAAGATTACTAACAAACTTAGTGAAGTTTTCTTTCAGTCCAAAGTTATTTAAGGTGTGAATGAGGTGATCATGATGGACTGAGTCAAAAGCTTTTTGGGCATCTATTGATATTATTGCCTTATCAGGGGTGTCCTCTCCCCCCCCTCCCCTCGAGGTCCTAGCTCTCTGAAATAATCAATAAGAAGAAAGAGTTCGCGTATTTTTGAGGCAGAATTTCTATTCTGTATAAACCCAGCTTGGTCTGTGTGGATAATAGGAGGCAGTATAATTTGGAGTCTGTGTGCTAATATTGAAGTTAAGATTTTATAGTCGGTATTGAGTAATGCGATGGGTCTGTATGATTCCTCTTTTGTTGGGTCCTTCCCTGGTTTCAGTATCAGGGTAGTATAAGACGCAGAAAAACCATGAGTTGGATCCTCTCCTTCTATGTATAAAGAATTGAATAGGGTGGTTAGATATGGTGTAATGGTGATGTTTAAAGCTTGATAAAATTCATTCGGTAATGCATCTGGGCCTGGGGCTTTATTGTGAGGCAATTTTAAAATTGCTTTAGATACTTCTATTTCAGTAATTGGGGCATATAAGTCCTGTAGGTTCTCAGGGTGTAATGTGGGAAAAGTGATTTCATTCCAAAATTCATCACGTGCCTGTATATTGGACTTTCTAAAAGAGTATAATTCAGAATAATATTTAGAAAATAATTGTAGAAGTTCTTCAGTCGTATTGACTATCTGAGCTCCCGTATTTATGTAATCTATCGATTGAGATCCCCTTTCGATTTTAAGAAGTTTTGCTAATAGTTTTCCCGTTTTATTCCCAAATCGGTATAATTTTGACTGGATCCTAGCATCGTTCTGTGTTGTTTTGTAGAGCAAAAAGGAGTCTCTATTTTGTAAAGCCGAGGTATATTTAGCCCAGCTCTGTGGAGAATTTAGAATTAGGTGGAGATTATATGCATTAGAAACTGCTCGTGCCAAGTCCCCCTCTCTTTGCTTGAGTTTTTTAATTCTATTTACGTTATATGCTATAATCTCTCCTCTTAATACTGCCTTAGCCGTCTCCCAAAATAGTAGAGGACGTGAGATGTAGTCACGGTTCAAAAAAGCATAATCTTTAAATTTAGCTTCTAGACAATTTTTAAATTTGAGATCTGTGGCAAGAAATGTTGGAAAAAAGAATCAACTATTTGTTTGCCCACGATTATATGGTTGAAGATCTAAACAGATTGGAGCATGATCAGAGATAACTATGGGGAGTATTTGAGCCCGCACCTGTGACTTACATAACCTCTCATCCAGTAGGAGGAGATCTATCCTTGAGAGAGACTTATGTGCTTTTGAGAGGCACGTGTACTCACAAGAATTAGGATTTTGGAGCCTCCATATATCACAGACTTTTAAATTTAACATTATTCTAGAGAAAAGTTTTGATTCTAATTTATCTCTTTTAGTTTTTTTTAACGCGCGGTCCTGTCTTAGCCTATCCAGCGGGCATTTAGGGGTCATGTTAAAGTCTCCGCCCATTATCAGGTATCCCTCAGCACACGTCATGAGCCTAACTTGTACTACTTCCCAAAAGGGTAAATTAAAAACATTTGGGGCATAAATGTTACAGAGTGTGTATAGCGTGTTATCAATTTTAATTTTTAAAATTATGAATCTCCCTTCGGAATCATTTTCTGTTTGTATTACCTGATACTTAATATTTTTGCTTACTAGGATAGCGACCCCCCCCCCCCCCTTCCTCCTGATACTTGGAGAGAAGAAAACCTCTTGGACCCATGTAGATTTAAGCTTGAGAACCTCTTCAGTTTTCAAATGTGTTTCTTGCAAAAATGCAATGGAGGTATTAATTCTCTTCAAGTAAGTTAATATGGTTTTCCTTTTAATGGGGGACGTGAGGCCGCCTATGTTCCATGAAGTGACCTTAACTCTGATTGGCATGTTCATTATTTATTAAAAGAAAGAGAAAAAAACAGAAAAAAAAAAGGAAAAAGGGTGATTAGAGGGAGGGAGGGGCCGTGTTTGAGAGAACTGGAACCTTCTAGTCTCTCATTACCCTTCTTGGAAGGATCCATATTTATGTTCAAACAATAATTAAATTCACTGTGGCATCTTTATAAGTTATGATCTATAAATCTGTGGCAAATTTTTCAGCGTAGAATTTTCCAGCTTCCGCTGGAGTATCAAAAACAATTGATTGGTTTTCTACATATACCTTAAAGGGACACTGAACCCAATTTTTTTTCTTTCGTGATTTAGATAGAGCATGCAATTTTAAGCAAGTTTCTAATTTACTCCTATTATCAATTTTTCTTCGTTCACTTGCTATCTTTATTTGAAAAAGAAGGCATCTAAGCTTCTTTTTTGCTTCAGAACTCTGGGCAGCACTTTTTTATTGGTGGATTAATTTATCCACCAATCAGCAAGAATAACCCAGGTTATTCACCAAAAATGGGCCGGCATCTAAACTTACATTCTTGCATTTCAAATAAAGATACCAAGAGAAGGAAGAAAATTTGATAATAGGAGTAAATTAGAAAGTTGCTTAAAATTGCATGCTCTATCTGAATCATGAAAGAAAAAATGTGGGTTTAGTGTCCCTTTAAGTTTAGCAGGGTGCAAGATGTTAGCCCTTATTCCCTGTTGAATAAACTTTGTGCACATTGGGGTAATTTCCCGTCTTTTATTAACTGTCTCCATTGAATAATCCTGAAAGAACAGGATTTTAGCTTCCGGTAAGAATACGGGCTGACATTTATGATAAGATTGTAAGAATGTAAGCTTATCTTGGTAATTTAGGAATTTGACAATGATTGGCCTGGGTCTAGCATTTTTAGAAGAATGAGCAGGGCCAATTCTATGTACTCTTTCAATAGATGTTTTAGGAAAGTTCTCTGTGATCTTTAAGAGCTGTGGGATTGTTACCGTAAGTAATTTAAATAGGTCTTCATATTGTCCTCAGGGACACCTATTATTCTGAGGTTGTTCCTACGTGCCCGATTCTCTAGGTCTTCGATTTTATTTTGTAATTTTAAGAGGGTATTACTTGAGGTTTCAGTTTTAACATTGTATTCTATCATATTGTCCTCAAGGTCAAGGGGTCGATCCGATAAAAATCGTCGCCCGCAAAAGTCGGCAATGCCAATATTTGCGCGGGTTTGGTATCCTATATACGGCGTAACCTAGAAGTTACGCGCGTATATTTCTGCCGTCGCCCGTAGTTTTTTGGGCCATAGGCAGGTATACCAAACCCGCGCAGTTTGGTATCCAATATACAGCGTAAGGACTTACGTGGCAAAAATTGAGAAATCTTACTCCATTTTCACCTCGCCACAAAAAGCAGCCATAAGAAGCCTTACGCTGAGTATTGGAGCCCCGTAACTCCCTAAACTGGCTGCTAAAATAAACCTAGGATTCTATCAGCCAATCGGAATTAAGGTAGAAAAATCTGATTGGCTGATTGAATCAGCCAATCAGATTCAAATTCAATCTGATTGGCTGAACCAATCAGCCAATCAGATTGAACTTGAATCTGATTGGCTGATTCAATCAGCCAATCAGATTTTTCTACCTTAATTCCGATTGGCTGATAGAATCCTATCAGCCAATCGGAATTCGACGGACGCCATCTTGGATTACGTCATTTAAAGGAACCTCATTCGTCGGGAAGTCGTCGTGCCGGAAGGATGCTCCGCGGCGGAGGAGCGAAGTAAGAAGATTGAAGATGCCGATTTGCTTGAAGACGTCGCCGATGGAAGAAGACTCTCTGCCGCTTGCTTCAAGACATCGCCCGGATGGATGAAGACTTCACTGCCGCTTGCTGGAACACATCGCCTGGATCGGTTCGGCCCGGCTGGGTGAATACAAGGTAGGGAGATCTTCAGGGGGGTAGTGTTAGGTTTATTTAAGGGGGGTTTGGGTTAGATTAGGGGTATGTGGGTGGTGGGTTGTAATGTTGGGGGGTGGTATTGTGTTTTTTTTTGCAGGCAAAAGAGCAGTTTTCTTTGGGGCATGCCCCCACAAAAGGCCCTTTTAAGGGCTGGTAAGGTAAAAGAGCTTTGAACTTGTTTTAATTTAGAATAGGGTAGGGAATTTTTTTATTTTGGGGGGCTTTATTATTTTATTAGGGGGCTTAGAATAGGTGTAATTAGCTTAAAAATCTTGTAATCTTTTTTTTATTTTTTGTAATTTAGTGTTTTGTTTTTTTTGTAATTTAGTTTAGTTTATTTAATTGTATTTTTAGATAGATATTTGTAGTTTATTTAATTTATTGATAGTGTAGGTGTATTTGTAACTTAGGTTAGGATTTATTTTACAGGTAATTGGGTAATTATTTTAACTAGGTAGCTATTAAATAGTTAATAACTATTTAATAGCTATTATACCTAGTTAAAATAATTAACAATTTACCTGTAAAATAAATATAAACCCTAACATAGCTATAATGTAATTATTAATTATATTGTAGCTATCGTAGGGTTTATTTTATAGGTAAGTATTTAGATTTAAATAGGAATATTTTAATTAATAATATTAATATTAGATTTATTTTAATAAGAGTTTAGTTAGGATGTTAGAGTTAGATAGGGTTATTATACTTAATATATATATAATATCGATATTAACTATATCAACCCTAATATAATTAGGGTTAATATAGTTAATATAGCTGGCGGCGGTGTAGGGGGATTAGATTAGGGGTTAATACATTTATTATAGCTGGCGGCGGTGTAGGGGGATTAGATTAGGGGTTAATACATTTATTATAGGTGGCCGCGGTGTAGGGGGATGTAGATTGTAGGCAAAAGAGCAGTTTACTTTGTGACAAAGCCCCGCCAAAAGCCCTTTTAAGGGCTGGCAAAAGAGCTGTTACTTTGGGGCAATGCCACGCAAAAAGCCCTTTTCAGGGCTAATTGTAGGGTTAGACTTAGGTTTAGTGGTAGGGATAGTTTAGTATTTTAGGGTTTGAATAATTTAATATAGATGGCGGCGGGGTAGGGGGATTAGATTAGGGGTTAATAATTTTAAAATAGATAGCGGCGGGGTAGGGGCTCACTTTAGGGGGTAGGTAAGGTAGATGGCGGCGGTGTTAGGGGCTCACTTTAGGGGGTTATAGATTTAATATAGCTGGCGCCGGTTTAGGGGTTAATAACTTTATTATGTAGCGGCGGTTAAGGGGTTAATACATATTTTATTGTTAGGCTAGTGAGGGGGGATAGCGGATAGAGGGTTAGACGTGTCGGGCTATGTTAGGGAGGCGTGTTAGACGTGTCGGGCTATGTTAGGGAGGCGTGTTAGACAGTGCAGTGATTTAGACTTTAGTCAGGTTTTGTAGGCGCCGGCAGTTTCTAACGTGCCGCAAGTCACTGGCGACGCCAGAAATTTGTACTTGCGCAGATTTCTGGACATCGCTGGTTTGTCAGACTTACGGCACGTTAGCATCTGACGGCGCCATATATGGGATAGCTCGAGTTGCGAGCTGAAACTGCGGGCGACGCGGGTTCCCTCGCTTGCGCCGCAAACTGCGATCTATATCGGATCGCTCCCCAGATATCCTTTGTTCTGCCTCTGTAAGCCTACTTGCAAATTGTCTAACTTCTGATGTTAGATGTGTTATGTCTGATTTGATCTCATTTCTTAACATTTCAAATTTAGGTGAGAGAGCTTCCGATATTCTGAGGACTAAGGACTGGATATCTATAGATTCAGGTAGTGTTTGAGTATTGCTTATATGTGATAGTGATTCAGCGGAGGGGTCTACGGTGGCCTTGTTCCGTTTGTCTCTTGATTTAGCCGCCATTGGGGGAGGTGTATTTTTAGAGTGGGGATGTAAAAATGTATCCATGTGATTGTGATTCTAAGACAGTGCAGGATATAGCAGTGAGTGTAAAAAAAAAAAAGGTTTCCCTTTTCTTCCTTTTTTCTCTTCTTTTTGTGGGGAATAGGGAGGGAAGGTGTAGTGTGTGGAAGTGTGTGGGGTGTGAAACGTCTGCAATCAGGTGAAGGTAAATTCGTGTATGGGCGGGAAGGAAAGAGGAGAACAGTATGGAATAAAAATCAGTATCTGCAATTACCGCTGTTGTATATTCTTTATCCTTAATTTGAAACCTATACCTCTTTAACTAAATTAAATCTTAATGACCCTTTCAAAAAGATGACCAGAAGCCACTGTGTATAATAAAAATTGGTATATTCGAAATGTATTACTTTCCACCAATGTTTATATAAACAGGGCTATTATTTCAGCAATCTATGATTATTTACAACATTAATAGTTTCAGAAATAAGACTGAAACCATCTTCTTAGAAACCTATCTCTTAATCCTAAAGAGCTACAAAATACAGTCCTGGAGATTATAACTTCAATTAGTATCAGGGTTTACACTAGCGTGAGATTCCAAAAAGAAAAAAAAAAGTAATCAAAGGAAAAAATATTTACATAGTTGATGCTTTTGATAATAGGGCTGAAACCACCTTATTTGAAGAAACTTTCCCTTTGCCCTTGCAAAAGTACAAAATACAATCCTAGAAATTGTTATTCTAACAGTATCAGGATTTACATTAGTATGAGACTTTTGGTTCTAAAAGATTTAGCTTTGTGACTTCTACCTCTTACTTCCCCTCCTAGTAATTTACATTTTATTCATGCAGGCAGGTACACAACTCTTTGCCCCGTTACACTAGAACAGTAGTGTGTTAAAAGAGAAAGCACAATTTATACAGCTAGATGTATCTTGCCTTTACAGTTAACCCTGGTTGTACTGGAGACCTTTTGTGTTAACTATACTATGTGAAATAAGACATGAGTTTGTACTCAGGAGATACACCAAAATATAAAACAATGTGTGGTAAATAATTATAGGTATGTGATTGTTTCTTTCAGATTTTATACATTCCTTCTGTATTTACCAGACTTAGAATTACTTTAAAGAATACTTTTAAACTTATATTAGTATAAGAAGTATAGGAGAGAAAGAAAAAAAAGAAAAAATGTCCATTTTTTATATGGAGATATTATGCACTTCAGATATTTGTCCATACATTGGTAGGTCAGAGAGTCCAATAGATTTTGGCAACAATAAGAAAAATAGCAGCAGGTTAGTTAGCTACTTTACCAGTTCCAACTCTGAGCTGTGGATAAGTGATAATGAAGTCAGGATCTTCCTCGTAAGCTGTCCCCCCCTGCGCAGCACCGGTGGAGGGGGGAACGTCCCTCAAGTAGTGAGACACCAATAATGACCTCCCTGGTGTTGTATCTGAGGCTCTCTGTGATATGTGTTGTGGGGAGCGTCCATCAGGCACAGCAAGGCCCAAGCAGGCAGCAACAGTCCTTACCCCTCTCGCAGCATCGGTGGGAGGGGTCACCAAGAAGGACAGCTAGTACAGCCTGCCAGGCACTAGGAATCGATAGGCTCTCCCCCTCTCAGAAAAGCAGGCTAGGGGGGCCGAGGTGGAGACAAAGCCCTCCAAGGAACACACAGCCCGGGCTTCACCTGAAGACAATGAGGAAGGAGGAACCGGGAAACGCCAAGGTCGAGTCACAGACACTATCAGGTAAGAGCGCCCGGTCCCGCAGTGTTTCAGGAGCCCCCGCCCGCTACGATCCAGGTCACCTGCATCCGCCTATGAGAAATCCCAGAGAACGGCTCAGTCTGTGCAAGAGGGCAGAGTCTGGTAGCGAGGAGCAAGGTGTCTCTCGGCGGCAGTAAGAGCAAGCAGGTAGTGAGGCAGCTTGTTATAATAAATTTAAATGTACACAGGCACTTTCGATCCTTTCAAATGTTTGTTTGTCACACTGATTAGTTACTTTAGAAGAGGTACTTAGTGCCACAAAAAGGAGCTTCCATTTGCTGCAGTGTGCAGCTATAGTGCAATGTCTTGGCACTAGCAGAGTTCCAGTAGCGGTATGTTTCACGCTAGACAAGCCGCCCAGGGTTAGTGGTTTAGGCGGGAGTAACTCGCCAAGAGCTTGTAGGGTGGATAGATCAGCACAGGTGCATCGTGTGTCCTCACACCTGGACTCCTCCCCCGGAACTCAGAGGGCATGTCATTTTAAACAACTTTCCAATTTACTTTTATCATCAATTTTGCTTTGTTCTCTTGGTATTCTTAGTTGAAAGCTAAACCTAAGTAGGTTCATATGCTAATTTCTGAGCCATTGAATGCCACCTCTTATCTGAATGCCTTTTTAATTTTTTCACAACTAGAGGGTGTAAGTTTATGTGTACCATATAGATAACATTGTGCTCATGCCAGTGGAGTTACCTAGGAGTCAGCACTGATTGGTTAAAATGCAAGTCTGTCAAAAGAACTGAAATAAGGGGGCAGCCTGCAGAGGCTTAGATATAAGGTAATCAAAGAGGGAATAAGTTTCATTAGCTGTTTAAATTTTGACATAATAAGTGTAAAGTTTTAGGGGCCGATTTATCAAGGGCCGAATGGCCCCTGATGCCCCTGTTTCCGAACAAGCCTTCAGGCTCGCCGGAAACAGCAGTTATGAAGCAAACTGATCCGCCTGCTCTGAGGCTGCGGACATCAATCCGCCCTATCTCATACGATCAGGCTGATTGACACCCCTTGCTAGCGGCCAATCTGCAGGGGGCAACATTGCACAAGCAGTTCACAAGAACTGCTTGTGCAATGATAAATGCAGACAGCATATGCTGTCGGCATTCATCGATGTCTGTCAGACATGATCCCCTGAGCGGATCATGTCGGACAGACCGATGATAAATCAGCCCCTTAGTGTCTATAAAACAATGGACGCTGCCATGTTGTAACTTAGGTTACCTTCTCTGCTGTGGCCAATCAGGGACAGTTACAAATTGGTCACTAGAGTGTGCAGCCAATAGCTGTGTGGAATATAACAGTGCTATGCACCTTAGAGGACAAAATAAATAATGAAAGTATATATATATATATATATATATATATATATATATATATATATATAGATATAAGTATCAACAATTAGGGACTGCACTCACTGGATTCAGTTCAAATAATACCTTATTTATTCAATGGTGACGTTTCGGGGTACGCAAACCCCTTCCTCAGACCAAACGTTTGGTCTGAGGAAGGGGTTTGCGTACCCGAAACGTCACCATTGAATAAATAAGGTATTATTTGAACTGAATCCAGTGAGTGCAGTCCCTACTTGTTGATACTTATTGAAATTTTGACTGAGCACCCTGGTTGCTGACTATCTTTGAATTGTGAGTGCAGATACACAGTGGAAATATATATAGATATAGATATATATATATATACATACATGCAATTAGGCATTTTATATCACCACCTCAAAGTGTTTAATGTCTCTTTAACCACTTGGCAAAGATCATTTTAGTCAAGCAGTTAAGAGTACACAAACTTTCTTAATATAAACTACAGAAATTCCAATACTAGATTAGCTTTAAAGGGACAGTGCATTGTAAAATTGGTTTGCCCTTAAAGGGCCACTAAACCCAAAATCTTTCTTTCATGATTCAGATAGAGAATAGAAATTTAAACAACATAACAATTTACTTCCATTATTTATTTTGCTTCATTTTTTAAATATCCTTAGTGGAAGAAAAAGCAATGCACATGGGTGAGCCAATCACATGAGGCTTCTATGTGCAGCAACCAATCAGCAGCTAGTGAGCATATCTAGATATGCTTTTCATCAAAGAATATCAAGAGAATAAAACAAATTAGATAATATAAGTAATTAGAAAGATGTTTAAAATTGCATTCTCTTTCTAAATCATAAAAGAAAAAATGTGGGTGGCATGTCCCTTTAATTAAATTCCAGTGAATTGTTATATCGACTGCTGAGTATAAAATGTATGTTAAATTTCTCCTTTAGGTTTCACTGTCTAACCTATCTGCCCTTGATTGTGGCTAGCAGACAGCTTTGCACTGCCTTTATTTATCACTGCTTTAGTACCGTATAATTTATATATTAAATAAAGAGAGTGCTATAAATTCACAGGCATTATTATGATTACATTAATTCCAAATAACATTTAGTGAGACATTCCAGTGCATGCCTTTAATTGTTAAAGGGACAGTCTACACCAACATTTTTATTGTTTAAAAGATATATAATACCTTTATTACCCATCCCTTAGTTTTGCATAACCAACACTGTTATATTAAAATAATTGTTACCTTGTATCTAAGCCTCTGCAGACTGCCCTCTTATTTCAGTTCTTTTGACATGCATTTTAGCCAATCAGTACTGACTCCTAGGTAATTCCACGGGTGTGAGCACAATGTTATCTACATGGCACACATGAACTAACGCTCTCTAGCTGTGAAAAACCGTGAAAATGCATTCAGATAAGAGGCAGCCTTCAAGGACTAAGAAATTAGCATATTAGCCTACCTAGGTTTAGCTTTAAACTAAGAATACCAAGCGAACAAAGCAAAATTGATGATAAAAGTAAATTGGAAAGTTGTTTAAAATTACATGCTCTATCTGAATCATGAACGTTTATTTTTGACTAGACTGTCCCTTTAAGCAAAGAGTATGACACAATTTAAGTGTCAATCACAAGAGCATAAGCAGCCTCTGCTTGTTGTGTACACCTTGTACTTGCCCTTAGATAACATATAAATGTGTGCATAGTACATATACATAATTTAGAAGCTTGCAAGGCACTAAGACCAACACCACAAGCATGTCTCTGTGCTAAGCAATCTTTTTCTAAGGGAGTGTATATTGCATAGCACCTTTACAAATCATGGCATTTTTCACAATCCTTTTGAAAAGTATATCTAATAATTCTCCTACAAAGTTCACAATTAAATTCTATGGGGATATTTGTATGATACAATTTTTTGTACAGATTGTGACACTTATTTCAGGGTCATAAAGCACTAGAATAATTTGCCATGGAATGTTCCTTTAATATAGAGTTAAAAAAGAAATATAAATCATAAAAATAAAATGAAGGTATGGAGCTCAAATGAATGTAATTTCACTCTAATAATATTACCGTTACCATTTAATTATTAGGTTAATACTTTATTAGCTGGCTTCAATTTATATCATTCTTAAAATCATTTGCTTTTGCTAAGAATATTAGATTTTTTTTTAAAAAACATATTCCTTATATAAAGTCTGTGTAAACTATAAAAAAACAATATTGAGAAATCTAAGCTTCTGAAAAAACAGACTTTAATAAGTTATAACATGATAATTTAATTGAATTTGCACAGAAGTCTTACCTTAATGACGTCTCAATTAAATTGCAGCTGGTATTAATTTACACTTGTGTGAGGCTCTTGGCTTGGATATTTTAGTATATACTTGGCTAGATTACAAGCGGCATTCTATTTAGCGCTTTCACTTGAGCCCTAACACCGGCAGAAGTAAAGTTTTTGCATGCGCAGGTAAGCGCTTCTGCTACAAGTTGAAAGTAAAAATGTTGCACTTTAGCGAAAACTGGAGTGCGCTAACTAAAGTACTTTGGATATTGTGACTGCGTTAACTTATTTTCCCCATAGACTTCAATAGAAAGCGCTTTTAAAAAAAAACTGTATATATATTTATTGGTCGCGTGGTAACCCTACACCGTATTAAACCCACAGCACTATACCTGACAGGAGTTATTAATATTTCACATTTCATTGTTCTGGAAAATGTTATTTTTATTTTAAATATATATATATATATATATATACACATATAAAATGTGTATGTGTGTATATATATATATATGTATATATAAAATGTGTATATATATATATATATATATATATATATATATATATATATATATATATATATATATATAAAATGTGTATGTGTGTATATATATATATATATATATATATATAGTGGGTATTGAAAAGAATCACCCCCCTTGAAAATAATCACATTTTGTTGCTTTTCAGCCTAAAATAAAGACAGACACAATTTTGGTTTATCCAGTTGTATTTACTCAGTGCAATTTATAACATTCAAGTGAAAGTCATAACACCAACATGTCAGACAAAAATAAAGACAATTCAAAAATCAATCAATGAGTTGGAAAAAGGATCACCCCCTTGTGTCAGTATTTTTTTGAACCACCAATTGCTTTAATTATAGCCTTTAGTCTGTTGGCATATGTCTCTACTAACTTTGCACATCTAGACTGTGAAATATTTGCCCACTCTTCTTTGCAGAACTGATCCAGTTCCGTTACATTTGATGGTGACCATTTGTGGACTGCAGTCTTCAAGTTATGCCACAGATATTCAATGGGGTTTAAAGGGACAGTCAACACAAGAATTTTTGTTGTTTTAAAAGAAAGATAATCCCTTTATTACCCATGTCCTAGTTTTACACAGCCACCACGGTTATATTAATATACTTTTTAGCTCTGTGATTACCTTGTATCTAAGCATCTTCTGACAGCTCCCTGATCACATGACATTTTATTTATTATCTATTGACTTTCAATTTAGCCAATTAGTGCAGTGTCTGCCACAATCCACGGGCGTGCTCACAATAAGATAGATTACGGGTTTGGCGTTATGAGTGAAAAGCATCGCTATGGCCCATAACGATGCTTTTCCCCTAACAACGCTATTACAAGTCTTGTCAAAATAGCTGTACCGCACACTTTTTTGGCCGTCACGTAACGTCAGTACCGCACTTTAAGAAAAGTCCTTTTTCAATGGGACTTCCATAGCGCCGGTATTACGAGTTTTGCTGTGATGCCAAAAAGTGAGCGGTACAGCCTAAAACGACAAAATCCGTACCGCCATCTAAAGTCAGTAGTTATGAGTTTTATGCTACAAAGCTGTAACATAAAACTCATAACTAAACTGTCACAAAGTACACTAACACTCATAAAATACCTATTAACCCCTAAACTGAGGCCCTCCGCATCGCAAACACTATAATAACATTATTAACCCCCTAATCTGCCGCTCCGGACATCGCCGCCACTTAAAAAATGTATTAACCCCTATTCCGCCGCTTCCCGACATCGTCGCCACTATAATAAACCTATTAACCCCTAAACCGCCGCACTCCCGCATCGCAAACACTATTTAAATATTATTAACCCCTAATCTGCCGTCTGCCCTAACCGCCTTTAAAATAGTGTTTGCGATGCGGGAGGGCGGCGGTTTAGAGGTTAATAACTGTAATGTAAGTGGCAGCGATGTTAGGGGTAGCAGATTAGGGATTAATAGTTTTATGTAGGTGGCGGTGATGTTGGGGGTGGCAGATTAGGGGTTAATAACATTATGTAGGTGGCGGCAATGTCGGGGGCAGCAGATTAAGGGTGTTTAGACGTGGGGTTTATGTTAGGGTGTTAGGTTTAAAGGTAACTTTTTCTTTCCCCATAGGCATTTGTTTCCGCGATCGCAGGTGTTAGTCTTTTTTTTGCTGGCTCTCCCCATTGATGTCTATGGGGAAATTGTGCATGAGCACGTCAAAGCATCGCTTGTATTTGGGTGAGGTATGGAGTTCAACGCAACCATATCACCCGCACAAGCCTGCTTTTTGCAAACCTATAATAGCAGCGCTATGAAAGGTGAGCGGTGTAAATAACGTACAAGTAATTAGCAAGCAGCCATAACGCAAAACTCATAATCTGACTGAATGTTATCTATATGGTTTACCTGAACTAGCTCTCCCCTGTTGTGAAAAGCAAATACAAAAGCATGGGATTAGAGTTGGTCTTCAAGGGCTTAGACATTATCATATGAGCCTTCCTAGGTTTAGCTTTCAACTAAGAATACCAAGATTACAAAGCAAAATTGGTGATAAAAAAAAATTGGAAAGTTGTTTTAAAATTACATGCCCTATTTGAAACATAGGCCATGCAAGGACATTCACCTTTTTCTCCTTCAACCACCGTGTGGTCATTTTTGCTGTGTACTTTGGGTCATTGTCATGTTGGAAGGTAAACCTTCTTCCCATTGACAACTTCCTGGTAGAGGGCAGCAGATTTTCCTCAAGAATTTGACAGTATTTTGCCCCATCCATTATTCCTTCTATCCTGACAAGTGCCCCAGTTCCTGCTGCAGAGAAACACCCCCATAACAAGATATTTTCACCTCCATGCTTTACTGCAGGCATAGTGTTATTTGGATGGTGAGCTGTATTGGATTTCATCCAGATATATTTTGTTTGGTGGTGAGGCCAAATAATTCAATTTTAGTCTCATCTGATCATAACACCTTTTTCCATGTGGCCTCAGTATCTCCTAGGTGTGTTATGGCAAAGCTTAATCGTGACTGCTCGTGGTCTGTCTTGAGGAGTGTTTATTTCTTGCAACCCTCCCATACAAGCCACATTTGTGGATAATTTGTGATATTGTTGTCACATGCACACAATGACCACTCTTTGTCATAAATTCCTGCAACTACTTCAGAGCTGCTGTGGGCCTCTTGGTAGCTTCAATGACCAGTTTCCTCCTGGCTCTTTCATCCAGTTTGGAGTGACATCCTGATCCAGAGAAGGTCTGTGTTTTACCAATAACCTTCCACTTCTTAATAAAATATTTCACTGTGCTTCTAGGCATTGATAAAGCCTTTGATATTTTCTTGTATCCATCTCCTGACTTGTGCCTGTCCACAACTTTATCCTGGAGATCTTTTGACAGTGCCTTTCCGCCCATAGTTGATTGTTTGCTTCAGTTGCACTACCATGGACTGAGATGATCCAGAAAAGCTCTTTTCATGCTGAGCTAATCAATATACCCACAGCTGATCACAGTTGAAGGTCAAATGGCTTTGGGTGTGCCGTTGAGATGGTGATAAGCTACACCTGATTGAGTTTACAAGTAATTTTAAGAGGGGATGATCCTTTTTTCCTACTCAGTGATTCTGTTTTTGAATTGTCTTTATTTTTGCCTGACATGTTGGTGTTATATCTTTCACTTGGAAGTTATAAGTTGCACTGAGTAATTACAACCGGATAAACAAAAACTGTGTCTGTCTTTATTTCAGGCTGCAACAAAATGTGATTATTTTCAAGGGGGGTGATTCTTTTCAATACCCACTATACCTATACATGTGTGTATACACATATATATATATATATATATATATATATATATATATATATTCTTACAGATATATAGTTATAGATATATATGTTACATTAACATCATCAGATATATATATATATAAATATATATATTTACAAATAAATATAAAAACATTTCTATGTGAAAAGCGTTGTAATGTAAAATATGCTTAATGCGCTTGTAGGTCTAACGCGGTCTCAGGTTAGCACAAATGAAGAATTAGTTATTTTAAGATACGTTATTTTAATATTAAATATTGAAAAAATATTAGTCAAAATTATTAATTATTATACTTTAAAACAGTATTTTATTACTGTTACTGTAAAATATACATATATATATATATATATTCAAATTAATGTTTAGAATTTTTAAGAACATCTGTAATAATTATTTGTATTAATTAATTATATATTTTTTAATTTTCCATATATTTTTTTAATTATATTTTTACTGAGTTTTTTAATTTGCCATATATACAATTTGTATAAGAAAAAAACAAGCAAGAAATACAGTGCAGTACAAAAACATAGCATTGTACACATTGCTCAATACAAAATTAGTAAAGGTCACTAACATAGAATGCCAATCTTTATGTAAACCTTCTGAAAGCATCTTACAAGGCCACTATTGGGCCTTACATGAAATGAAAATAATAATAGAAGAAGGTATCATGGCATGAAGAGACCACTATTGGGCCTTCCATTATTATTATTATTATTGGTTATTTGTAGAGCGCCAACAGATTCCGCAGCGCTATATTATATATTACAATATATATTAATATAAACCTTTAAGATGTTCTTATTATTTATATAAAAGAGAGACTTATAATTAGCCCCTTAATATCAAATATCAAAACATATCAAGAGTGAATCTTCACGAAAAAAATAAATAAATACAAAATAGTGGCCTCAATTGGACCACAAACCTAAATATATGTTAGTAAAGAGAAGCAATAGGGGGCACTTAGCTTATAACAAACATACAGCACATGGCCACTTGTGGACCCTTAACACACACACACATATATATATATATATATATATATATATATATATATATATATATATATATATATACTGTAGATCCAAATCATAATACTTTAGTAGCATCTGTACAAATGAAAACTTTAAACCTATGTTTAGCATGAAAACTATACATTAAAGTTTAAATAATCAGAACTACCAAATAGGAACTCATGTTTATCCATCATATCAATCAAGATCTGAATCCTATTTATCTTATGATTTAAAGTCTCCTAGTAAACAGCAAAACATATCAGCTTTATTAAGAATCAGAATCATGTATACAAATAGCATTTTCATGTAGTAGAGAGGGCTTTAGGAGGTCAGGACTGAGTAAACTAAATGATCTACTAAATATAGGTTTATATATAATAGGCATTGAGCACATAAAATTGTGTCAGAGCCTCCTGAACTTTGAAGGATACCGTGGTAGATTTATTAACTTTCACTAAGGTAAAAGATTAAAATAAACCGCCAGCTATTGAATATGAGTTATAAGTGCTCTGTCACCCCAGCCCCTGGCAACACAGCAACAACTCTAGTATCAGACTGGGCAGTTATATTAAATAAAAAGAACTACAATTGGCGCCAACTAGCAGTAGTAACTCTACTTAAAATAGATACAGTATATACCCATCCATAAAGAGATTTAGAACAAAGGAACCACTAAATGTGAAGAAAATAGCAATGAATTTAAGCTCTAATAAATAGTCTATGGTATAACAGATAAACAGATATAAACAAATATGTGGAGCACAAGTAATATTGGCACGTCTCTTATAAGCCTGCTTGCAAGAGACAAATGCAATCATTATAATAATACCTCAAGAAAGGAAAACCAGACTTTAATATATTCTTCTTACATGTGGGGAGACTATATCAATATAGCCAAATAAATGTGGGGGGTAAATAGCACAAAATACTTATAAGTAAATGACCCCTATAGTATAAACAATTGCAAGGGAATAACATATCGGTTGCCAAACTTATATAATAAGAGCATAATGACTAAGTAGATACCTGTAGCATATTTAACTTATCAAGTTCAATATTTCACAGATACAGGTATAGAAATACTTATTCAGTCCTCATATTTTTGCAAGTTAATATGAAAGTACCAAGGATATTAAACTTATAGCTGACTAATGTCCAAAGACCATAGTTTCTCTCATGAACTGCTATGATCATCTTTCTTGAGAATCCAGGGCAATGCTGCACACAGTTTTTAAGTGGGAAACTCTGCATACATGCTAGTATCCTTGGTCAGCTTTTCTAATCACTCATCAGCAGAGCTGAGCTGGAGACAGTCTCTCTCTCACTGTCAGCCATTAACAAATACCAGGCCACAGTGCGTGTCGATCCGTTGCCACTGACCAAAGCACAAAAAAGCACAGTCTGCCAACCCTCTCAATTCTGACTGCTTTCCGCCATGTCATATTCACCATCAGAATGAAGCCCTGTTGAAGTTTCAATCATGACTGGTAAGTATTCGACTTTGTTAGCTGTTTTTTTAATCTCTAATATTTCAAGTTTCCTAGTGTCAACTTCCGTCTGCAAAGCCAGCTTGCTTTCCAAATCAAGCACCGCATCTCTTGGTGCCTCGAGCATGTCCGCGTCTCTTCGCGCGGTCTGTATATGTTCTACAAGATGTGAAGAATACTCGCACAATAAATGATCCAGTGGCTTCAATAGAGATGATTGAATAGGCTCCATCAGATAATTAGAAGTGGGAAAGTTCTAGCTTTCAATGGCTTTTTTACCCAGATAAATCAGAGGGGGGTAGGCAAAGACAACAGGCTTAACACAATATCTCTCCAAAATATGTCTGAGCGCTGAAACTACTAAACAGCTAATCCACTCCCTGGTAATTTCCTGACTAGACTACTGTAATAAACTACTAACTGTCCTACCTCTCTCCCGCCTCTTTCCCCTTCAATCCATCCTCAATGCATCTGCCAGGCTAATCCACCTCTCCCGATGCTCTATATCTGCTGCACCTCTCTGTGAATCCCTTCACTAGCTCCCCATTCATAGCAGAGTTAAATTCAAATTTCTCACCCTGACCTACAAAGCCCTCACCAATGCTGCCCCACCCTATCTGTCCTCACTCATCAACAAATATACTCCAGCCCGCCCCCTAACATCCAACAATAACCTGCATCCTCTACCATGAGCTCCTCTCATGCTAGACTACAGGACTTCTCTCGTGCGGCACCAACCCTCTGGAATGCACTTCCTTGAGCTGTCAGACTTTCCCCTAACCAATCCTCCTTTAAACATTCCATAAAGACCTTTTTGTTCAGGGAAGCTTATCACCAGACTCCGTAACAAATTAATTTCACTTACCTAACACAGTTGCCCTCATCTATCTCCTCACTAATATTCTCACCTCTGCAGTCCCCACCTCCTGTTTCACATCCTCCTACTCATCTAGATTGTAAATTCCCATGGGAAAAGGGCCCTCAATTCCCCATGTATTTGTCTGTAAAATGTTGTCTTTTATTGCATTGTTTCACCGTTGTACTTTTTTGTACCCATGGACAGCGCTGCGGAATGTGCTGGGGCTTTAAAAATAAAGAATAATAATAATAATAATTAAAGAAGGGAACCACCTGGAGATGGAATAGGGATCGGAAAATCACTTGGTGATTACAGACACGCTGACAACATACCTTGAGAGCCTATTGTGAGTGCTTTGCTGTCTCTTATTATTATTTTATCACATTTGACATACTACACCAGTAGGTCTCTCTGCTTCTGAGCTCTCCTCCCCTCTTCTTGCTCCAGACCTTGGTGGGATTTACTTTGCTTGGGGTTTTCCACATATGGGATATAGCAGCACCAGTAGGTCTCTCTGCTTCTGAGCTCTCCTCCCCTCTTCTTGCTCCAGACCTTGGTGGGATTTACTTTGCTTGGGGTTTTCCACATATGGGATATAGCAGCAGGATCCAGGGAACATCTGAACTTTGACGATACTGGATCCACCAAGAAATAAGTGTTGTGGACATCACAAAGACTGGTGTGTCTGATTTAAAGTGGTAATTGCTGCTTATTGTTCGATAAGTGCTGTATCTATTCTGTTTTGTGGTGTATACATATATATATATATATATATATATATATATACATATATATATATATATATATATATATTTATATATATGTCTATGGGCCAGATTACAAGTGATGTGCTACTTGACTTTCATGGTGAGAATACGTTATTGCGGTTGCGATATTTGGTTAGAGCGTATCGAATTTTGTTCACGTGCAAACTTTTTGTGCATGTCAGGTTGCACACATTTTACAAGTTGAAGTAAAAAGTTTGCATGTGAACAAAATTCGATACGGTCTAACCAGATATCGCAACCGCAATAACGTATTCTCACCATGAAAGTCAATGGAGAGCACAGAAGAAAAAACCTAACACCTATTGCTCAAGCACTAACCCAACAGGAGTTATTTATATTTCACATTCCAATGTTCTTCACGTACAGGATAATGCAATTTTTATTCTAAATATATATTTCTTCCCATATGTGTATATACTGATACCAGTATATCTATTCCAATAGATATATAGGTATAGATATCTAACTTATAATCTAGCCTTCTATGTCCTAAATTTAAAGAAGATTTAATTTTTACTTAAATTTTGTGAGAGTATTGTATGGGCTACATTAATAATCTGGTCTGTGGATAAAGATAATATGACAAGACTTATTAGGAATTGGAAAACGTTTTTTGAGGGACTGTTGGAGGTTCATTTGGCTTATTCAAGGTTTTTTAACCCACATGGCTAGCTTGAAACACTTTAGTGTGTTTCTTTAAGGCCCCACAGACATCGAGTGAGGTGGGAGGGGCCTATTTTTGTGCCTCAGTTGCGCAGTTGTTTTTTCATTGCAAGTCTTCAAGCTGCTACACCGGAGGGTCCTGCTGTAATTTAAGGGCCAAAAAGAAGTATTTTTCCCACAAAATCAACCCCTAAGGGCAGGTAGGCGCCACAGCAGAGCTGTGGCAAGAGGCTGACTGTTTTTTCCGTTTTTTGACGTTTTGTCAATCCGGTTTTTGCATTAAGGGGTTAAATGTTTATTTTGCTGGTGGGGCAATCTTACTAAAGCTTTATGAATACACTGTAAAAATTTCGTAAAGTTTGCTGCATTTTTACACTGTTTTGCAGAACGTGTGCACATTTTTTTCTCTTAAAGGCACAGTACCGTTTTTTTCTAACTGTTGTTTTTACTTTGAATAAAGTGTTTTCCAAGCTTGCTTGTTTCATTACTAGCCTGTTAAACATGTCTGACATGAAGGAAACTCCTTGTTCAATATGTTTAGAAGCCATTGTGGAACCCCCTCTTAGAATGTGTCCCACTTGTACTGACATGTCTATAAATTTTAAAGAGCATGTTGTAGCCCTTAAAAATGTAGCGCTAGAGGATTCTCAGACAGAAAGGAATGAGGTTATGCCATCTAGTTCTCCTCAAGTGTCACAACCAGTAATGCCCGCACAAGTGACGCCAAGTACCTCTATTGCGTCTACTTCATTTACCTTACAAGACATGGCAGCAGTTATGAATTCTACCCTCACAGAGGTTTTTTCTAAACTGCCTGGGTTGCAAGGGAAGCATGATAGCTCTGGGTTAAGAACAAATGCAGAGCTTTCTGACACTTTAGTAGCTGTATCCGATATTCCCTCACAATGTTCTGAGATAGGGATGAGGGATTTGCTGTCTGAGGGAGAGATTTCTGATTCAGGGAAGACGCTCCCTCAGACGGACTCTGATAGTACGGCCTTTAAATTCAAGCTAGAACACCTCCGCTTGTTGCTCTGGGAGGTATTGGCGACTCTGGATGATTGTGACCCTATTGTGGTTCCAGAGAAATTGTGTAAAATGGACAAATACTTAGAGTTTCCTGTTTACACTGATGTTTTTCCGGTACCTAAGAGGATTGCAGATATTGTTTCTAAGGAGTGGGATAGACCAGGTATACCGTTCGCTCCCCCTCCTACTTTTAAGAAAATGTTTCCCATATCTGACACCATGCGGGACTCATGGCAGACAGTCCCTAAGGTGGAGGGAGCAGTTTATTCTACACTAGCTAAATGTACAACTATACCTATTGAAGACAGTTGTGCTTTCAAAGATCCTATGGAAAAAAAATTAGAGGGTCTCCTAAAGAAAATTTTTGTTCATCAAGGTTTTCTTCTCCAACCTATTGCATGCATTGTTCCTGTAACTACTGCAGCTGCTTTTTGGTTTGAGGCTCTAGAAGAGGCTCTCCAGAGGAAGACCCCATTAGATGATACTCTGGATAGAATTAAGGCTCTTAAGCTGGCTAATTCTTTCATTACAGATGCCGCTTTTCAACTAGCTAAATTAGCGGCAAAAAATTCAGGTTTTGCCATTTTAGCGCGTAGAGCGTTATGGCTCAAGTCCTGGTCAGCTGATGTGCCATCAAAATCAAAGCTTTTGACCATCCCTTTCAAAGGAAAAACCCTATTCGGGCCTGAACTGAAGGAAATTATTTCAGACATCACTGGAGGGAAGGGCCATACCCTCACTCAGGATAAAACAAATAAAATAAAGACCAAACAAAATAATTTTCGTTCCTTTCAAAACTTCAAAAGTGGTCCCGCTTCAGCTTCCCCTGAAGCAAGAGGGGAATTTTTCTCAATCCAAATCAGTCTGGAGACCTAACCAAGCTTGGAACAAGGGTAAACAGGCCAAGAAGCCTGCAGCTGCCTCCAAGACAGCATGGAGGGGTAGCCCCCGATCCGGGACCGGATCTAGTAGGGGGCACACTCTCTCTCTTCGCTCAGGCTTGGGCAAGAGATGTTCACGATTCCTGGGCTTTAGAAATTGTTTCCCAGGGATATCTTCTGGACTTCAAAGATTCCCCCCCAAGGGGGAGATTTCACATTTCTCAATTGTCTGCAAACCAGACAAAAAGAGAGGTGTTCTTATGCTGTGTAGAAGACCTACATACCATGGGAGTGATTCACCCGGTTCCAAGAGCGGAACAAGGGCAAGGTTTTTACTCCAACCTGTTTGTGGTTCCAAAAAAGAAGGACCTTTCAGACCAATCTTGGATCTCAAGATCCTAAACAAATTCCTCAGAGTCCCGTCATTCAAGATGGAGACTATTCAGACTATTCTGCCACTGATCCAGGAAGGTCAATATATGACCACCGTGGACTTAAAGGATGCTTATCTACACATCCCTATCCACAGAGATCATCACCGATTTCTGGACAGACATTACCAGTTTGTGGCCCTTCCCTTCGGGTTGGCCACGGCTCCCAGGATTTTCACAAAAGTGCTAGGGTCCCTTCTAGCAGTTCTAAGACCGCGGGGCATAGCAGTGGCGCCTTATCTAGACGACATCTTAATTCAAGCGTCAACTTTCCAACTAGCCAAGTCTCACACAGACATCGTGTTGGCTTTTCTGAAATCTCATGGGTGGAAGGTGAACATAAAAAAGAGTTCTCTCTTCCCTCTCACAAGAGTCTCCTTCCTAGGAACTCTGATAGACTCGGTAGAAATTAAAATATTTCTGAAGGAGGTCAGGAAATTAAAACTCGTAAACACCTGCCGAGCTCTTCATTCCATTCCTCGGCCATCAGTGGCTCAGTGTATGGAGGTAATCGGACTAATGGTAGCGGCAATGGACATAGTTCCGTTTGCTCGCTTACACCTCAGACCACTGCAACTATGCATGCTCGAACAGTGGAATGGGGATTATGCAGATTTATCTCCTCAGATAGATCTGGATCAGGAGACCAGAGATTCTCTTCTCTGGTGGTTATCACAGGTTCACCTGTCTTGGGGAATGTGTTTCCGCAGACCAGAGTGGGTCATAGTTACGACAGATGCCAGCCTGATGGGCTGGGGAGCAGTATGGAACTCCCTGAAAGCTCAGGGGTTATGGTCTCAGGAGGAGAGTCTCCTCCCGATAAATATTCTGGAACTGAGAGCGATATTTAATGCGCTTCAGGCATGGCCTCAACTGGCTGCGGCCAAATTCATCAGATTTCAGTCGGACAACATCACGACTGTCGCTTATATCAATCATCAAGGGGGAACAAGGAGTTCTCTAGCGATGACAGAGGTTTCCAAAATAATCTGATGGGCAGAGACTCACTCTTGCCATCTTTCAGCGATCCATATCTCAGGGGTAGAGAACTGGGAAGCGGATTTCCTAAGTCGTCAGACTTTTTATCCAGGGGAGTGGGAGCTCCATCCGGAGGTGTTTGCCCAACTAATTCGGCTATGGGGCACACCAGAATTGGATCTGATGGCGTCTCATCAGAATGCCAAGCTTCCTTGTTACGGGTCCAGGTCAAGGGATCCACAGGCAGTGCTGATAGATGCTCTAGCAGTGCCCTGGTCCTTCAACCTGGCCTATGTGTTTCCACCATTCCCTCTCCTTCCTTGTCTAAATGCCAGAATCAAGCAGGAGAGAGCTTCTGTGATTTTGATAGCACCTGCGTGGCCACGCAGGACTTGGTATGCGGACCTGGTGGACATGTCATCCATCCCACCATGGACTCTGCCGCTAAGGCAGGACCTTCTGATTCAAGGTCCATTCAAGCATCCAAACCTACTTTCTCTGCGTCTGACTGCTTGGAGATTGAACGCTTGATTTTAGCAAAGCATGGTTTCTCTGAATCGGTCATTGATACCTTGATTCAGGCTCGAAAGCCTGTCACCAGGAAAATCTATCATAAGATATGGCGTAAATATCTTTACTGGTGTGATACCAAGGGTTACTCATGGAGTAAGATCAGGATTCCTTGGCTATTTTCTTTTCTCCAAGAAGGATTGGAGAAGGGATTATCAGCTAGTTCCTTAAAGGGACAAATATCTGCTTTGTCTATCCTTTTACACAAGCGTCTGGCAGATGTTCCAGACGTTCAGGCATTTTGTCAGGCTTTAGTTAGACTCAAGCCTGTGTTTAAACCTGTTGCTCTGCCATGGAGTTTAAATTTGGTTCTTAAAGTTCTTCAAGGGGTTCCGTTTGAACCTATGCATTCCATAGATATTAAGCTCTTATCTTGGAAAGTTCTGTTTTTAGTAGCTATCTCTTCGGCTCGAAGAGTTTCTGAGTTATCTGCTTTACAGTGTGACTCACCTTATCTTGTTTTCCATGCGGATAAGGTGGTTTTACGTACCAAACCTGGATTTCTTCCTAAGGTTGTTTCTAATAGGAATATCAATCAGGAAATTGTTGTTGCTTCTCTGTGTCCTCCTAATCCTTCTTCCAAGAAGGAGCGTCTGTTGCACAACCTAGATGTGGTTCGTGCTTTGAAGTTCTACTTACAAGCAACTAAAGATTTCCGTCAAACATCTTCATTGTTTGTTGTCTATTCTGGACAGCGGAGAGGTCAAAAGGCTACGGCAACCTCTCTTTCTTTTTGGCTGAAAAGCATCATCCGTTTGGCTTATGAGACTGCTGGCCAGCAGCCTCCTGAAAGGATTACAGCTCACTCTACTAGAGCGGTGGCTTCCACATGGGCTTTTAAAAATGAGGCTTCTGTTGAACAGATTTGTAAGGAGGCGACTTGGTCTTCACTTCATACTTTTTCCAAATTTTATAAATTTGATACTTTTGCTTCTTCGGAGGCTATTTTTGGGAGAAAAGTTCTACAAGCAGTGGTGCCTTCCGTTTAGGTACCTGTCTTGTCCCTCCCTTCATCCGTGTCCTAAAACTTTGATATTGTAAGCCACAAGTATTGGATGAATCCGTGGACTCGATACATCTTGCAAGAGAAAACAGAATTTATGCTTACCTGATAAATTTCTTTTTCTTGCAATGTATCGAGTCCACGGCCTGCCCTGTCTATTTAAGACAGGTAGTATTTTTTATTATAAAACTTCAGTCACCTCTGCACCCTATAGTTTCTCCTTTTTCTTCCTAGCCTTCGGTCGAATGACTGGGGGGTGGAGTTAGGGGGTTAGCTATATAGACAGCTCTGCTCTGGGTGCTCTCTTTGCCACTTTCTGTTGGGAAGGAGAATATCCCACAAGTATTGGATGAATCCGTGGACTTGATACATCGCAAGAGAAAGAAATTTATCAGGTAAGCATAAATTCTGTTTTTATTTAGAATTATTTGAATTATATTAAAGTTAGGGGTGTTAGGGTTAGGGTTACGTTAGGGTTAGGGTTAGACTTAGGGTTAGGTTTAGGGGTTAATATATAGTGATGTGGGAGGCCAGATATTTAAAGGTTAATAACTTTATTATAGTGGCGGCGGCTACGTTGGGGGCGGCAGATTAGGGGTTAATAAGTGTAGGTAGGCGGCGGCGACATTGGAGGCGGCAGATTAGGGGTTAATAAATTTATGTAGGCGGTGATGTTGGGGCGGCAGATTAGGGGTTAATACATTTATGTAGGTGTCGGCGATGTCGGGGGCAGCAGATTTGGGGTGTTTAGACTCTGAGCTTATGTTAGGGTGTTAGGTGTAAACATACATTGTTTTTCCCCATAGACTTTAATGGGGCTGCGTTACGGAGCTTTACGCTCCGTTATTGCAGGTGTTAGGCTTTTTTTTGCCGGCTCTCCCCATTGAAGTCTTGAAATCGTGCACGAGCGCTGGAAGTTGTGTGCGGTATGGAGCTCAACGCTGCCATATTTGGAAACCTGTAATAGCAACGCTATTAAGGGTGAGCGGTGGAAATAACTTGCAAGTTATTACAGAGCCACTCATAACGCAAAACTCGTAATCTGTCCGAGAGTAAATAAATAAATTAATAAAAAGAAGAATTTGTACTTATAAATAGCACTCTTGCATCTAATAATATTAAATGCTATAATTGCAACAGAATTGGTGACTACAAATAAATGTAGCCACCCCCGCTGACAAGGAAACTGGAAGCAGACAATGTTGCAAATTTCATTAGTAGTTTAATGTGCCAAAATAAACAAAATAATATTATAATATAATAAATCCATAAAACTTAACCCAGAGAATTCATCATGAAAATTCATCAAGAAAATTCATCAAAACGAAGTATGTGAATATTACTATAATACTCAGTAAGTAATATAGAAGTGAGGATGCAAGAGCAGTATATCCTGGAAAAGTCTCAGTAACACAACTGTTTCAAAGCCCAATGGAAATACTTGCTGCAAGGTTCCTGTGCAAACACTTGATAAACTGAAGTAGAAAGTTCCTCCGTGTATTGGTCAGGCTTGGGAGAACCAGTCCTCGCTGATTTATGCTGTGCTTGGAAAGTTTTAATCAATAAATATATTTTACTCAGTTAAAAAACAAGTGCAGAGTAAAGGATAGCTTGCTTCAAAATCTGGAATTATCTAGCATCTGCTACACACAACTGACTAACTGAAGTTCTACTACGCGTTTCAAGAGTCAGGCTTCTTCGTCAGGCATATTTCCTATTATAAAACTGAATTAGCTACACAACTCGCAAGATAGACATAAAGGGACATAAACGAGCTATAATTACTCTAATGTGCTAGAATATTGTATTATTGCAATGTTACAAAAGGGGTTAAACATACAGGGCTAGATTACAAGTGGTGTGCTACATTTTGCACTTAAGTAAATAGGGGTCTATCGCGGCTCTTTGTGCACATCAGAAGAAGCTTGCATATAACAGGTAGAAAGTAAACATGTTCACTTGAGCAAATTGAATTTAGCGTGTGACATCAGAGCTCTGGTTAACTGTTATGCAAGACAAAACATTTGCACAAAAAACATTTTTTTTTAAACTTGCAATAAAAATATATAAGGGATCAAAGATATAAGGTCTTCAGGTGTTAGAAAAAAAGGCTGCAAAGGGCTTTAACACACATATATATATATATATATATATATATATATATATATATATATATATATATATATATATATATATATATATATATATATATGTATATGTATGTACTGTATATACAGGATATATTTTTATATGTGTGTACATATGCATTTATATGTGTATATATGTATTTATAGACATATTTACACATATAACCACATAAATACTAGTGATGTCACGAACTTAAAATTTTCAGTTCGTGAATGGCGAACGCGAACTTTCGCAAATATTCGCGAACGGGCGAACAGGACGAACCGCCATTGACTTCAATAGCAGGCGAATTTTAAAACCCACAGGGACTCACAATAGTGATGGAAAATTGATTGTTTCAAGGGTACTAACACCTGGACTGTGGCATGCCGGAGGGGGATCCATGGCAAAACTCCCACGTAAATGTACATAGTCTGGTTTTAATCCATAAAGGGCATAAATCACCTAACATTCCTAAATTGTTTGGAATAACGTGCTTTAAAACATCAGGTATGATGTTGTATTGATCAGGTAGTGTAAGGGTTATGCCCGCTTCACAGTGACAGACCAAACTCCCCGTTTAACGCACCGCAAACAACCGCAAACAGTCCATTTGCACAACCGCAAACTCCCCATTTGTACAAGGTTGGATACCAAGCTAGCCATGACCCGTTCCTTGTCCTCACTGATGTCATTGAAGGTCTCTTCCTCCACCCAGCCACGTACAACACCAAGAGTCCCCGAAAGGTGACAACAAGCCTCCTGGGACGCCTGCTGTGTTTGGTCTTCCACCTCCTCAAAGCCACCTTCCTCCTCTGACTCCTCTTCTTCAGACTCCTCTCTCTGCGTTGCCTCTCTCTGCATTATTATAAGGTGTGTTAAGTAGTACTATTCCTATCAGTTTAATCCCTGTTCCGTCCCCTATCAGGGGACGTGTATATGGCATGGATTTTAGGAACCGGGAGATGGAAAAAGATGCTTGGTCGGTCCTCCTACTTCAAATTTGGGGCACTGCGCATGCAATCTACTGTGCCACCAGATATGAGTGGTGTGTTAAGTAGTACAATTCTTATCAGTTTAATCCCTGTTATGTCCCCTATCAGGGGACATGTATATGGCATGGATTTTAGGAACCAGCAGATGGAAAAAGATGCTTGGTCGGTCCTCCTACTTCAAATTTGGGGCACTGCGCATGCAATCTACTGTGCCACCAGATATGAGTGGTGTGTTAAGTAGTACTATTCTTATCAGTTTAATCCCTGTTACGTCCCCTATCAGGGGACGTGTATATGGCATGGATTTTAGGAACCAGCAGATGGAAAAAGATGCTTGGTCGGTCCTCCTACTTCAAATTTGGGGCACTGCACATGCAATCTACTGTGCCACCAGATATGAGTGGTGTGTTAAGTAGTACTATTTTTATCAGTTTAATCCCTGTTACGTCCCCTATCAGGGGACGTGTATATGGCATGGATTTTAGGAACCAGCAGATGGAAAAAGATGCTTGGTCGGTCCTCCTACTTCAAATTTGGGGCACTGCGCATGCAATCTACTGTGCCACCAGATATGAGTGGTGTGTTAAGTAGTACTATTCTTATCAGTTTAATCCCTGTTACGTCCCCTATCAGGGGACGTGTATATGGCATGGATTTTAGGAACCGGGAGATGGAAAAAGATGCTTTTTTGGTCTTCCTACTTCAAATTTGGGGCACTGCGCGTGCAATCTACTGTGCCACCAGATATGAGTGGTGTGTTAAGTAGTACTATTCTTATCAGTTTAATCCCTGTTACGTCCCCTATCAGGGGACGTGTATATGGCATGGATTTTAGGAACCGGGAGATGGAAAAAGATGCTTGGTTGGTCCTCCTACTTCAAATTTGGGGCACTGCGGAATCATGGCCGGACTTTTAGCCGACAGACATTTGGCAGACGGACATTTGGCCGAAACACAACTGGCTGTCAGATAACAGTCTGGCCACGAGATAGATAGATTTGATAGATACATAGATACATAGATTAGATAGATAGATCAATAGATGCAATAGATACATTTGATAGATACGCTAGATAGATTTAATAGATAAATAGATAGATTTGATAGATAGATAGATAATTTCCCAGACAGAGAATTACAAGACGTGCGGTTTGGGACCCATGGTAAGGTTCCCAGAGGCAGTTGCGGCTCCAGGGGACGTGTATATGGCATGGATTTTAGGAACCGGGAGATGGAAAAAGATGCTTGGTCGGTCCTCTTACTTCAAATTTGGGGCACTGCGCGTGCAATCTAATGTGCCACCAGATAGGAGTGGTGTGTTAAGTAGTACTATTCCTATCAGTTTAAACCCTGTTACGTGCCTTTTTTTGGTTTGTTTTTTTAAGCCACAGTGCAGCACCAGAGGCCAGAAAAATTTGGCATGTACACATGCCTGAAAAATTCGGTATTGTTTTAGCCGCTGCTGTAGCAGCGGCCATAAAAATTGATGTTTGTTTCCCAGGCAGAAAGTGCCCTAAAACATTGCGGCTTGTACCCTAGTTGGTGGCGGATAAGTCACACAAGTCATCCGGCATTCGAAGATAAAATACAGCAGCGTGTGGACCAGTTTTAGCCCAAGGCAGCTCATCTCATCAGGTCTTTTTTACTCGAATGTATCGCCCAATGTCAGTCCCTTCGGGATATATCCCTCATTCATCTTAATAAAGGTGAGGTAATCTAGACTTTTTTGACCTAGGCAACTTCTCTTCTCAGTGACAATACCTCCTGCTGCACTGAAGGTCCTTTCTGACAGGGCACTTGAAGCGGGGCAGCCCAGAAGTTCTATAGCAAATTGGGATAGCTCAGGCCACAGGTCAAGCCTGCACACCCAGTAGTCAAGGGGTTCATCGCTCCTCAAAGTGTCGAGATCTGCAGTTAAGGGGGGACCCCGAAGGGCTGTGGCGATGCATAGGACTTAAAAAGCTCTGCATGCCCTCCATCAAAAACATGTCTGTAATTTAAAGCGTCCTCACCTCTTCCCCTGTTAGATTCCTGTTGTGCTGTGACATCACCCTTATACGCTGTGTAAAGCATACTTTTTATTTATTTTGGAACTGCTGCATCCTTTCCAACTTGTGGTAATTCGGTAACATTTCAGGCACTTTATGCATATACCGGGGGTCTAGTAGCGTGGACTCCCAGTACAGGTCGTTCTCCTTCAGCTTTTTTATACAAGGGTCACTCAACAGGCACGACAGCATGAAAGACCCCATTTGCAGAAGGTTGGATGCCGAGCTACTCATGTCCCGTTCCTCGTCCTCAGTGATCTCACTGAAGGTATCTTCTTCCCCCCAGCCACATACAACACCACGGGTACCAAATAGGTGACAACGAGCACCCTGGGATGCCTGTTGTGGTTGGTCTTCCTCCTCCTCCTCAAAGCCACATTCCTCCTCTGACTCCTCTTCCTCACAATCCTCTTCCAGCGTTGCCGCTGGTCCAGCAAGCGATGCTGATAAGGCTGTTTCTGGTGGTGATGGTGACCACAACTCTTCCTCTTCACGCTCATCTACGGCTTGACCCAGCACTCTTCGCAGGGCACGCTCCAGGAAGAAAACAAATGGTATGATGTCGCTGATGGTGCCTTTGGTGTGACTGACTAGGTTTGTCAACTCCTCAAAAGGACGCATGAGCCTACAGGCATTGCGCATGAGCGTCCAGTAACGTGGCAAAAAAATTCCCAGCTCCGCAGAGGCTGTCCTAGCACACCAGTCATACAAATACTCGTTAATGGCTTTTTCTTGTTGGAGCAGGCGGTCAAACATTAGGAGTGTTGAATTCCAACGTGTCGGACTGTTGCAAATCAAGCGCCTCACTGGCATGTTGTTTCGCCCCTGGATATCTGAAAAGTGCGCCATGGCCGTGTAGGAATTCCTGAAATGGCCACACACCTTCCTGGCCTGCTTCAGGACGTCCTGTAAGCCTGGGTACTTATGCACAAAGCATTGTACGATCAGATTACACACATGTGCCATGCATGGCACATGTGTCAACTTGCCCAATTTCAATGCCGCCACCAAATTACTTCCGTTGTCAGAAACCACTTTGCCGATCTCCAGTTGGTGCGGAGTAAGCCACTGATCCACCTGTGCGTTCAGGGCGGACAGGAGTGCTGGTCCGGTGTGACTCTCTGCTTTCAGGCAAGTCAACCCCAAGACAGCGTGACACTGCCGTATCCAGGATGTGGAATAGTACCTGGGGAGCTGGGGGGGTGCCGTTAATGTGGAGCAAGATGCAGCAGCAGAAGAGGACTCAGCTGAGGAGGTTATGGAAGAGGATGGAGTAGGAGGAGTAGAGGAGGTGGCAGCAGGCCTGCCTGCAAGTCGTGGCGGTGTCACCAACTCCTCTGCAGAGCCACGCATTCCATGCTTGGCAGCCGTCAGCAGGTTTACCCAATGTGCAGTGTAGGTGATATACCTACCCTGACCATGCTTTGCAGACCAGCTATCAGTGGTCAGATGGACCCTTGCCCCAACACTGTGTGCCAGACATGCCATTACTTCCTTTCGCACAATCGAGTACAGGTTGGGGATTGCCTTTTGTGCAAAGAAATTTCGGCCGGGTACCTTCCACTGCAGTGTCCCAATAGCTACACATTTTTTGAACGCCTCATACTCCACCAGCTTGTATGGTAAAAGCTGGCGGGCTAAGAGTTCAGACAAGCCAGCTTTCAGACGCCGGGCAAGGTGGTGACTTTGTGACATTGGCTTCTTACGCTCAAAAATGTCCTTGACAGACACCTGACTGTGGGCAGATGAGCAGGAACTGCTCCGGAAGAGAGACGGAGTGGCGGATGGTTGAGAGGGGGCAAGGAGGACAGCAGTGGTTGACGTGGCTGAAGATGCTGGACCAGGAGGAGGATGGCGGCTTTGAGTTTGTGTGCTGCTTCTACTCATGTGTTGATCCCATAGGCGTTTGTGATGTGCGATCATGTGCCTTCACAAAGCAGTTGTAACTAGGTGGGTGTTGGACTTCCCACGACTCAGTTTCTTTTGGCACAGGTTGCAAATTGCATCGCTGTTGTCAAAGACAGACACACAAAAAAAATGCCACACTGCTGAGCTCTGCGATGACGGCGTTCTGGTGGTGGCAACGTTGATTGGCGTGCTGTCTGGCTGACCCCGGGTGCCGATGCTTGCTGTCTGACTGTGCCACTAGCTCCTTTCGACAACCTCCCTCTGCTGCCAACTTGTCTCCTCCTCCTCCTCTCTGTCTCCCCATCTGAACTTTCCCCCTGTTCTTCTTCTCTTCTAGCGGGCACCCACGTGACATCCACGGACGCATCGTCATCATCAACTGCTTCACTTGTATCTGACAAATCAACAAAGGAAGCAGCAGCGGGTACAACATCATCATCATCACACTGTACGTCCATGTCTGTAATGCTGCCTGACTGAGACATATCACTGTTATCTACATCCTCTGTCAATGATGGTTGCGCATCACTCATTTCTTCCAACTGATGTGTAAATAACTCCTCTGACAGATCAAGTGAAGCGGCTGTGGTGCTAGTGTTGGTGGTGGCGGCAGGCAGGCGAGTGGTAACTTGAGAGGTGCCCGAAGATAAGCTGGAGGAGGATGGTGCGTCAAGGTTCGGAGTGGAAGCTATAGAAGATTGGGTGTCCTGTGTTAAAAAGTCAACTATGTCCTCAGAACTTTTCGAATTCATGGGATGTGGCTTCTGAACACTGGGCATTATTCTAGGGCCAAAGGGAATCACAGCACCACGACCACAACGGCACCTCTGGGGTGGCCTGCCTCTGCCTGTCATTTTTTTTTAAATGTACACTTACACTACTATTAAACAAGTTATGAGTGGTGGCACTGGGCAAGTGGGCACAGTATACGCTGTGAGCCTGACACAAAAAAGCAGACTGATGTTTCACAGTCCAAAAAGTTTTTTTTGTTTTTAAATGTACACTTACACTACTATTAAACAATATATGAGTGGTGGCACTGGGCAAGTGGGCACAGTATACGCGGTGAGCCTGAAACAAAAAAGCAGACTGATGTTTCACAGTCCAAAAAGTTTTTTTTTTAAATGTACACTTACACTACTATTAAACAAGATATGAGTGGTGCCACTGGGCAAGTGGGCACAGTATACGCTGTGAGCCTGACACAAAAAAGCAGACTGATGTTTCACAGTCCAAAAAGTATTTTTTTTTAAATGTACTCTTACACTACTATTAAACAAGATATGAGTGGTGGCACTGGGCAAGTGGGCACAGTATACGCGGTGAGCCTAACACAAAAAAGCAGACTGATGTTTCACAGTCCAAAAAGTTTTTATTTTTTTAAATGTACACTTACACTACTATTAAACAAGATATGAGTGGTGGCACTGGGCAAGTGGGCACAGTATACGCTGTAAGCCTGACACAAAAAAGCAGACTGATGTTTCACAGTCCAAACATTTTTTTTTTTTTAATTTACACTTACACTACTATTAAACAAGATATGAGTGGTGGCACTGGGCAAGTGGGCACAGTATACGCTGTGAGCCTGACACAAAAAAGCAGACTGATGTTTCACAGTCCAAAAAGTTTTTTTTTTTTTTTAAATGTAAACTTACACTACTATTAAACAAGATATGAGTGGTGCCACTGGGCAAGTGGGCACAGTATACGCTGTGAGCCTGAGACAAAAAAGCAGACTGATGTTTCACAGTCCAAAATTATTTTTTTTTAAATTTACACTACTGTTATACCAGATATGAGTGGTGGCACTGGGCAAGTGGGCACAGTATACGCTGTGAGCCTGGCACACACGTTGGCAGACAGGCAACTGCAATTAGATTACACAAGCAGACTGATGTTTCACAGTCAAAAAAGTTTTTTTCTTCTTAAATTTACACTACTGTTACACCAGATATGAGTCCATTGGACAAGTGGGCCTGGCACACATGCTGGCAGGCAGGCAACTGCAATTAGATTACACTAGCAGACTGATGTTTAACAGTCAAAAAAGTTTTTTTTTTTAAATTTACACTACTGTTACACCAGATATGAGTGGTGGCACTGGGCAAGTGGCTTGGCAGGCAGGCAAATGCAATTAGATTACACAGGAAAAAAAAAAACAGACTGATGTTCTAGCCCTAAAAAGGGCTTTTTGTGGTGCTGTCCTTACAGCAGAGATCAGATGAGTCCTTCAGGACTGTAGTGGACACTGCATACACTAGCCTAGCTATCAATTTCCCTATTAAATCACCAGCAGCTACACTGTCCCTCCTCTCACTAACAATGCAGCTTCCGAATGAATCTAAAATGGCTGCTGTCCAGGATCTAGGAGGGTCTGGGAGGGAGGTTCTGCTGCTGATGGGCTGGAATGTGTCTGCAGACTGTGAGATACAGGGTCAAAGTTTACTCAATGATGACAAATAGGGGGCGGATCGAACATCGCATATGTTCGCCCGCCGTTGTGAACGCGAACAAGCTATGTTCGCCGGGAACTATTCGCCGGTGAACAATTCGCGACATCACTAATAAATACATATGTATACATATATAGACATTTTAATTAATATATAGGCATAGGAAACCAATTTTGTTTTCTAAAGAAATAGCACTTGCCTTTAAAGACAAAAAAGATAGCTTTAAAAATTACAGACACACAGTCCGAGAATGATATGCAAATATGGAGACTCCAGCAAAAAAAGACTATGGGGTAGATTTATTAACTATTCCTATTCTGTGTTGTTAGCGCCAGTACTATTCCTATTCTGTGTTGTTCTCTCCTTTGGGGTCTATTAGAGAGGGGCCCCCTCTGTACTTGGCTTTGGGTAGTTATTAGCGCCAATTCTCTATGTAGATTTATTAACTGTCAGGTGGACATGATCCGCTGTCATTTAACATTGCACAAGCATTTCTGGTGAAATGCTTTTACAATGCCGCCCCCTGCACATTCGCGGCAAATCGGTGAGCTGGCTGTACGTGCTCATGCACGATTTCCCCATAGACATCAATGGGGAGAGCCGGCTAAAAAAAGTCTAACACCTGCAAAAAAGCATTGATTCCTATGGGGAAACTAAACTTATGTTTACACCTAACACCCTAACATGAACCCCCGAGTCTAAACACCCCTAATCTTACACTTATTAACCCCTAATATGCCATCCCCAACATCGCCGACACCTACATTAAATTTATTAACCCCTAATCTCCCTCCCCAATGTCGCCGCCACCAGCCTACATTTATTAACCACTAATCTGCCGCTCCCAACGTCGCCACCACAATATTATATTTATTAACCCCTAAACCTGTCTAACCCTAACACCCCCTAAATTAAATATAATTAAAATAAATCTAAATAAAACATACAATTAATAACTAAACAATTCCTATTTAAAACTAAATACCTGTAAAATAAACCCTAAGCTAGCTACAATATAACTAATAGTTACATTGTAGCTAGCTTAGGTTTTATTTTTATTTTACAGGCAAGTTTGTATTTATTTTAACTAGGTAGAATAGTTACTAAATAGTTATTAACTATTTACTAACTACCTAGCTAAAATAAATACAAATTTACCTGTAAAATAAAACCTAACCTAAGTTACACTAACACCTAACCCTACACTACAATTAAATAAATTACCTAAATTAAATACAATCAAATAAATTAAATACAATTACCTAAATTACAAAAAAACCACTAAATTACAGAAAATAAAAAACAAATTACAAGATATTTAAACTAATTACACCTAATCTAATAGCCCTATCAAATTTAAAAAGCCCCCCAAAATGAAAAAAAAACCCTAGCCTAAACTAAACTACCAATAGCCCTTAAAAGGGCCTTTTGCAGGGCATTGCCCCAAAGAAATCAGCTCTTTTACCTGTAAAAAAAAATACAAACAACCCCCCCCAACAGTAAAACCCACCACCCACACAACCAACCCCCCAAATAAAACCCTAACTAAAAAAAACCTAAGCTCCCCATTGCTCTGAAAAGGACATTTGAATGGGCATTGCCCTTAAAAGGTAATTTAGCTCTATTGCAGCCCAAAGCCCTAACCTAAAAATAAAACCCACCCAATAAATCCTTAAAAAAACCTAACACTAACCTCCTGAAGATCCACAGACAGGCAGAAGTCTTCATCCAGACGGCATCTTCTATCTTCATCCATCCGGCACGGAGCGGGTCCATCCTCAAGACATCCGCAGAGCATCCTCTTCCAACGACGACTACCCAACGAATGAAGGTTCCTTTAAGTGATGTCATCCAAGATGGGGTCCCTTAGATTCCGATTGGCTGATAGAATTCTATCAGCCAATCGGAATTAAGGTTGAAAAAATCCTATTGGCTGATGCAATCAGCCAATAGGATTGAGCCACAATCCTATTGGCTGTTCCAATCAGCCAATAGAATGCAAGCTTAATCCTATTAGGTGTAAACATAAGTTTAGTTTCCCCATAGGAATCAAAGGGGCTGCGTTACGGAGCTTTACGCTGCTTTTTTGCAGGTGTTAGACTTTTTTTCAGCCGGCTCTCCCCATTGATGTCTATGGGCAAATCGTGCACGAGCACGTACAACCAGCTCACCGCTGATCTGTAGAGGCTTAGGGGTCAATTTATCAAGCTCAGTACGGAGCTTGATGCCCTGTGTTTCCGGCGAGCCTTCAGTCTTCAGCTGTCTAAAGACCGCTGCTCCATAACCTGTTCATATGCTCTGAGGCAGCGGACAGAAATCAACCCGATCGAATACGATCGAGTTGATTGACACCCCTGCTAGCGGCCGATTGGCTGTGAATCTGCAGAGGGTGGCATTGCACCAGCAGTTCACAAGAACTGCTGGTGCAAGGATAAATGCCGACTTTATTCTTGAGTAGACTGTCCCTTTAAAAACAACAATAGCACAGTAATAAACTGCTCTAACATATTATAGCATAGTATTATTGCTTTTTGGCTCTTTAAATTTTTTTTAATATTTTCTTTAAAAATTGGTACGCATTACATGTAAAAAACTATGCACATCTTAAGTAATTTCAAAACATTTTTAAAACCAATCAAAAATTTTATTTTGAAAAGAATAAGGTTATAGGATACAAACTGCTATTTTTTTCCAATAAATATTACAAATGAATACTAAATGAGTCATACAAATCTCTATAATAAAAAGAATACAAATGGGGCAGAGCTGGCCGAGGACGAACATGGCTGCAAGCTAGTGAAGCTCCGGGGCAGTCAGTCTCGGCGGACGGTCTACAGAGGGATTATCTCTATCAAATCCACTACAGCACGGCATGAAATAGTGCCACAGATGCAGGGTAAAACTTTATCAGCGCAGAACTGCAAAAACTAAGCAGGGATCGGAGCCTAAGAGGCAGACATATAACTGCTTTTCACAATTGGGCTTAATAGATATATAGAGAGGGCAACACAATGCCCAAAGGAACTACAAGTTTTACTCTCATCCATGGTCTGTTTACATGAGCATAGACTACTTGCTAATCGATAGAAACCACCTCTCCCTAGTTAAAGATTCAGACATCCAACCAACTTCATGGTCTGACCATTCCCAAATAAGCTGCAACCTGAAGTGGCCCAACCATCCTATTACTCCATTCATTTAGGGAATAGATGAATTTCTCCTACACTCCCCACCCACCAAAGAGGCCCTCACAAAATCTCTACATGAATACTTCCTCATCAATGCCACCCCAGACACAGACCCAAGCATTGTCTGGGATGCCTATAAGGCAGCAATGTATCAAACACTCAGCATTCAGGAGAAAAACATATGAGAGCAACATAAAAACTATAACCACACTGTGATATACCTTTAAGGTATATCACCTGTTTGGCCTCTAACCCTATATAAGGCTTCCTGTTCCTGTATCTCATTGCCTGAATATTGAAGGACATATGCACCGCAGTTAATCTGAGTACCTAATTCTCTCTGATTGTTCTGCTGTGTTGCAAACTACCTACTACAAGTTCTATTACTAAGCTCTAATTGATATTTTGTAAAGCAATATCGTTACTTATTCCTTTTGCATTATTGGGCAACCTCTTCACAGCCTTTTTTCCAGGAATCTCTTATTCAAGTTACCGTTACACTGACAGGAGTCAACTGTCTGCAAAATCTCTCAGCAAGGACACAGCGTCTGCAGGACCGGAAGTTAGTCACTCACATACCCGCTGCTGTGTAAACTCTGAACACGCCGAGGAGGTCAGGTATCAAAGTGTTTTCCACTTTAAGCGTATTATTTCTTTCATTGACTTGTGTATATACAAAACTTTGTATTTGACTTTCTCTCCAATTGCCACTGCAAATACCGGAACTCAATCTAAGACTGTTTTACCTACACTTAACCTCAGTATTGCTCATTGCCGGATTCCTCTCCATATCTGTGAGTTTCTATGAGTGCATGAATTGTTCGGGTGTGTGTGTGTGTGTGTGTGAAGAAAGAAGGAAACTAACAGTTTATACCTCATCATATGTGTAAGGATTCTTACTGCTTTAATACCAGTTCAAACTACTAATCTCCTTGCTAAGCTATTCATACCAGAGTCAGCCCACGCTGTGAGAAACATCTTAAAGCATAAACTCTGCTCTCATTAATACTGAAATTACTTAACATAAAAACTAGCTCACTGTACTGTTACCTAGAGTAATCAGTGACTCTTGGGTTTCATTCACAAAAGAGCAACAAAAACTCATTTTTCTAACAAATATTGTAGCAATTATATCATATTTGTTACATAATATTCAGACCATATAAACATTAGTATCAGGTTATCAAACCATGGATCCTAATGAAATTAAAAAGGAATTTAATAACGTGTACCAGAAGCTTGATTTCTTAGCTCATGCATTAAATGAAGTCAAAGCTGAAAACACAGCTATCAGAACCTTGATAAAGGAATCATTAACCCCTAAGGAACCACTGCTTCCTGAGCCACATATACAAACACCTACACCCTTTTCAGGGAAAAGGTCAGAGTTCCGTGATTTTAAAAATGCATGCTTTCTCTTATTTTCCATGAAACCACACACCTATCCTACAGATAGAATAAGAGTCTGCACAACTATCTCACATTTGAGTGGAGAACCGCAGACTTGGGCCAATAGATTTTTTGAGAACAATGACCCAATTCTAGATTCACTTCAAGAATTTATTTAGAGATAGAGGGTTGGGGGGAGTAGATTTGTGAAAATTTTGCCAGATTTTACCTGAATTGACGTTTTACATATAATATTCAGATATTGAGATTATTGATTCTGCAAAGAAGCAAAACCTGGAGTGGATTACTCACTAGGAAACCTAACAACAACTAGACAAACTAGTTGTAACTGAGAGTACAACAAAGTTATAAAGAGAGAGTAAATCCACTAGTGTCTAATAACACTATCACATCTACTAATATCATAAGGTTTTCCAAAGAAAATAGTGTTGAAAAATTGGTTCCCATTCATTCATACATTATAGTTTATTAGGCTAAGGAACTCACACTCATACAAGTAGCAAAAGCTGTAAATTAAAACCACTTGAACTCTGTGATTAGCATAATAGCCTTAAAGTTAATATGTCACTATTAGATATCCTCAATCCAAAAGATTTAAAGTTAACTAAGCCCTTACAATCCGAGGGCTGTTTTACTTTTACATATGCAATAAACGATATGAGGATATAGTATTAACTATTAGGTACTTAATATATCACAAGAGTAAGCAAAGTTAAAAACGGACGATAGGAGAGACAAAGCTGCCCCTATCGGACCCCTATAGGGGCAGCTTTGTCTCTCCTATCGTCCGTTTTTAACTTTGCTTACTCTTGTGATATATTAAGTACCTAATAGTTAATACTATATCCTCATATCGTTTATTGCATATGTAAAAGTAAAACAGCCCTCGGATTGTAAGGGCTTAGTTAACTTTAAATCTTTTGGATTGAGGATATCTAATAGTGACATATTAACTTTAAGGCTATTATGCTAATCACAGAGTTCAAGTGGTTTTAATTTACAGCTTTTGCTACTTGTATGAGTGTGAGTTCCTTAGCCTAATAAACTATAATGTATGAATGAATGGGAACCAATTTTTCAACACTATTTTCTTTGGAAAACCTTATGATATTAGTAGATGTGATAGTGTTATTAGACACTAGTGGATTTACTCTCTTTTTATAACTTTGTTGTACTCTCAGTTACAACTAGTTTGTCTAGTTGTTGTCACTTCAAGAATTCTTCGCTGCTTTAGCTAGTTTATATGAGGACTCAAACAGTCAACTAAACGCAGAAACAAAACTAAGAGCCCTTAAACAAGGGAAAAGAACAGTGGAAGAATACACCACTGACTTCCAAATGTGGGCTTCAGAATCTCTTTGGAATGAGATCAGCCTGAAAAATCAGTTTAGGTTGGGTCTCTCAGAGGCTCTGAAAGACGAGCTATCTCGTCTGGATATTCCAGAGACACTTGCAGCATTGATTAAACTCAGTGCAACACTTGACCGCAGACTGAGGGAAAGAAAGGCCGAAAAGGGTTTCTATGATTCTACCCCCAGATGCATGACTCAAACTACCCAAGGTCACGATAGAAACCAATCCACACCCATGGAGATAGGTACTATCAAGGGACCACTATCTGCAGAGGAAAAGACCAGGAGGAGACTGGCGAATCTTTGCCTCTACTGTGCTCATAAAGAGCATACAGTATCCTCATGCCCACTATTGGCCAAACAAAAGAAGGGTAAGATTAAGACCTCTATATCAGTGTGTAAAACTAGTACTCCAAACCAACTCACTCTATCCATTTCTTTACAGTGGGATCAAACACATACCCAGACTGACGCCTTAATAGATTCCGAAGCATCTGGGATATATATAGATGCTGATTATGTATATAGAAATAAAATTCCTATTGTGTGTAAAAAGCAACCAGTGTTTGTCAAATTAATTGATGGTTCTTTAATACAAAAAGGGCCTATAACCCATCACACCATTCCTTTACTGACAACAACACTAGATGGACATACCGAATATTTAGTCTATGATATAATTCCTATTGATAGACATGCAATAATTCTAGGGTACTCATGGTTGAATACACATAATCCAAACATAGATTGGTCTCACAACACCATACTTTTAACTTCGGATTACTGTACTAAAACTTGTTATCCACATTGTTCAATATCCAGCCTGGAGACTGGTTTACCATTGGCATATTCTGATTTGGTAGATGTGTTCGATCTCAAAGAAGCCGACAGTTTACCACCTCATAGGCCCTTTGACTGTCCGATAGACATAATTCCTGGATCACAAATCCCATATGGGAAAATTTACCCACTATCTCAAACCGAACTTGAACACTTACGCACATATCTAGATGATAACCTCAAAAAAGGCTTTATCTCACATTCCACATCACCAGCAGCAGCTGGAATATTTTTTGTAAAAAATAAGGACCACTCACTACGACCTATAATAGATTATAGAGGCCTCAACGCAATTACCATAAAAAATCGTTATCCTCTACCCCTGATACCAGAATTGATAGAAAGATTGACAAACGCAACAATTTATACCAAACTAGATCTTAAAGGAGCTTATAACTTAATTTGCATCAAAAAAGGGGATGAATAGAAAACTGCCTTCAGGACACGCTATGGCCTATTCCAATACAACGTGATGCCATTTGGATTGACTAATGCCCCAGCGACTTTTCAATATTTTATTAACGAAATATTCCACGATCTCATAGACGTATGCGTCATCATCTATCTAGATGATATTCTGGTATATTCCAAATCCCTTAAAGAACATGAAAAACATGTAAGATGGGTCCTGACACGGCTACGAGAGCACCGACTGCTTGCAAAGATGGAAAAATGTAATTTCCATGTTCAACAAATAAAATTTCTTGGATATATCATTTCACCTAATACAATCCAAATGGATCCAGACAAGATCATTGCAATAACTAATTGGCCACAACCTAAAACCCTGAGAGCACTCCAGAGGTTTCTGGGATTCTCCAATTTTTACAGAAAATTTATAAATAAATTTTCAGACATTGTGAAGCCCCTCACACTACTTACTAGAAAAAATTGTAACTACAAATGGAATGAAGAAGCTCAAAAAGCATTTCTTACTCTAAAACATTTATTCACAGTAGCACCTGTGTTAACCCTGCCTGACTATACTTCACAGTTCATATTAGAAGTAGATGCTTCTAATTATGGAATAGGAGCTGTCTTATCCCAGAAGGATAAAACTACTCAGGAATTACATCCCATAGAGTTCTACTCCAGATCTCTGCTCCCAGCTGAACTAAATTATAATGTGGGAGATAAAGAACTATTAGCGATTAAAGCTGCTTTAGAGCATTGGAGGCACCTTTTAGAAGGATCTCCAGAACCCTTCCTGATATACACCGATCATAAGAACTTAGAATACTTGCGAAAAAACAAGACTCTCTTGGCCCGACAAGTTCGCTGGTCTTTATTCTTAGACCGTTTCAATTTTTTAATCACCTATAGACCTGGAAACATTAATACTAAAGCTGATGCACTATCTCGAATACCAAATGTCAATTCAAGTCTGGATACCCTCAACCCGATTATTCCTCAAGAAAAATTCTTGGGATCTCTAACCTCTCTTGAAAGTGAGATTTTATCTGAACTCCATAAAGAAACAGGGCTACCTAGTGACTGTGAGAAAGACGATGTCACTGGACTCTACCTTCACAACAAGAAGATCTATGTTCCCAAGACGCTCAGAGAAGTCATTCTGCATCATCATCACGACAATGTTTTAGCAGGACATAAAGGCATACAAAAAACCACAGAGCTAATTAAACACTACTTCTGGTGGCCTCAAATGGAACTTTCTATAATCTCTTATATAAAAAAATGTGATATATGTGCAAGAAACAAAGTTATACACAAAAAACCAATCGGATATCTTTCACCACTACCAATACCAACTATGCCATGGTCCACCATCTCCATGGATTTCATAGTGGATCTACCCCCATCTCAACACTTTACCACAATATTAGTAGTTGTTGATCACTTAACAAAACTCGCACATTTCATCCCTCTCAAGAATTTACCTACTGCTATGACTACAGCTAGAGTGTTTCTAGAACACATAGTACGCCTACATGGCATTCCCACTACCATCATTTCTGATCGGGGTACGCAGTTTACCTCAGCTCTCTGGAAATCACTTTGTAAACTCTTACAAATAGATTCTAGGTACTCTACATCATTCCACCCCCAGACTAACGGGTTGACTGAACGTCTAAACCAGACTTTAGAGCAATTCTTAAGATGTTATATAACCCACTTACAGGACGATTGGATTGAATACCTCAACTTCCACAAAGATTACTCCATTCTTTGCCACTTATGGATATCATCCATCCACTATAGCCATATCGCATGCCCCGATTTCTTGTCCAAGTATTACTGATTTCACCTCAACGCTAAAAGACAGACTAGAGATACTCAAACTACACTTAAGTGAGGCTAAAGACCGTCAGAAAAAATATTATGACTATCATCATTCACCAACACCTCTCTACAAAATTGGTGATTTAGTGCTGCTCTCTACCAAACATCTAAAGCTCCAGCTCCCCAGCAAGAAATTAGCTAATCAGTACATCGGACCGTACCCCATCATTTCCATAGTGAATCCGAATGCTGTAAAGTTGAAATTACCCATTGATTGTAGGTTGCACCCTGTATTCCACGTTTCCCTACTTAAACCTTATGACTCCCTACCTCAATCATCTCCTCTCCCTCCTGTTTTGCTTCAGGATGGTCCGGAGTATGAGGTGGAGAGAATTCTTGACTCCAGGGTACGGAGGCGTTCTCTCCAGTATTTGGTTAAGTGGAAAGGTTATGGTATGGAGGAAAACTCCTGGGTTTCTCACTTGGATGTTCATGCTCCTTCTCTGCAATCTGCATTCCACAGACGTTACCCCGATAAACCTTCTTGATTTGACTTTTGGGGGCCTTGAAGAGGGGGGCATGTGATATACCTTTAAGGTATATCACCTGTTTGGCCTCTAACCCTATATAAGGCTTTCTGTTCCTGTATCTCATTGCCTGAATATTGAAGGACATATGCACCGCAGTTAATCTGAGTACCTAATTCTCTCTGATTGTTCTGCTGTGTTGCAAACTACCTACTACAAGTTCTATTACTAAGCTCTAATTGATATTTTGTAAAGCAATATCGTTACTTATTCCTTTCGCATTATTGGGCAACCTCTTCACAGCCTTTTTTCCAGGAATCTCTTATTCAAGTTACCGTTACGCTGACAGGAGTCAGCTGTCTGCAATATCTCTCAGCAAGGACACAGCGTCTGCAGGACCCGAAGTTAGTCACGCACATACCCGCTGCTGTGTAAACTCTGAACACGCCGAGGAGGTCAGGTATCAAAGTGTTTTCCACTTTAAGTGTATTATTTCTTTCATTGACTTGTGTATATACAAAACTTTGTATTTGACTTTCTCTCCAATTGCCACTGCAAATACCGGAACTCAATCTAAGACTGTTTTACCTACACTTAACCTCAGTATTGCTCATTGCCGGATTCCTCTCTATATCTGTGAATTTCTGTGAGTGCATGAATTGTTCGGGTGTGTGTGTGTGTGAAGAAAGAAGGAAACTAACAGTTTATACCTCATCATATGTGTAAGGATTCTTACTGCTTTAATACCAGTTCAAACTACTAATCTCCTTGCTAAGCTATTCATACCAGAGTCAGCCCACGCTGTGAGAAACATCTTAAAGCATAAACTCTGCTCTCATTAATACTGAAATTACTTAACATAAAAACTAGCTCACTGTACTGTTACCTAGAGTAATCAGTGACTCTTGGGTTTCATTCACAAAAGAGCAACAAAAACTCATTTTTCTAACAAATATTGTAGCAATTATATCATATTTGTTACACACACAACTTAGCAATTTAAAACTTAGCCACAAAAACACACTGTCGGACATCACACTTTATAACTGGTTTCTGAGGGTCAGACAGGACCTTAACAATATACTAACCAGAGAGGCACAAAGTAAGGCCCTCAGTATTAGGTTCACTACTGGCAAATCTTTTAAAGGCTCAAATGCTTAGATCCAAAATACAAAAATTGGTGACAACAGACAATCAATATCTTTATGACAGCAAACAGATTGACAATCACTTTAGAACCATCTACTCAAAATTGTATAACCTTGACACCAAAAGCACACCTGACCACTTAGAACAGATGCAAAGTTATATCGGAAAGCAGACCTACCCAAGTTAGACTCCCCACAGAGGGACACGCTAGAGGAGCCAATATCCCTAGCTGAAATACTCAAAGCGATTAGTGATTTACCTACAGGGAAGGCTCCCAGCCCAGATGGCTTCTCAAATGCCTACTACAAATCCTTTAGAGATACCCTGGCCTCACACTTGCTTCACCTATTCAATGCACTCAATGACAAACACACATTCACGCAAGAAATGTTAATGGCACACATCTCAGTAATTCCAAAACCAAACAAAAATCACACAGACCCGGGCAGCGATAGACCCATCTCCCTCCTTAACACAGACGTCAAGATCCTGGGCAAGATTCTAGCTAATCGAATTAACAGAGTTCTACATGCCCTCGTTCACACAGACCAGGTAGGCTTTGTACCCAGGAGGGAAGCATGGGATAACACCATTAGGGATGTCACTCTCTCCTCTTTTGCTAAACACAACAAAATCCCATCTGTCCTTATGGTGACGGATGCTGAAAAAGCGTTCAATCGCATAAACTGGGAGTTTCTGAGGGAAAATCTAAAAGCCCAAAGATTTGGCCCCAAAATGATAACTCGTATTTTTAGCTTATATGCCCACCCCACAGCAAAAGTCAAGGCAAATGGAAAGCTGTCGGACTCCTTCAGCATTCGCAATGGTCCCAGACAGGGCTGCCCCCTTTCACCCATTCTGTTTATCCTCACTATGGAAGTACTGGCTGCCTTTGTCAGGCTGGACCCACAAATAAAGGGGATCAACATTGGGCCAGACAATTTCAAAATCGCCATGTATGCTGATGACATCCTGTTTACAATATCAAACCCCCTATCCTCCATTCAAAAAGTCTTTTATAAAAGTTTCTAATAAAAGTTTTTTATTAATAAACATAAATCAGAGATATTAAACATATCCCTCTAATCAGAATCTTTCCTATCAATAACAGACATCTGCCCCTTGAGCTTACAGAAAAAATCCCTCAGATATCTAGGTATACAACTTTCCCCCAACATCACACAACTTTTCGATGAAAACTACCTAGTGCTTTCTCGAAAAATACAGCAGGATTTACAAGCTTGTGCGGCAAAACCGATCACATGGTGGGGACAAACCCAATGTATCAAAATGACTACCTTGCCCAGGATCTTGTATTTGTTTTAGACATTCCCTATAACCATACCCAAGTGGTTCATCTCACAATTGCAAAAGCACATTAATCTATTCATATGGGGAAAAATTAGACCTAGGATCCACAAAGATACCATGTACAGGGCCTGTGGAAACGGTGGAGTAGGCTTACCATGCATTGCAGACTACTTAGATGCAGTAACTCCGCACAGGCTGATAGACCGGCATAGATCTAGGGACTCTAAAGCGTGGGTGGCAATCGACTCACACATACTCGGGGTCCCAGAAGTGAGGGCTCTGTGCTGGGTCACCAAAGACCTTAGACTGGAGATCCACCGTTGCGTGTTTGAGTCATGGGATTCGATCATACAACGAAGAAAGCACATTTCAAGCGTGCGCTCCCCCCTTTTCCCAATCCCCATGAACGCAGAACTGATATGAGGGATGGATAGGGGCCAACAGAGGATGACAGAATGGGGTTATACTACCCCATTAAAAGAATTCAGTACACAGGGGAACCTTAAGAGCAGGGGGCAGATCTAGAGACAGTAGCAGGGGGGCAGATACTCCAGTGGGCTCAAATACTCACAGTTAGCTCACTTCATTCACACCTCCCCATACAAGCAGGACTTCTTAAGAGAACTTACACCCTTTGAAAGTTACTGCTTCATACAAGGAAACACGAAACACTCGTTATCATTGGCCAGGAAAATAATACAAACAGAGCACACCCTGCAACTCCCCTCATACACACTCAAATGGCAGTAGGACCTAGAGATCGAACTATCAGGGGTAGACTGGCACAAAATATTCTTGCAGACAAAGCGAGCATCAACATCCCCCCAATCTTTAAAGTTACATTTTAAAGTCCTAATGCGCTGGTACCTTACCCCATCAAGGTTGCAATCTATCTATCCTGATGCAACTGAGAAATGCTGGTGGGGATGCGATGAGAGGGGAAGCTACCTTCATATGTAGGGGTCTTGCACCAAAATACTCCCCTTCTGGCGGACAATAGAAAAATATTTTTAATCCCTGTTGTTTGGGGACTTTTCCCTGACACTTAGAATAGTTTTGTTAAATGACTTGCCAAAACTCCCCTGTAAACTCAAACTTACTCTCCTACAGTTAGGATTAACGGGAGCCAAGGCACTGATAGCCCTCCACTGGAAAACTCAGTATTCCCCCACCATAACTGACTGGACAGACAAAATAACCAATTAAACTTTCTGATTGATGCGAGATTCCTTTGGGAAGACTGTCTCGCACATCTAAGAACAAGCCCAACGATATCCCAACTGACATATGATATAGGTCACCTAGAGGAGATCTGAGAAGTCACAATAGGGATATACAAGGAATTCTGACTTTCCCAACAATAGCTGAAGCTTACAATATTTCCGTGGCAATGTCCTTGCATGTGTAGAATCCTGACATGCTGACATTTTTTTCTCTTTTCTTTCTTCTTTTTTCTTTTTTCTTTCTTCTTTTTGTTACGTGTTTTTGCCTTCAAATTTGTTTTACCACCTTGTTTAGCACTTTATCTACTGTTAAGGTTTTATGGCAAACAATGTAAAACTTATCAGACTAGCACCTTGTTACAACTTAGGTGACAATGCAGTATCAGAAAGTGTAAATGTACATACGATGTGGAACTATCACTAACCTGTATTGTGTCACCCGGATATTAATAAAAGAGGATTTAATAAAAAATAACAAAAAAATAAAAGAATACACATATTGCTACATTTATCTATAGGTTATTAAAGTATAAAGGCAACATGTTGGTCAAAATTATAAGAGAATTAATAATACTCAAAAATTGAAAAAACGGACATGGCTTCAATTCAGTTTCTAACACGTACCAGCATTTTAATAATTATAGTTGCTGTTTATTTCAAGCACTATATATGTTTGTGAGCACTTTTGGCACAGTTCTTTCACTGTTTCCTATTATGAACTTGTATAATGAATAATCTGAAAGGAAACACATACCCAAGGCTCTCTATAAACACAATAAATCAAGTTTAGCCTATAATTCTTAAATCTTTGCATAACAGAAAAAATAAAAGCATATTAATTAAATCATAGAGCCCAACAGCTTTGTGAAATTACATTTATATACAGGGTTGGAAACATTTCGCTATAATTTACTAGTCATGGGTTCAAATGTATTAGCCCAGAAGGGAAAAGTCATTAGTCCAGTTAAAGTTAAAGATAGAAAAAGTTAAATGTATTAAATGTAGGATGAACATAGAGAAATATTTTATTCTACAATCAATTTTTTTTTTAAATTTAAATGGATGTTATTGTCAAGAATAAAAGTTCATCCTATTGGCAGATTTGAATTTGTTCAGCCAATAGGAATGCAAGGGTACCCCTATATAAAAGAGGTACCTTGCATTCAATCTTCAGTGTGAGGCTGGAGATCGCATGAAGAGGACCTCTGTGTCGCCTTGCTGAAGATGAGGACCGACATCGCTGATGACCTCCCCACATTTGCCGCCGCCACCGGGATGAAGATAGAAGATGGACCACGGCCTGGATGAAAATTGAAGAAGATGGTCCTATGATGGATAAAGATGAAGCCCCGCCGGGATGAAGATGAAGTGCCACCCTAATACATAGTATCAATTTTGGGGTTAGTGTTAGTTTTTGTTTTGTTTTTTGGGGGTGTTTTTTTAAGATTAGTTTTTTTTATGGGCACAAAAAGAGCTGAATGCCGATCCAAATGCTCTTTTCGGGGCGATGGTTAGATTAGGGATTTTTTAGTTGTAATTTTTTTTATTTTGGGGAGTTGGGGGTGGGTGTTGTAATGTTGTTGTTAATGGGTTAATTGTTGTATTTTTTATGTAAAAGAGCTGTTAGCGTTAGGACAATGACCTACAAAATGCCCTTTTAAGTAGTCTATTGGTAGTCTATTTGTATATTAGTTTTTTTTTTTAATTTGGACTGTGTTTTTGGGGGGGAATTAAAATAGGAATATTTTTTTTTATTTTGAATAACTTCATTTGTTATTTGTAATGGTAGGTTTTTTATTTTCTGTAAGGGTAGGTTTTTTATTTTTTGTAAGGATAGTATTTTTTATTTTTTGTAATGTTAGTAATTTAAAAATTTTGTAATGTTAAGTTTTTTGTAATATAGGTTTTTAATTTTTTTTAATTAATGTTTTTTTTTTAATTTAAGTTTAGGTTTAATTTTGTTTTACAGGTAAGTTTTTTTTTTTAAGGTAGTTAGTTTATTTTTACTTTAATTTACTTTAATAGTTTTATTTACTGGTTGCAATGTGGAAGGATGGCGATTTAGTGGTTAATAGTTTTATTTAGTGGTTGTGATGTGGGGAGATAGCGGTTTAGGGGTTAATTGCTTTATTTAGTGGTTGCGATGTGGGAGGATGGTGGTTTAGGGGTTATTAGGTTTATTTAGTGGTTGCGATGTGTGGGGATGGCGGTTTAGAGTTTAATAGTTTAATTCAGTGGTTGCGATGTGGGGGGATGGCGGTTTAAGGGCTATTAGGTTTATTTAGTGGTTGCGATGTGTGAGATAGCGGTTTTGGGGTTAAAAGTTTTATATAGTGGTTGCGATGTGGGGTATGGCGGTTTCAGGGTTGAATTGTAGATTATGGGTGTAAGTGTACTTTGTAAGGTATTTTTTATGTGTTTTGTTACGCAAAACACATTACTACAGGTCTTTTAATGCGGTTGCGGTATAGGCCATATCGCCTGCGGGAAAGACAGAATGCGTGACTTGAATATCAAATCAATGTCCATTACTCCTGCAAAGACCATATCGCTCGCAGAAAAGCCATACCGCGTGACTTGTAATTGGGGCCTAATTGTTAAAAGTAAGCCGTAAGTATTTTGTGCTTCTATCAGAGGCTAATACCATAAAATCAGTTGAACAAAGATAATTTTTTTATTGCTTAGCCTTAACAAAGCAGTTTATTGGCTCAGTTTATATTATTAGATGATCTTATAATAATATTGAATAAAAACATCTAAACAACTGAAAGGGACAGTCTAGTCAAAAATAAACTTTCATGATTCAGATAGGACATTTAATTTTAAACAACTTTCCAATTTACTTTTATCATCAATGTTGCTTTGTTCTCTTGGTATTCTTAGTTGAAAGTTAAACTTAGATAATTGAATTTTTAGTTAACATACATTTTCACCTAAAATATTATCTGTAACTTCTCAGAATATCTGTGTCTGTGCATTTTCAAGTAACCGTATTGGAAATTTAAGAGCAATTGTCCTACCACCTATCCAGTCATTAGCTGTTAGTCTAGCTCTGATTTATACACTCCAAAAGATTTAAACAATAAGTCAGAGATAGTGTTTAATACCATTCTCTAGACTGATAAGTACTTTTCAGTCTGCTGAAATTACTGGCAGATGATAAAAAGCAGTGCCAGGAAAATATGACCCATAAAAGGGAATTCCACACACTGTTTGCACCTCTTACTTTACACCTAGCCAACACATTTGTTTTTTTACTTCAGACACCAAAAGCATGTACGCATTACATAAGAAAATGGAAACCCAATTTCCCACAAACCTTTTGTCAATTTAAAAAGAAAAAAAATCACCTGTAGAGCCAAAACATTAGTCATGTCCCACACTACACACCATTTGTTTGCTTTACATTTACTTTTCACTTAACTATAATCATTATGGTTGTCCTTTAAAGGAACATTATTTTTATTTTTTTTTAAATATACATTTAATGTATTTCTGTAATTACACAATGCATTGCAAAATATTTGCAGATATAATAAATATTTTGAAAGTGTAATTTATTTTGTATAATGAGGAGAGTCCATGGGTGTCCATAACATGTGGGATATACTTCCTGCCCGCAAGTGGAGATCAAGAACCCTCACAAGAGCTTTTGTCCCTCGCAACTCTACTCCTCTCTCCAGTTAGTTCTTGACCTCCGAGGTGAAAGGTTGAGTGAAGTGCTCTGCTATCAAGAATTTGTTATTTTTTAATAAATTGGGAGCTCAGACCTGACATGAGACCCTATTCCCCTCTTTCAGTTTTCACTAGAAGATTGGAAATTTTTACTGAAATAGGGGTTGAGGATTACCTGTTTTATGGCAATATTAGTACCCTCAAAGGTAAATTTCTCAGCCTTTTCTCAGCCTTTGGTGTTGCGGGGACATCGTCCCTCAGCCTCCATCAATGGGGTTACAGGTATATCCGATCTTATCCTCTGCAGTATTTATACTTGCAATGGATGGGCTCTCTACTGTATCAGCATTTGAGTGAGGGACAAAGGCCTCAGCAAGCTGGTAAGATCAGTGGAGGCATTTTGCAGTCAAGGTAAGTAACTCAGAAACAACATAGAGCCCATTCACTATCACTGATATCCTATTTCATTGATACCATATAGTCTGGGGTTTTCCAGCCCTTACACTTGGTACTTAACCTATGTAACATTTTTACTCCAAAATTTCCAGTATCATTCGTCAATTCGCCACATTCCTCTTAGCAGCCCTATTATAATTTTTACCTCAGAAATGTATTTTCAATTGTTTTTGGAAATGTGTTACTGTCTCTTTAAGAGAACCATTAAGTGTGCTATGCAGTTAGCGGTTCTCTTCCTGATGTTTCACCTGTGTTTAAAAATATTTCACAAAAGACTATGACAGAGAGCTGTTAGCAGCAATTCCCAGACCAAAGAAGCACAAACGTAAATCTGGAAATTTGTCTCATACTCCCTGTCACTAGCTGTGTTACCACCTACTTTATAGTCCTCTGATTCTGAAGACTCGTTTACTGACTCCTGAGGGTGAGATCTCCTCAGATTAACCTGAACCAGTAACTAAAACAGAGCCTGTTTCCACTTTCAGATTTGGGGGCATATTTTTCAAGCGCCATATGGAGCTTGATGCCCTGCGTTTCTGGTGAGCCTTCAGGCTCACTGGAAACACAAGTTATGAAGCAGCGGTCTAAAGACTGCTGCTCCATAACCTGTCCGTCTGCTCTGAAGTGGCAGACAGACATCATCAGAAATCAACCCGATCGAATACGATCGGGTTGATTGACACCCCCTGATAGCGGCCGATTGGCCGCCAATCTGCAGGGGGCGGCATTGCACCAGCAGTTCACAAGAACTGCTGGTGTAATGATAAATGCAGAGAGAGTTTGCTATCGGCATTTATCGATGTGCAATATTGGATCATGTCCGCTCGCACAATGATAATTCGTCCCCTTGGAGTGGATCATATCCATTTGCTTCTACAGGAAGTTCTGAACACCCCAGAAATTTCAAAATCTGTCAAAAAGGTTAAACCAGGTTTTCAAAGCTCCAACAAAGGCTCCCCAGAGGTTTGAAGCTCCTGACTTGGTGATGGATTATATTGCTAAGGGAAGGAAGAAACCTAGCACTCCTTTTACTTCTTCTAACAGATTCAAGAGGTTGTATCCTCTTGCTAACGATAATCTATCTGTCTGGGAGGTGGTTCCTAAAGTAGACAGAGTTATTTCAATCCAGTGGACTGAAAATCAGAGTCTGTACTAAGATAATAAATTTCTCAATCAGCTCTACAGTTTAGACCAGCAATCAACGTTACTTGTGTGCCCACTGCAGCATCCTTTAGGCACGATTCTCTTTCTCAGATGCTTCCCAAACAGTCATCTGAAGATGTCCGTAACTGCATTAAAGCACTTAAGATGTCTAATGATTTTATTTGCTTTTTTACATTATTAAAATTATTGTAAAACTTTGTCCATTGCTATCCTGTTAATGTGTCTTGTAGCTTAAATCCTGGTCTGCTGAGAATAGACTTATGTCAGTTTGATTTGAGGGTAAATTACTTTTTGGATCTGAATTAGACTTTATCATTAAGACTGTTAATGGAGGTAAAGGAGTTTTCCTTCCTAAAGACAAGAAGTCTAAGGGAAGATATAAACAAACAAATAGTTTCTGTACCTTTCGCTCTGCCAAAGGTCAGAAATACTCTTCCAACCAAAGGTCTAATTCCTCCAAAACATCCTGGAATTTGATGGCGTGGAGGTTTAACACCTAATCCTCAAGAGTAGAGGCTTCTCTGATTCTGTAATCTATACTGCAAACTAGAAACCCGGTTACTCAAAAGAGTTACCAAAAAAATCTGAAATCTTATTTTCTTTGGTTTCTGTTGGAAATCATTTAGAATTCCAAGAATTCGGGGGCGGTGCCAGCGCTGCATCTGAGCGGTCGCATATCATAGCAGCTCCGGACTAAGTCTGATATTTTACTTATTTCTGACCACTCAGTGCAGCTTTACTCACTACTAAAAGGAATTGTATACTTTGGGGGACACCACAAATACTCAACATCTTGAACTAAGAAGCCTAACTTGCTTTATTCCCAGGAAGATCTCAGTAACTCTTTGCCAGGTGACGCCATTTTCCCCTCCACGTGGGATTGACTCTACGCTTTCAGCTCCGGATATACTAGAACTATGGCAGACTTTCATACACTGATGCTAGCTCAACTGGCCACCTTTGACAACTTAATGAGCCGGAGATTTGAAGACATGAGATGTGTTCTCAGAGAAACGCTAATATCGCTACCTCCTATAACAGATGAGAAGGTGTACGCAAACGCTCCATCGACCCTTCTCCTGCCACTAATGCCTCCCGCACAAGTTCTAACACAGCGCACTGAGGAGCAAGACAGTCAGCCTGCATCTTCAGGAACAAACCTGCCGACATCTACAGCGGTCTTACTGACCTTGCCTGGAACAGTGTCACTCTTGTCAGCCCCGGATATAGATATGACTGTCCTCCCTAGGGGATCTGGGAGACCTACAATCTCACCCAACAACTTTGGAGACCGCATTCGGCACAATATATCTTTTAATGGCAGGGGGATTACCCACATCCCGCTATGTATCAGGGAGATACCTTTGTTCCGAGTCGGAAATATCCATCTAGGGTTGTCCTCAACTACTAATTCTTCTGTCCACTGTGAAGTGTCAGTCCTTCCTAATTACTTACCACCTCTTAGGCTTCATTGCCCCGTGATTCATGGACAGCTGCACTTCAGATCCGGAGTGTGCTAACCTGACTGGCCTGCGTAGCTCAACAGAAGGCTTATTATACAGTCAGACTGTTGGTTGCATCTCTGTCAGCTCTGTCACAGCGATTATTGGGAACTTTCATTTGGCAGACCACAAACTATATCCAGTTAGGTTCACATACATATAATCTTCATGGACTACCAGAGAGAGATTTCACTCGGTGTCTTTCTGCCTACACGGACAAATTCTTAGCCTCACCTCTATATAGAGTAATTTTACTACTCTTTTAAATATGTGGAAGGACTCCAATGTTTTTTCTACCCTAACACATTAACTAAGTTTTGCACCTAATGTGTTTTCTCCTGTTCACCATTAGCGTAACCATCCTTGGTCAGGGTTATTTGGGTAGTTAAGTGTCGGTGTTAGCATTGGAGGTAGCGCTAAAATAGCCACACTTGCATGTTAGACATATGAGATCCACATTACAGTTTGTTTGTTATGCCATATTCTACTAAGATGTAATTAAGCAAATACTAGATCTGGTTGTGTTGTTTAGCGCTCCTACCTGTCACTGCTCTTATTTTTCAAATATTTAATATCTTTGCCAGGCTTGTCATGTTGTTTAGATGTATGTTTTCTTTTTTCTTACCAACCAGTTCGCTTGTATTGCCTTACTGTTTTCAGAAGTGCATCATGAGGTCTAAAGAATGGCCATTCAGCATAGAACAGGCTCTAATGTTTTCAAATATTATTTTAGATTATAGATTAGTGGAGGTGGGTGTACATTTATAATACAGCCAGAGGTGTAGGACAATTTTAAGCCCTCTTAAATACTAGAGCAACGTTAGGGTCAGATAAGATAATCATCTATGTCTCAAACTACTTAAAATGTTTCTGTACCTAATATATTTTACCTGTTATGCCTACCTTTATTTACAGTCATGTATAGATAATATTAGTTGAATGGTTTCTTAAAATTATTATTATTTCTCTTTTTTATATTCTACCCTGCTCAGACCCGTGTCCTATATCACTGTCCCTAGGTATTTAGCCCCTTTGACACAGGCCTCCTATATTGTTATGACTAGGCTCTACATTATTCTACTTAGATGTTTGGTCCCTGTGAAGCTCATACACCAGTTTATGCAGCTGTGAATGTGTTATAAATTACCTGCCCTTGATATCCTATGTGTCTTATGTCCATCTATCACATTAACTCTATTATAAGATATTGGTCCTGGATATCATATTGCTTTCTATGAGCATTTAACCCTTATAATCTACGAATTACCGAACCTTCCCCAAATGTATTAGAAAGTAGGTAGAGTTAACTTGCATTCTATCCTTATCCTGAGTGTAGTAATTGTCTATGGGACTTATTGGCAGGGCGTTGCAGTGTTACTCTTTTTTAGTGACAATCCTGTGATATTAGATATCTGATCATTATATCTAAGAGTGACAGTTCTCTTGCTTAGGGGTTCAAAGACTAAGCTAAGATATAGATATAGTTTGTTTTTTCATTAGCCCGCAAAGATGTGTATAAGTTTAGGCGCTAATGGGTACACTTAATGTATTTCATACACTTTGCTCTTCTAACTGTTTATGGAATCATACTATGCTTATGCTTTATTATATTTATGTTCCTAGGATATGGCATTGCCTATGTTGAGTTTTATATTAATACTAAATTACTTGTCTCTGGTGGGCTCCTCCCCTCCCTTTCCCGCCGGTACTGGCTGCCTGCGGGTCATACCCCTATGCCTTTCTCCCACATCACCTATAGCTGGTAATTCCCTAGGGGAGGGGCTCACCTGGAAATCTCTTATGTTCCATGCATACTAATGTCCCCCTCCCCACTTAATAATGTTGGGGAAACCCCTATCCATTTTATAGAGAGTCAATCCCTAATCTTGGTCATGATACCATTGTATTATGTGTTTAATTCTACTCTAGTCTTCATATCCCATGTGCTAAGATTCATTCTGGTATATAAAGCATTGTCTCCAGGTTATAATGAGACTAATGAAAGCTCACCACTATATCCCTTTAATTAAGTATTCCAATTTATACTCTGTCTAGATATTTTTAGGAGTTTACTTGGCAATTAAAACTAGTGCTCACTTAGGGTCCCGATAACAGTTAATTCAAGATTGACATCCAGACTGGCTCCGCCCTCCACCCCCCCCCTATTATATTTTGAGCGGCTCTTGCCCGCTGCATCCCTCCCCCCCTTTTTAACTATAAGGCTAACCCCCCCCCTGGCCCTAATTGTATCTGAGTGGACACTTCAATTTGCTTGCTATATGGCCCAGGGAGGACTATTTTTGTTTTATTGTTATTACCTTTATTATGAAACTGAAGTCTTATTGTAAACTGCCCTAATTCTATAACATTACGTGTGCTATTTGGATACATTATACCCTTACTGTAGGGTTTTGTTTGTAACACTTATCCAATAATATTGTAATTGCACTTTTCTGTAAATGCTTGGGGGCATAACCTTGGTTTTATCTGTTTATGACTTCAATAAAAAAATATATTTAAAAAAAAAAAGAATTCCAAGAATTCTTCAGTTTCTCCAAGATGGTCTGAATAAAGGTTTATCAGCTAGCTCTTTAAATGGTAACATTTCTGCCTTGTCTATTTTGTTTAAAAAAAAGTTTGCTAAGTTGCCTGATGTTCAAACTTTTGTTTAGTCCTTGGTAAAAATGTATTATTAGGCCTATTTCCACCCTTTAGAATCTTAATGTGGTTTTATCTGTTTTGCAAGGTACTCCTTCTGAACCTATGCATAATTTGTAACTAGAATTGTTGTCTTTGGAGATTCTTTTTCTTCTAGCCATATCTTTAGCTAGATGAGTTCCTGAAATCTCAGCTCTTTCTTCTGATTCCCCCTTTGATTTTTTCCCCCAGGATAAAGCAGTTCTTAGAACTAAATATGATTTTCTTCCGAAGGTTGTCTCTTCTGAGAATATCAACCAGGAAATTGTTGTTCTCTTTGCCCTAATCTTTCTAATTCTAAGGAACATCTTCTACATAATTTGGATGTGGTTAGAGCCTTAAAATATTATCTTCAGGCTACCAAAGAATTTAGACAGACCTCTAGCTTATTTGTCCATTTTATAGGTAAAAGAAAAGGCAAAGGCCACGGCAGTGACTTTAGCTTCATGGCGGAAACAGGCAGTACTTAAAGCTTACTTGGTTGTGGGAAAACACCTCACAAATGAGTTACTGCACATTCTACTAGATCTGTATCTACTTCTTGGGCCTTCCAAAGTGAGGTTCACTTAGAACAGATTTGCAAAGTGTCAAATTGGTCTTCTCTTCATACATTTTCCAAATTTTACCGGTTTTATGTTTATGCTTCTTCTGAAGTTGCTGTTGGCAGGAAAGTCCTTAAAGCTGCAGTATCAAGCAAATAGGAACTGCCCTTTATTTAATCCATCCTTAAATGGACTCTCAGCTTTGGTGTTGTATCCCGTATGTTATGGACACCCATGGACTCTCCTCATTATATGAAAGAAAACAGAATTTATACTTACCGATAAGTTTCTTTCTTTTGTAATGAGTAGAGTACATGGGACCTGCCCTATTTTCTAGAATCAAAGGGCGACCTATTTGCACTTCTTAACCCTGCTTTTGTTCTTTCCGTCAATTTTTTTCTTCCTCTCCCCTCTGCTCAGCTATATATTAACTGGAGACAGGAGTAGAGTTGGGAGGGATTGAAAGCTCTTTGAGAGTACTTGACCTCCACCTGCTGGTAGGAAGTATAGCCCACATGTTATAGACACTCATGGACTCTCCTCATTACAAAAGAAATAAACAATATATTTGTTTAAATAATTAATTAATTGATAAAAAAAATAATAAATGAGTGTAAGACTAACATTAAAATGTGATAGTTACATGGTACAGGATAATCCCCTTTTAAAAGTATTACCTACTCTTTGTATGTCAATAACATCCATACCAATTAATGTTTTACAAATTAATTTAACAATAAAGTATATCAGCATTAATCAAACTAGAATGAATTAAATGCCAGCATATATGTGGAATTTCTTTAGATTGTACTTTTAAAACAGTATTTTATGTGAACAAAAATAAATTAAAAGGCCAATAATTAAGTATTATAAACGTATAGGAAAGTCAAAATTAACACTAAGCAGTGAGTTATAATAATTAATAGAAATTATTACAATATGCATTATTCATTATTTAAAAAGGATTTAACCTTTTATTTCTTGTTTTAACTTCATTTGTGCAGTGTCCATTACTTCCTATCACAGCCCTAGAAGGAGGCTGGGGTTTATACAGGAAGGTATATCTAGCATGATTACATAAATATTCTAGAGTAAATTGAGCTGGTTTACTGTTGAGATACTGCTAGAGTGACAGTAAGTCTTTATTATTCATGCTTAGAAGAAGCAGAATGCAACTTAAGTTTAAAAAAAATGTCTCTTCTCATCTCCCTGAGGGCAGTGAGTACTAGGAAAAATTCTCATTTTGCTAGGAAACACGTATTTTTTTTTTTATTTAACTAAAGGAGCACTATTTCATATGTCTTTAACTATGGGTTCAATTACAATTTATCAAATCTTTGCTCATGAATTGATATTTGCTTTCTGGGCAAATTTGTCATTGACTTTCTGGAGTGATCACAATGCAAAATAAATCCATACATTAAAAGCCTGCAGCAGTGAATTCCTTTTTTTAAACAGAAAAAGTCCGGAAAAGGTCTTTCTGTGTGTTAATTTAAGCACCTGTTTTTAGGATAGAAACTGGGAGGTCACAGATAATTTAGCCTACCCATACATCTTAAGGTTACAGTAAAGGACTTTTAAATGAACTCTTGTGTTCAATGGCGAAGGGAAATACTCATTTATATGTGTGAGTTAAAAAAATTTCAGTCCGTTTACCACTGCTAAATCATCTGAATTCCATTTGTATGTTGACATGATGGGCATACTGGGCATGGTTATTAAATTACTATATTGTCACATTTAATATTTGGCAAGTATTGTTTATAACAATATTTATTTCTATTGTTTGTAATAGCACCATTTCCAGTTTGGCGTGATCTTAACACCACGTGGAGACTACGGGGGGTAGTTATCAAGCCGTCTACTTTTCTGGCTTCGCCGGCCCAATACGCCCGCCTAAGCTCGCCTCACATCGCCGCCGCGGACCTGAAAAAATACGCCTACGTTATCAAATAAAGCTGTCAAAATGCCGCGGGGCGATGAGCAGCGGACTGTGAGAGTTATCACTCATCTGATCTCGCTGCCCTTCGGCTTTTTCCCAGCTTTATTGCTAGCCTGTCACTAAGCACTCACACTAAACTACACTGTTCTATCCCTATACCGGCGCCCCCGGAGCCTCCCGCAACTCAATAAAGTTACTAACCCCTAAACCGCCGCTCCCGGACACCGCTGCCACCTACAGTATACCTAGTAACCCCTATCCTGCCCCCCCTACACCGTCGCCCTCTATTATAAAGTTATTAACCCCTATCCTGCTGATCCCGCACCTCTCCGCAACTAAATAAATAGTTTAACCCCTAAACCGCCGCACCCTGAACCCGCCGCAACATATATTAAACCTATTAACCCCTATCCTGCCCCCCCTACACCGTCGTCACCTATAATAAATTTATTAACCCCTAATCTGCCTCCCCTACACCGTCGCCCCCTATAATAAATTTATTAACCCCTATCCTGCCCCCCACTACGCCGCCGCCACTGTAATAAAATTATTAACCCCTAAACCTAAGTCTAACCCTAACCCTAACGCCCCCCTAACTTAAATATTAATTAAATAAATCTAAATAAATTAACTCTTATTAACTAAATGAATCCTATTTAAAACTAAATACTTACCTATAAAATAAACCCTAATATAGCTACAATATAAATAATAATTATATTGTAGCTATCTTAGGATTTATTTTTATTTTACAGGTACCTTTCAATTTATTTTAACTAGGTACAATAGCTATTAAATAGTTATTAACTATTTAATAGCTTACCTAGCTAAAATAAACTGAAATTTACCTGTACAATAAATCCTAACCTAAGATATAATTACACCTAACACTACACTATACTTTAATAAATTATTCCTATTTAAAACTAAATACTTACCTGTAAAATAAACCCTAATATAGCTACAATATAAATAATAATTATATTGTAGCTATCTTAGGATTTATATTTATTTTACAGGTAACTTTGTATTTATTTTATCTAGTTAGAATAGTTATTAAATAGTTATTAACTATTTAATAACTACCTAGCTAAAAGAATTACAAAATTACCTGTAAAATAAATCCTAACCTAAGTTACAATTAAACCTAATACTACACTATCATTAAATTAATTAAATAAACTACCTACAAATAACTACAATTAAATACAATTACATAAACTAACTAAAGTACAAAAAATAAAAAAAGCTAAGTTACAAAAAATAAAAAAATAAGTTACAAACGTTAAAAATATTACAACAATTTTAAGCTACTTACACCTAATCTAAGCCCCCTAATAAAATAACAAACCCCCCCCAAAATAAAAAAATGCCCTACCCTATTCTAAATTAAATAAACTTCAAAGCTCTTTTACCTTACCAGCCCTTAAAAGGGCCATTTGTGGGGGCATGCCCCAAAGAAAACAGCTCTTTTGCCTGTAAAATAAAAATACAACCCCCCCCAACATTAAAACCCACCACCCACATACCCCTAATCTAACCCAAACCCCCCTTACAAAAACCTAACACTAATCCCCTGAAGATCATCCTACCTTGTCTTCACTCAGCCGAGCAGCGATGGAACCGAAGTGGACATCCGGAGCGGAAGAAGTTAATCCTCCAAGCGGCGCTGAAGAAATCTTCCATCCGATGAAGTCATCATCCAGGCGGCGCTGAAGAAAAGTCTTCGATCCGGCCGATGTCATCTTCAAAGAGGCGCTGAAGAGGTCTTCTATCCGGGCGAAGTCATCTTCCAAGCCGGGTCTTGAATCTTCCTTCCGCCGACGCGGAACCTCCTTCTTCACTGACGGACTACGACGAATGAAGGCTCCTTTAAGGGACGTCATCCAAGATGGCGTCCCCTCAATTCCGATTGGCTGATAGGATTCTATCAGCCAATCGGAATTAAGGTAGGAAAATTTTGATTGGCTGATGGAATCAGCCAATCAGATTCAAGTTCAATCCGATTGGCTGATCCAATCAGCCAATCAGATTGAGCTCGCATTCTATTGGCTGATCGGAACAGCCAATAGAATGCGAGCTCAATCTGATTGGCTGATTCCATCAGCCAATCAGATTTTTCCTACCTTAATTCCGATTGGCTGATAGAATCCTATCAGCCAATCGGAATTGAGGGGACGCCATCTTGGATGACGTCCCTTAAAGGAGCCTTCATTCGTCGTAGTCCGTCGGTGAAGAAGGAGGTTCCGCGTCGGCGGAAGGAAGATTCAAGACCCGGCTTGGAAGATGACATCTCCCGGATAGAAGACCTCTTCAGTGCCTCTTTGAAGATGACATCGGCCGGATCGAAGACTTTTCTTCAGCGCCGCCTGGATGATGACTTCATCGGATGGAAGATTTCTTCAGCGCCGCTTGGAGGATTAACTTCTTCCGCTCCGGATGTCCACTTCGGTTCCATCGCTGCTCGGCTGAGTGAAGACAAGGTAGGATGATCTTCAGGGGATTAGTGTTAGGTTTTTGTAAGGGGGGTTTGGGTTAGATTAGGGGTATGTGGGTGGTGGGTTTTAATGTTGGGGGGGGGTTGTATTTTTATTTTACAGGCAAAAGAGCTGTTTTCTTTGGGGCATGCCCCCACAAATGGCCCTTTTAAGGGCTGGTAAGGTAAAAGAGCTTTGAAGTTTATTTAATTTAGAATAGGGTAGGGCATTTTTTTATTTTGGGGGGGGTTTGTTATTTTATTAGGGGGCTTAGATTAGGTGTAAGTAGCTTAAAATTGTTGTAATATTTTTAACGTTTGTAACTTATTTTTTTATTTTTTGTAACTTAGCTTTTTTTATTTTTTGTACTTTAGTTAGTTTATGTAATTGTATTTAATTGTAGTTATTTGTAGGTAGTTTATTTAATTAATTTAATGATAGTGTAGTATTAGGTTTCATTGTAACTTAAGTTAGGATTTATTTTACAGGTAATTTTGTATTTCTTTTAGCTAGGTAGTTATTAAATAGTTAATAAATATTTAATAACTATTCTAACTAGCTAAAATAAATACAAAGTTACCTGTAAAATAAAGATAAATCCTAAGATAGCTACAATATAATTATTATTTATATTGTAGCTATATTAGGGTTTATTTTACAGGTAAGTATTTAGTTTTAAATAGGAATAATTTATTAAAGTATAGTGTAGTGTTAGGTGTAATTGTAACTTAGGTTAGTTTTTATTTTACAGGTAAATTTCTCTTTATTTTAGCTAGGTAAGCTATTAAATAGTTAATAACTATTTAATAGCTATTGTACCTAGTTAAAATAAATTGAAAGGTGCCTGTAAAATAAAAATAAATCCTAAGATAGCTACAATATAATTATTATTTATATTGTAGCTATATTAGGGTTTATTTTATAGGTAAGTATTTAGTTTTAAATAGGATTCATTTAGTTAATAAGAGTTAATTTATTTAGATTTATTTAATTAATATTTAAGTTAGGGGGGCGTTAGGGTTAGACTTAGGTTTAGGGGTTAATAATTTTATTACAGTGGCGGCGGTGTAGTGGGGGGCAGGATAGGGGTTAATAAATTTATTATAGGTGGCGACGGTGTAGGGGGGGCAGATTAGGGGTTATTAAATTTATTATAGGTGGCGACGGTGTAGGGGGGGCAGATTAGGGGTTATTAAATTTATTATAGGTGGCGACGGTGTAGGGGGGGCAGGATAGGGGTTAATACATTTAATATAGGTTGCGGCGGGTTCAGGGAGCGGCGGTTTAGGGGTTAATACATTTATTATAGTTGCGGTGGGCTCCGGGAGCGGCGGTTTAGGGGTTAATATGTATAGAGTAGCTTGCGGTGGGCTCCGGGAGCGGCGGTTTAGGGGTTAATATGTATAGAGTAGCTTGCGGTGGGCTCCGGGAGCGGCGGTTTAGGGGGTAATAACTTTATTTAGTTGCGGCGGTGTAGGGGGGACAGATTAGTGGTGTTTAGACTCGGGGTACATGTTAGGGTGTTAGGTGTAGACAGCTCCCATAGGAATGAATGGGATGTCTGTCAGCAGCGAACTTGTACTTTCGCTATGGTCAGACTCCCATTGATTCCTATGGGATCCGCCGCCTCCAGGGGTGGCGGTTTGAAAACCAGGTACGCTGGGCCGTAAAAGTGCCAAGCATACCTGCTAGTTTTTTGATAACTAGCAAAAGTAGTGAGAATGTGCCGCACTTGTGTGCGGAACATCTGGAGTGACGTAAGAATCGATCTGTGTCGGACTGAGTCCGGCGGATCGATGCTTACGTCACAAAATTCCACTTTTGCCGGTCTCGAGAATTTGATAACTAAGGCGTATCAGCCTCGCCACAAATACGCTGCGGAATTCCAGCGTATTTGAGGTTGACGGCTTGATAACTAGGCCCCTACAGGTTTATTTTAAAAGGATATCTTCTTTTATTGGATTTTAAAAATATTGAAACTGTAGCGTGTGAACCCGCTCCCTTTCAATAAGCTGCATTGAAGATGTTCAAGTGAGATTATTCCTTTGTGACCAGATTTTTATAGGGGACACAACTTCATGCACGCAAAATCCAAAACATGGTCACAAAAGTGCGTTTTACAGAGCTTGCACCTATATTATTGAACTCCTAAATGGGATTGAGCCTACAGGCTACTAAGCAACAAACTATTTAGATTGTAGATTACAATTACTAATACTTGTATATTCACTACAATAAGTCTATCTTTATAAATAGCAACTTGTGGCTAATTATGCAAACAAAAGAGTCTTGTTAATTTAAAAAAAAAACTGAAACATAGTTTATTTGCTAAACAGCTTTATATATACCTGTATATATAGGAGCTTAGGTTATAGTTATCCAATTATCAGCCAGAAAAAGGAATATATTGCAAATGCAACTCTCTCTTTTCGCCAGGAATTTGCAGGGGTGACAGAGTAGGTGACTTTTGTTTTTTACACACAGAGAGAAGCGCACTTACAGGAATGAACAACCAGCTCAATAACATTATTAGTCTGTTCTATGGTGACTTTTTTCTTTCTAATTGGTCAGAAATATTGGTTTTGATAGTTTTGGAATGTCTTGCATCATCATTTTTTTTCTGGTTTTATTGATGCCCCATTGTTGACTGCATCTTTATGATAATAATCTTCGGGACAGTAAATTCAAAATTAAGCCTTCATAATTAAGATTGCGTTTGCAATTTTAAACTTTCCAATTTATATATATTAAATAATTTGCTTCATTATCTTGATATCCTTTGTTGAAAAGCATACCTAGTAGACTCAGGAACACCAATGCACTATTAAGAGCTAGCTGCTGATTGGTGGCTGCACATGTACCCTTGTGGTCATTGGCCTACCCAGGGAGTTCCCAGTAGCCCATTTCTGCTTCTTCAGCAAATGATACTAAGAGAATGAAGCAAATATTATAATAGAGGTAAATTGAAATGTTTTTAAAAATGCATGTTTTATTTAAATCAAGAAAGAAAAAAAAATGGATTTCATGTCCCTTTCATTTGTCCTGTAATGTTTAGAAGGCATTTTTGTAATGTGGCTATCCTGTACACTGGAGCTTGTTTCGTGCATGGACAGTTACAAGATAGATGCTGATCCATTTTTTTTAATGAATTTGGATCAATAATATAAAAAAATATGATATTGGGTGGGGGGTCAGTTTGAAATTAATACATTTTCAGATCTTTGAAAAGCCAGTTTATCCTGAGTAGGTTTTATTTGCCACTTTTGTGTATAGATGGAAATATATATATATCCTATTCTGTTTATATATATATATGAGTTAGTTTACAACCAAACTAAATTATTCTTATCTTATACTAATGAAAAATAAAATAATATTTGAACCCACTAACACACAGTGCACAAACTATTAACACAAAATCAAACCACAATTAGCCTCCAAAAATCATGTCAAATCCCGTCTTTTTTATTGAAGATTCCTAAGGTGTTTTCACTCAATAAATGCAGAAATAGGTGATCGTAGCGCAACAATGCGTAAAACAGAATTTTCCTTTGTACACTAGACACAGGATACTCACACTCTTCTGAGCTCTATGTATATAGTGTTATAAGTAATCCCTCCGGGTTTCTGGAGCACTTTTCTTCAAGAATTTATGAAATAATATAGATTAAAACATTAAAAACAATAAGGATTTTAAACCACTTTACAAGGTTACACAAACCGGTAACACTCTTATACAACCCTGCCCCCTCCTTAGAGGTTAGCAGCATAGGCACAGTCAGCCGTTAGACCGTTAGACCGTGTTAGCAGCAGAGTTTCTGAGTGTCAGTAAAAGTTCAACTGGTTTGTCCCTTAAAGGGACATTAAACACTAACGTCTTGATTACGAGTGTTGCGCTAACTCCAGCGCAAGTGCAGTATGTTTTTTTGTTAGGCTCCCTCAAGCATCTTCTGCATCTCTAGCCTCACCAGTCCTTATGTTATTATAACAATGCTATATAGAATGGTTCTTATGTTATTATAACAATACTATGTAGAATGGTTCTTATGTTATTATAACAATGCTATATAGAATGGTCCTTATGTTATTATAACAATGCTATATAGAATGGTCCTTATGTTATTATAACAATGCTATATAGAATGGTCCTTATGTTATTATACCAATGCTATATAGAATGGTCCCTATGTTATTATACCAATGCTATATAGAATGGTCCCTATGTTATTATAACAATGCTATATAGAATGGTCCTTATGTTATTATAACAATGCTATATAGAATGGTCCTTATGTTATTATAACAATGCTATATAGAATGGTCCTTATGTTATTATACCAATGCTATATAGAATGGTCCCTATGTTATTATAACAATGCTATATAGAATGGTCCTTATGTTATTATAACAATGCTATATAGAATGGTCCTTATGTTATTATAACAATGCTATATAGAATGGTCCTTATGTTATTATAACAATGCTATATAGAATGGTCCTTATGTTATTATAACAATGCTATATAGAATGGTCCTTATGTTATTATAACAATGCTATATAGAATGGTCCTTATGTTATTATAACAATGCTATATAGAATGGTCCTTATGTTATTATAACAATGCTATATAGAATGGTCCTTATGTTATTATAACAATGCTATATAGAATGGTCCTTATGTTATTATAACAATGCTATATAGAATGGTCCTTATGTTATTATAACAATGCTATATAGAATGGTCCTTATGTTATTATAACATTGCTATATAGAATGGTTCTTATGTTATTATAACAATGCTATATAGAATGGTTCTTATGTTATTATAACAATGCTATATAGAATGGTTCTTATGTTATTATAACATTGCTATATAGAATGGTTCTTGTGTTATTATAACATTGCTATATAGAATGGTCCTTATGTTATTATAACAATGCTATATAGAATGGTTCTTATGTTATTATAACATTGCTATATAGAATGGTTCTTGTGTTATTATAACATTGCTATATAGAATGGTCCTTATGTTATTATAACAATGCTATATAGAATGGTCCTTATGTTATTATAACAATGCTATATAGAATGGCCCTTATGTTATTATAACAATGCTATATAGAATGGTCCTTATGTTATTATAACAATGCTATATAGAATGGTCCTTATGTTATTATAACAATGCTATATAGAATGGTCCTTATGTTATTATAACAATGCTATATAGAATGGTCCTTATGTTATTATAACATTGTTATATAGAATGGTTCTTGTGTTATTATAACAATGCTATATAGAATGGTCCTTATGTTATTATAACAATGCTATATAGAATAGTCCTTATGTTATTATAACAATGCTATATAGAATGGTCCTTATGTTATTATAACAATGCTATATAGAATGGTCCTTATGTTATTATAACAATGCTATATAGAATGGTTCTTTTGTTATTATAACAATGCTATATAGAATGGTCCTTATGTTATTATAACATTGCTATATAGAATGGTTCTTATGTTATTATAACAATGCTATATAGAATGGTCCTTATGTTATTATAACAATGCTATATAGAATGGTCCTTATGTTATTATAACATTGTTATATAGAATGGTTCTTGTGTTATTATAACAATGCTATATAGAATGGTCCTTATGTTATTACAACAATGCTATATAGAATAGTCCTTATGTTATTATAACAATGCTATATAGAATGGTCCTTATGTTATTATAACAATGCTATATAGAATGGTCCTTATGTTATTATAACAATGCTATATAGAATGGTTCTTGTGTTATTATAACAATGCTATATAGAATGGTCCTTATGTTATTATAACAATGCTATATAGAATGGTTCTTGTGTTATTATAACAATGCTATATAGAATGGTCCTTATATTATTATAACATTGTTATATAGAATGGTCCTTATGATATTATAACATTGCTATATAGAATGGTCCTTATGTTATTATAACAATGCTATATAGAATGGTCCTTATGTTATTATAACAATGCTATATAGAATGGTCCTTATGTTATTATAACATTGCTATATAGAATGGTCCTTATGATATTATAACATTGCTATATAGAATGGTCCTTATGTTATTATAACAATGCTATATAGAATGGTCCTTATGTTATTATAACAATGCTATATAGAATGGTCCTTATGTTATTATAACATTGTTATATAGAATGGTCCTTATGATATTATAACATTGCTATATAGAATGGTCCTTATCTTATTATAACAATGCTATATAGAATGGTCCTTATGTTATTATAACAATGCTATATAGAATGGTCCTTATGTTATTATAACAATGCTATGTTGAATGGTCCTTATGTTATTATAACATTGCTATATAGAATGGTCCTTATGTTATTATAACAATGCTATATAGAATGGTCCTTATGTTATTATAACAATGCTATATAGAATGGTCCTTATGTTATTATAACATTGTTATATAGAATGGTCCTTATGATATTATAACATTGCTATATAGAATGGTCCTTATCTTATTATAACAATGCTATATAGAATGGTCCTTATGTTATTATAACAATGCTATATAGAATGGTCCTTATGTTATTATAACATTGCTATATAGAATGGTCCTTATGTTATTATAACAATGCTATATAGAATGGTTCTTATGTTATTATAACAATGCTATGTAGAATGGTCCTTATGTTATTATAACAATGCTATGTAGAATGGTCCTTATGTTATTATAACAATGCTATATAGAATGGTCCTTATGTTATTATAACATTGCTATATAGAATGGTTCTTATGTTATTATAACAATGCTATGTAGAATGGTCCTTATGTTATTATAACAATGCTATGTAGAATGGTCCTTATGCTATTATAACAATGCTATGTAGAATGGTCCTTATGTTATTATAACAATGCTATATAGAATGGTCCTTATGTTATTATAACATTGCTATATAGAATGGTCCTTATGTTATTATAACATTGCTATCTAGAATGGTCCTTATGTTATTATAACATTGCTATATAGAATGGTCCTTATGCTATTATAACAATGCTATATAGAATGGTTCTTATGTTATTATAACAATGCTATGTAGAATGGTCCTTATGTTATTATAACAATGCTATGTAGAATGGTCCTTATGTTATTATAACAATGCTATATAGAATGGTCCTTATGTTATTATAACATTGCTATATAGAATGGTTCTTATGTTATTATAACAATGCTATGTAGAATGGTCCTTATGTTATTATAACAATGCTATGTAGAATGGTCCTTATGCTATTATAACAATGCTATGTAGAATGGTCCTTATGTTATTATAACAATGCTATATAGAATGGTCCTTATGTTATTATAACATTGCTATATAGAATGGTCCTTATGTTATTATAACATTGCTATCTAGAATGGTCCTTATGTTATTATAACATTGCTATATAGAATGGTCCTTATGCTATTATGACAAAGCTATATAGAATGGTTCTTATGTTATTATAACAATGCTATGTAGAATGGTTCTTATGTTATTATAACAATGCTATATAGAATGGTCCTTATGTTATTATAACAATGCTATGTAGAATGGTCCTTATGTTATTATAACAATGCTATATAGAATGGTCCTTATGTTGTTATAACATTGCTATATAGAATGGTCCTTATGTTATTATAACAATGCTATATAGAATGGTCCTTATGTTATTATAACATTGCTATATAGAATGGTCCTTATGTTATTATAACAATGCTATATAGAATGGTTCTTATGTTATTATAACAATGCTATGTAGAATGGTTCTTATGTTATTATAACAATGCTATATAGAATGGTCCTTATGTTATTATAACAATGCTATGTAGAATGGTCCTTATGTTATTATAACAATGCTATATAGAATGGTCCTTATGTTATTATAACAATGCTATATAGAATGGTCCTTATGTTATTATAACAATGCTATATAGAATGGTCCTTATGTTATTATAACATTGCTATATAGAATGGTCCTTATGTTATTATAACAATGCTATATAGAATGGTCCTTATGTTATTATAACATTGTTATATAGAATGGTTCTTGTGTTATTATAACAATGCTATATAGAATGTTCCTTATGTTATTATAACAATGCTATATAGAATGGTCCTTATGTTATTATAACAATGCTATATAGAATGGTCCTTATGTTATTATAACAATGCTATATAGAATGGTCCTTATGTTATTATAACAATGCTATATAGAATGGTCCTTATGTTATTATAACATTGCTATATAGAATGGTCCTTATGTTATTATAACAATGCTATATAGAATGGTTTTTATGTTATTATAACATTGCTATATAGAATGGTTCTTATGTTATTATAACATTGCTATATAGAATGGTTCTTATGTTATTATAACAATGCTATATAGAATGGTTCTTATGTTATTATAACAATGCTATATAGAATGGTCCTTATGTTATTATAACAATGCTATATAGAATGGTTCTTATGTTATTATAACAATGCTATATAGAATGGTCCTTATGTTATTATAACAATGCTATATAGAATGGTTCTTATGTTATTATAACAATGCTATATAGAATGGTTCTTATGTTATTATAACAATGCTATATAGAATGGTCCTTATGTTATTATAACAATGCTATATAGAATGGTCCTTATGTTATTATAACAATGCTATATAGAATGGTCCTTATGTTATTATAACAATGCTATATAGAATGGTTCTTATGTTATTATAACAATGCTATATAGAATGGTCCTTATGTTATTATAACAATGCTATATAGAATGGTCCTTATGTTATTATAACAATGCTATATAGAATGGTTCTTATGTTATTATAACAATGCTATATAGAATGGTTCTTATGTTATTATAACAATGCTATATAGAATGGTTCTTATGTTATTATAACAATGCTATATAGAATGGTCCTTATGTTATTATAACAATGCTATATAGAATGGTCCTTATGTTATTATAACAATGCCATATAGAATGGTTCTTATGTTATTATAACAATGCTATATAGAATGGTCCTTATGTTATTATAACAATGCTATATAGAATGGTCCTTATGTTATTATAACAATGCTATATAGAATGGTCCTTATGTTATTATAACAATGCTATATAGAATGGTCCTTATGTTATTATAACAATGCCATATAGAATGGTTCTTATGTTATTATAACAATGCTATATAGAATGGTCCTTATGTTATTATAACAATGCTATATAGAATGGTCCTTATGTTATTATAACAATGCTATATAGAATGGTCCTTATGTTATTATAACAATGCTATATAGAATGGTCCTTATGTTATTATAGCAATGCTATATAGAATGGCCCTTATGTTATTATAACAATGCTATATAGAATGGTCCTTATGTTATTATAACAATGCTATATAGAATGGTTCTTATGTTATTATAACAATGCTATATAGAATGGTCCTTATGTTATTATAACATTGCTATATAGAATGGTTCTTGTGTTATTATAACATTGCTATATAGAATGATGCATTCAAAGGAAAGATTAGTGTGAGAATGACATGTAGATGTATTTTTTAAAGCTTCATTACCTGTTTAAATATTAACAAAACAAGTGTAAAGTTTTAGGGGCCTATTTTTATAGCTCCGTATGGAGCTTGATGCCCCGTGTTTCTGGCGAGCCTTCAGGCTCACTAGAAACACAAGTTACGAAGCAGCGGTCTAAAGACCGTTGCTCCATAACTTGTCCACCTTCACTGAGGCGGCAGACAGACATCGCCGAAAATCAATCCGATCCAATACGACCGCGCAAACTGATTATGTCAGCTCGCACTTTCTTAAATAGGCCCCTATGTGTCTACAAAACAATGGGATCTGCCAAGTTGTAACTTAGGTTACCTTCTCTGCTGTGGCCAATTAGGGACAGTTATAAATAGGTCACTAGAGTGTGCAGCCAATGGCTGTGTGGAATATAACAGTGTTCTGCACTTCCATTTCTAACAGGAACTGTAAAGCTCAAAATTCAGAATGCAATAAAAGGAAAAGGGCAAAATAAATAATGAAAGTGTATTGCAGAGTTTTTATATATATATATATATATATATATATATATATATATATACAGTATATATATGATTTACCATTCTATACTGTATTGCTATCTTAAAGTGATTACTGTCCCTTTAAGCATGGCATGCCTACTCCTCAACGCTCCAACGAACGTTTCATTGCATATAGTGACTTTTTCAAGAAACCTTGAAAAAGTCACTATACTGCATGCAGTGAAATATGCGCCGGAAAATGTGGGTATGCTGCGGAATAACAGTAATAACTATTAATAGTAGCATTTTCGCTAATGAATGTTTATTGCACAAATGCTTCTATTTTAAATTGAAATGCACACATTTCTTTGTTCGACCTTTCTATCCCTTTAATGGTCATCTTGGTGAATTGTTTTCTCTTGTTGCATCACTAGGAGCCGGCGCAAATTGCTTTTTGTAATCCCTATGAAAGAACAGCTTATTATGAGTTTTGCGGTAACAGGGGTGCGTTGCTAACAAGCATTTTTTTTTTTCAACGCTCCCTTAAGACAACGCTGGTATTACGTTTTTTTTTTAAACCCGGCGTTAGCCGCAAAAAGGTGAGCGTAGAGCAAAATTTAGCTCCACATCTCACCTCAATACCAGCGTTGCTTACGGTAGCGGTAAGCTGGCTAAACGTGCTCGTGCACGTTTTCCCCATAGGAATCAATGGGGGAGAGCCGGCTGTAAAAAAAAAAAACACCTGCAAAAATGCAGCGTTCAGCTCCTAACGAAGCCCCATTGATTCCTATAGGGAAACAAAAGTTATGTCTACACCTAACACCCTAACATGAACACGAGTCGAAACACCCCTAATCTTACACTTATTAACCCTTAATCTGTCGCCCCTGACATCGTCGCCACCTACTTAAAATTATTAACCCCTAATCTGCCGCCTCCATCGCCGCCGCTACTATATTAAATTTATTAACCCCTAAACCTAAGTCTAACCCTAACCCTAACACCCCCTAATTTAAATATAATTTAAAGAAATCTAAAGAAAATAACTACAATTAAATAAATTATTCCTATTTAAAACTAAATACTTACCTGTAAAATAAACCATAAGATAGCTACAGTATAACTAATAGTTACATTTGTATCTTTTATTATTATTATTATTATCAGGTATTTGTAGAGCGCCAACAGATTCCGCAGCGTATCTATCTTAGGGTTTATATTTATTTTACAGGCAACTTTGTATTTATTTTAACTAGGTGCAATAGTTATTAAATAGTTATTAACTACTTAATAACTTCCTAGTTAAAATAAATACAAATATACCTGTTAAATAAATCCTAACCTAAATTACAATTACACCTAACACTACACTATCATTAAATTAATTACCTAAACTAACTACAATTAAATATAATTCAATTAAATAAACTAAAGTACAACCCCCCCCCCACTAAATTACAGAAAATAAAAAAATAATTACAATAATTTTAAACTAATTACACCTAATCTAATCCCCCTAATAAAATAAAATAGCCCCCCAAAATAATAAAATTCCCTACCCTATACTAAATTACAAATAGCCCTTAAAAGGGCTTTTTGCGGGGCATTGCCCCAAAGTAATCAGCTCTTTTACCTGTAAAAAAAATACAATACCCCCCCAACATTAAAACCCACCACCCACACACCCAACCCTACACTAAAACCCACCCAATCCCCCCTTAATAAAACCTAACACTAACCCCTTGAAGATCACCCTACCTTGAGCCATCTTCACCCAGCCGGGAACAAGTGTTCCTCCAGAGGGGTAGAAGTCTTCATCCGTTCCAGGCAGAAGAGGACCTCCAGACAGTCTTCATCCAGACGGCATCTTCTATCTTCATCCATCCGGAGCGAAGAGGGTCCATCTTGAAGCCAGCCAAAGTGGAGCATCCTCTTCTTCCGACGACTCCTGACAAATGAAGGTTCCTTTAAATGACGGGTGTGCTAGCTGGAGGCACTGGTTCAGCTTGTATCAGTCGTTGGTATCTTCCTTTCCTTCCTCAGTTGTATAAGTCTAGGTGCAAAATAGTGGTGCTGAAATATCAGACAATACACCATACAAAGGTGAATATCTACTCACAGTGTATATTGCAGGTTACCGGCTCCTTCCCAATATGAAAAGACAATATCACAGATTCAGTAAAAAAGTTTGTCTTTATTTGGCTCAACGCAAAAGCGTTTCAACGGTCCCAGCCGTCTTTCTCAAGAGCAATAAAAGTGCTTTACAAACCAAAGCATACCTTTCCGCTGCACAAGCGGCCTTTAAATACATGTCAGTTACGCTACCTGCTTCCCCATTGGAGGAGAGCAGGTTTACACCCGATTCAAAATTTCAATTGTAAATTTAAAATAAACATCTAAAAAAACATAAAAAACAATATTAATTATATTAGAAACTATAAGTTTGTTTTAAAATATAAAATTTTTGTAGATATCATCATTTTTGCCGGTTTTGTAGTTCCCTTTCAGGTAGTTTTCTGTTTCAAGTTCCCTTTCAGGTCCGGTATGTCAGTGAAGATCACATGTTATAGGTTGTCCAATGAAATTCAGTTTCTGGTATAGTGATGTTTTGTAGTTCCCTTTCAGGTAGTTCTCTATTTCAGGTTCCCATTCAGGTCTGATATGTCAGTGGGTATCACATGTTATCGAATGTCCAATGAAAAACAGTTTCTGATTTTCTCAAAATAAAAAGACATAAGTGTTATTCACAGATACAAAGTTTCTTATATGAATTCTGCTTATCCAAATATTTAGAGGAGGTAGAATAAATTGCCACTTAGAAGTATATTACAAGTTGGAATAGATACTTTTCATAATTAAACATTCATATTATAAATAAACTTCTATATTTATTGAATGTTAGATATTGACTCAGCGACTTGTGTGTTGCATATAATTTCTTGAAATTAAGTGTGAGAATTATATTCTTTTGTACAATATGTGTATATATAAACATTAAGTGTGATGATATGACATGAACTGTCTGTATAAATACATTTTTTTTTTTTTTTTTCTGTGTGTGTCCTTATAATCGTATTCACCTCAACAGGAACAAAAAATGTTACTGATTTATTTAGGCCCCATATTTCCATCTTTTGAATTTATCATTTATTTTGTCTCCCCTTTCCTATGTTAAGAGTTTTTTAGACAAAGGCAGCGATTTTTGTGTCCTTATTTAGACCCCATTGGGCATATGTTCTAAGTGTATGTATCCATTTTAATTCTCTTTGGTCTAGTTGTTTTGCCAGATTACCACCCCTCCAATGAAGTTCAACCTTCTCAATTCCTATCCATAGAAAGGATTCTTTTGTGAAATGTTCACAATTGTTACAGTGTAGCGGCACTCCGTGGTCATCATGATTCTTTTCTATTTTATTTTGATGTTCCATGATTCTTGTTTTTAAAAATCTGGACGTTTGTCCTAAATACTGGATTTTGCAGCCACATTGCAACAAATATATCACATTTTTACTTTTGCAAGTAATGAATTCTTTTATTTCAAATTTTTTTCCCGTAACTGTGGAGTTAAATGTTTTGTGTGTTCTTCTGGTGTAGTTACAACCTTTGCATTTGCCGCAAGTGAAGAAACCTGTCATGTTACTTATTTGTAAAGGTTTTTTGGGGGCTATGCCTTTTATGAGTGAGGGAGCTAATTTTTGTTTCAAATTTTGTCCTTTTCTGAAGATAACTGTGGGCTTAGCTGGAATTATAGGTCCTAGATATTCATCCTCTTTTATGATGTGCCAGTGCTTTTGTATAATTTTTTTGATTGTATGATGTTCTACATTAAATGTGGTCACAAATTTAGGGAAATTATTGTTAAATGAGGTCTCATTTTTGTGTTTGTTTTCTAACAGGGTTGATCTTATTTTATTTCCAACTTCATTTCTTTCTTTTTCTAAAGCTCTATGGTCATATCCCTTTTGTATGAATCTTTCTTTGAGTATTCTTGATTGTTGTTCGTAATCATCTATATTGCTGCAGTTCCTGCGTATTCGTAGGAATTGGCTTTTTGGTACTGACTTTAGCCAGTTAGGATGGTGGCAGCTATCATGTCTAATGTAGGTGTTAGTGTCACACTTCTTAAAGTATGTTTTGCTGTGGATTTTCTCATCTATAGTGTAAAGAGTTAAATCTAAAAAATGTATTTCTTTTTTGTCATATTCTACTGATAATGTGACTTGCTGATTATTGTTATTAAGTATTTGTACAAATTCTATGAGTTTGGACTCACCCCCCTTCCATATGGACTATTTTGAGACGACTCATGTGCAGACCTGGTGTCCTGGCATAGATATATAGATGACATTCTGTGCATATGGAAGGGGGGTGAGTCCAAACTCATAGAATTTGTACAAATACTTAATAACAATAATCAGCAAGTCACATTATCAGTAGAATATGACAAAAAAGAAATACATTTTTTAGATTTAACTCTTTACACTATAGATGAGAAAATCCACAGCAAAACATACTTTAAGAAGTGTGACACTAACACCTACATTAGACATGATAGCTGCCACCATCCTAACTGGCTAAAGTCAGTACCAAAAAGCCAATTCCTACGAATACGCAGGAACTGCAGCAATATAGATGATTACGAACAACAATCAAGAATACTCAAAGAAAGATTCATACAAAAGGGATATGACCATAGAGCTTTAGAAAAAGAAAGAAATGAAGTTGGAAATAAAATAAGATCAACCCTGTTAGAAAACAAACACAAAAATGAGACCTCATTTAACAATAATTTCCCTAAATTTGTGACCACATTTAATGTAGAACATCATACAATCAAAAAAATTATACAAAAGCACTGGCACATCATAAAAGAGGATGAATATCTAGGACCTATAATTCCAGCTAAGCCCACAGTTATCTTCAGAAAAGGACAAAATTTGAAACAAAAATTAGCTCCCTCACTCATAAAAGGCATAGCCCCCAAAAAACCTTTACAAATAAGTAACATGACAGGTTTCTTCACTTGCGGCAAATGCAAAGGTTGTAACTACACCAGAAGAACACACAAAACATTTAACTCCACAGTTACGGGAAAAAAATTTGAAATAAAAGAATTCATTACTTGCAAAAGTAAAAATGTGATATATTTGTTGCAATGTGGCTGCAAAATCCAGTATTTAGGACAAACGTCCAGATTTTTAAAAACAAGAATCATGGAACATCAAAATAAAATAGAAAAGAATCATGATGACCACGGAGTGCCGCTACACTGTAACAATTGTGAACATTTCACAAAAGAATCCTTTCTATGGATAGGAATTGAGAAGGTTGAACTTCATTGGAGGGGTGGTAATCTGGCAAAACAACTAGACCAAAGAGAATTAAAATGGATACATACACTTAGAACATATGCCCAATGGGGTCTAAATAAGGACACAAAAATCGCTGCCTTTGTCTAAAAAACTCTTAACATAGGAAAGGGGAGACAAAATAAATGATAAATTCAAAAGATGGAAATATGGGGCCTAAATAAATCAGTAACATTTTTTGTTCCTGTTGAGGTGAATACGATTATAAGGACACACACAGAAAAAAAAAAAAATATATATGTATTTATACAGACAGTTCATGTCATATCATCACACTTAATGTTTATATATACACATATTGTACAAAAGAATATAATTCTCACACTTAATTTCAAGAAATTATATGCAACACACAAGTCGCTGAGTCAATATCTAACATTCAATAAATATAGAAGTCTATTTATAATATGAATGTTTAATTATGAAAAGTATCTATTCCAACTTGTAATATACTTCTAAGTGGCAATTTATTCTACCTCCTCTAAATATTTGGATAAGCAGAATTCATATAAGAAACTTTGTATCTGTGAATAACACTTATGTCTTTTCATTTTGAGAAAATCAGAAACTGTTTTTCATTGGACATTCAATAACATGTGATACCCACTGACATATCAGACCTGAATGGGAACCTGAAATAGAGAACTACCTGAAAGGGAACTACAAAACATCACTATACCAGAAACTGAATTTCATTGGACAACCTATAACATGTGATCTTCACTGACATACCGGACCTGAAAGGGAACTTGAAACAGAAAACTACCTGAAAGGGAACTACAAAACCGGCAAAAATGATGATATCTACAAAAATTTTATATTTTAAAACAAACTTATAGTTTCTAATATAATTAATATTGTTTTTTATGTTTTTTTAGATGTTTATTTTAAATTTACAATTGAAATTTTGAATCGGGTGTAAACCTGCTCTCCTCCAATGGGGAAGCAGGTAGCGTAACTGACATGTATTTAAACGCCGCTTGTGCAGCGGAAAGGTATGCTTTGGTTTGTAAAGCACTTTTATTGCTCTTGAGAAAGACGGCTGGGACCGTTGAAACGCTTTTGCGTTGAGCCAAATAAAGACAAACTTTTTTACTGAATCTGTGATATTGTCTTTTCATATTGGGAAGGAGCCGGTAACCTGCAATATACACTGTGAGTAGATATTCACCTTTGTATGGTGTATTGTCTGATATTTCAGCACCACTATTTTGCACCTAGATTTATACAACTGAGGAAGGAAAGGAAAGGAAGATACCAACGACTGATACAAGCTGAACCAGCGCCTCCAGCTAGCACACCTGATATATTCACACAGACCTTGGGAGAGACTGTGGGACGGCTGCGGTTCACCAGAAGGGGAAAGTATTAATACATATTATACACCTGTTTGCATGTATATCCTTTAAATGACGTCATCCAAGATGGTGTCCCTTGAATTCCGATTGGCTGATAGGGTTCTATCAGCCAATCGTAATTAAGGTAGAAAACATCCTATTGGCTGATCCAATCAGCCAATAGAATTGAAGTTCAATCCTATTGGCTGATCCAATCAGGATTGAGCTTGCATTCTATTGGCTGTTCCAATCAGCCAATAGAATGCAAGCTCAATCCTATTGGCTGATTGGATCAGCCAATAGGATTTTTTCTACCTTAATTCCGATTGGCTGATAGAATCCTATCAGCCAATCGGAATTCAAGGGATGCCATCTTGGATGACATCATTTAAAGGAAACTTCATTCATCGGGAGTCGTCGGAAGAAGAGGATGCTCTGCGTTGGCTGGCTTCAAGATGGACCCGCTCTGCTCCGGATGGATGAAGATAGAAGATGCCGCCTGGATGAAGACTTCTGCTCATCTGGAGGTCCTCTTCTGCCCGGATCGGATGAAGACTTCTGCCCCTCTGGAGGACCACTTGTGCCCGGCTGGGTGAAGACGGCTCAAGGTAGGGTGATCTTCAAGGGGTAATGTTAGGTTTTATTAAGGGGGGATTGGGTGGGTTTTAGAGTAGGGTTGGGTGTGTGGGTGGTGGGTTTTAATGTTGGGGGTTATTGTATTTTTTTTACAGGTAAAAGAGCTGATTACTTTGGGGCAATGCCCCGCAAAAAGCCCTTTTAAGGGCTATTTGTAATTTAGTATAGGGTAGGGAATTTTATTATTTTGGGGGGCTTTTTTTATTTTATTAGGGGGCTTAGATTTGGTGTAATTAGTTTAATATTCTTGTAATTATTTTTTTATTTTCTGTAATTTAGTGTTTTTTTCGTACTTTAGTTTATTTGATTTAATTGTAGTTAGTTTAGGTAATTAATTCAATGATAGTGTAGTGTTAGGTGTAATTGTAATTTAGGTTAGAATTTATTTTACAGGTATATTTGTATTTATTTTAACTAGGAAGTTATTAAATAGTTAAAAACTATTTAATAACTGTTGTACCTAGTTAAAATAAATACAAAGTTGCCTGTAAAATAAATATAAACCCTAAGATAGATACAAATGTAACTATTAGTTATATTGTAGCTATCGTATGGTTTATTTTACAGGTAAGTATTTAGTTTTAAAAAGGAATAATTTATTTAATTGTAGTAATTTAATTTCGTTTTATTTAAATTATATTTAAGTTAGGGGGTGTTAGGTTTAGGGTTAGACTTAGGTTTAGGGGATAATAAATTTAATATAGTAGCGGCGACGTTGGGGTCGGCAGATTAGGGGTTAATAAATGTAGGTAGGTGTCGGTGATGTTAGGGACGGCAGATTAGGGGTTAATAAAATTTAACTAGTGTTTGCGAGGCGGGAATGCGGCGGTTTAGGGGTTAATATATTTATTAAAGTGGCGGCGATGTCCGGTTGGCAGATTAGGGGTTAAAAACTTTATTTAAGCGTTTGCGATGTGGGGGGGAGGCTCGGTTTAGGGGTTAATAGGTAGTTTATGGGTGTTAGTGTACTTTTTAGCACTTTAGTTAAGAGTTTTATGTTACGGCGTTAGCCCATAAAACTCTTAACTACTGACTTTTAAATGCGGTATCAGTCTTGACAGGAGAGGGTGTACCGCTCACTTCTTCCGAGACTCGTAATACCAGCGTTAGGCAAATCCCATTAAAAAGATAGGATACGCAATTTACGTAAGGGGATTTGCAGTAAGCTCGAGTCGCAGAAGAAAAGTGAGCGGTACACCTGTACCTGCCAGACTCGTAATACCAGCAGGCGTTAAAAAGCAGAGTTGGGACCTCTCAACACTGCTTTTTAAGGCTAACGCAAGACTCGTAATCTAGCCGATTGTTATCATATTAATATAGCTTGCTTTTTAACAGTAGCAAGCCTACTGAATATCAACACATGGCTAATTTGTGATTAGAATTACAAGACAGTTATTTACATCAAAAGTAGTACACAAAGCATAGAGTCAGATTCAAAATGTGATCCTTTATTTTAACAACTTCAAAAACTGCAAATAGTAAATTCCACAATAACAAAGAGGACCCCGGCCACAGCAGTTCTACGCATTTTGGCTTCTGCCTTAATAGTAGACTGTGACAGTTCCTGTGGTTGTATGTGTTTTATATGTCTACACAGAATTTAGGGCTAGATTACAAGTGGCGCACAAGCGAAAAAGGGTGTATTGTGGCTCTTTGTGTGTGCCGGAAGTAGCGAGGTATTACAAGTTGAAAGGTAACGCATTAGTTGCACCGCAACTGAATTTAATGCGCCGGGATAGAGCTCGAGCCTCTAGTTAACTGTTAACTGTTATGCAAGACAAAAAAGTTGCACAAGACACATCAAAAATACATTTAACAGGATAGTTACACTCATAATAACACTGTCTAATAAAAAATATTTTTAAATAAAATGCATAATAAAGGGCTCAAAGATATGAGGTCTCAGGTGTTAGAAAAAAAAATATGCAATATATATATATATATAAATATATTTGTTTACATTTGTATTTATGTATTTATATATGTATATATAAATATGTATTTACATACATATATACATATATAAACACATAAAATACATATGTATACATATATGTACATATATACTGTATATAACTTCTCTCACTCACAAACTCCTTTAGTCTCTCACAATCCATCCTATTCCCTACTCACCGCGACGGATACTCTCTTGATCTGGTATTATCCTACCTCTGCTCCCCTTCTGATGTCACCTGTCGCCCATTTCCAATTACTCACATATTCAACCGATCCCTTACTACTGGTTCATTTCCGTCATCCTTCAAACATGCAAAGGTCACCCCCATCCTCAAAAAAACCCTCCCTCAACCCCAATTCTCCTGCAAACTACCGCCCCATATCACTGCTTCCGCTAGCTTCAAAAGTCCTGGAAAAACTAGTTTTCAATCACCTATTCAACTTCCTATCCTCCAACTCATTGCTTGACCCCCTGCAATCTGGCTTCCGTCCCCAACACTCAACTGACACTGCCCTCACCAAGGTTACTAACGATCTCCTTTCTGAAAAAACAACGGCCACTATTCTATACTTATCTTTTTTGACATGTCTGCTGCCTTTGACACTGTTGACCATCCCCTCCTCCTACGGACTCTCAGCTCCCTTGGCCTCTGTGACATTGCCCTCTCCTAGATCGACTCTTATCTCTCTAATAGGTCTTTTTTTGTCTCATTTGCTGGCGATTCCTCCTTTCCATTGCCTCTGTTGGAGTACCTCAAGGCTCTGTTCTAGGCTCTCTATATTTTTCTTTATTTATACTTCCTCACTGGGTAAACTTATCACTTCAACTATGACTGCAACTATCACCTCTATGCTGATAATATTCAGATCTAACAATCCACCCCTGCACTCTCTCCTTCTGTCCTTTCCCACACTGGCGACTGCTTATCTGGCATTTCTTCCTGGATGGCCTCTCACCACCTAAAAATCAACATGTCCAAGACTGAGCTTCTTCTAATCCCCCCATCTAATTCTACTCCAGTTTATAACTTTACTATCACTGTTGGTGGCACCACTATCTCCCCATCACCCCAAGTCCGCTGCCTAGGAGTAACACTTGACTCCAATCTGTCCTTCATACCCCAAATCCAATCGCTCTCTTCATCCTGTCGCAACCACCTATGCAATATCTCCAAAATTCGTCCTTTTAACAACATACTAACTGGCCTTCCACTCTCCCACCTCTCCCCCCTTCAATCCATCCTAAATGCCTCTGCTAGACTAATCCACCTCTCACAACGCTCTGTATCCGCTGCACCCCTCTGTGAGTCCCTTCACTGGCTCCCCATTCACAGCAGAATTAAATTCAAAATTCTCACTCTGACCTACAAAGCCCTCACCAATACTGCTGCACCCTAACTGTCCTCACTCATCAACAAATATACTCCAGCCCGTCCCCTAAAATCCAACAACGATCTACTCCTTGCCTCTTCTACCATCACCTCCTCCCATGCTAGACTACAGGACTTCTCTCGTGCAGCACCAACCCTCTGGAATGCACTTCCTCGAGCTGTCAGACTTTCCCTCAACCTCTCCTCCTTTAAACGCTCCCTAAAGACCTTCTTGTTCAGGGAAGCCTATCACCAAATCAGTAACTAATGAATTCCACTTGCCTAATAGTTGCCGTCATCTAACTCCACACTAACATCATTCCCAGCTTTGTAGTCCCCACCTCCTGTTTCTCGCCCTCCTACCCATTTAGATTGTAAGTTCCCACAGGAACAGGGCTCCCAATTCCCCCTGTATTTGTTTGTTAAATTTTGTCTGGTGTCTCATATTGTACTGTCCTTTTATCTTTGTTACCCATGAACAGCGCTGCGGAATCTGTTGTCGCTTTATAAATAAAGAATAATAATAATAAGTGCATTATTCAATAATAATATTCTACGTTCGGATTTTTGTGCTAGTCAGGTTACCGCTAGAGAAAAAACACTTGTTTTTATTTTGTAATACCAGCTCAATCTAGTGCAAACATTGGGAAGGGAAGTTTTTTGCTATATTGAAAATGCTAAATACTGCTCCCCTTGTAATCTAGCCTGTAATGTTTTATATTCGTCTTTTCCACAGTGGTCTGTATATTCTGTATATCAACAAAATCTGAGCATACAGGATGGCAACACAAGGGATATACTTTAACAGGTTGATACGAGCAGCAGGCTTATCTCAGAAGCAATGTGTAAAGCATTTGCACATAACACACAGTAACACAGTGAAAACACTACAAAAGGGCACCACACCAGTTTTAGAAAAAAATAGCCAATATTTAACTATTTAAAACAAGACCAAATACGATAAAAATCCAGCATACAGTAATTAAAATATGAATGCTGCAAGATGTATTCAAAAACACAGTTCCTTGCAGTCGATAGCTCCACCTGGGGCTATCACGGCATCGTGATACACAAAACCAACAGTTCAGGCCGGCTGCGGCGTCACGGGCCAGATACGGTGTCAGGAAGACTCGCAAACAGTACCTTGAATTTGCAGGGCGTCGTGATCCTTGCGGTGAGCTCTGGAGAGCGGCGTCGCTTCCGGAGTCGGTGCAGGAGTGGTCGGGCCCTTGGTGTTCACACGCGTTGCGGATCAAACTCCGGGCTGATTAAGTCAGGTGCGCTGGCATCAGGGCTGCGGTGCGAAGCAGGATGATGCGATGTGCGGTGCCCACAGGCAACGGTGCAGGTAGCGGCTCGGTGACGGCATCCAGCGGCGTCCGTGAGACCAGGGCTGCGGTGTGAAGCGGGGCGGTGCAACGTGCGGTGTCCACAGGTCACAGTGCAGGCAGGGATGTCTGGTCAAAAAAGAAAAAGAAAAAGAGGGGGCGCCCTAAGTGTAGGAGAGAAGATGTGACCAAATAATTCTATACTTCTATAATAATTCTATACTTATGTATCTAGATGTTAGATTAATATAAAAAAATGCTAAAGTGATAAATCAAGGTGATATACTGTGGGAACCAGTGTCAATGTGGTTTTAAAGTGATAAATCATACAATGTGCAATGTTATACAGTGTTAATCGATAGCAATGTGATACAGGGTAAAAGTAATAAACAATCAAAACAAACACAGTGATAATAAAATGAAAGTCTCTATTGGGATGGGAGGCAGCTATCTGTGATGATCCAGGCCAGGATCCAGGAGCAGCAATCTATGAAGAGAAAAGACAGAAGCGCCACATGGCCCAATATTGTTTGATCCAGAATAAATAGATCTTAAGGTGATGAGTAAACTCACGTTTAGTAGAGCACCTCAGTTAGTGCTAGATATACGGTCTGGGATCTATTTGGTCACCCAGAAGACCAACTTCCTGCACAGGAGCTGATGTCTGTATAGACAGAAGGAAAACACAGGTGCCAATATGGCCTAGTATTGCTGGTGCAAAGGTGTCAATACAAGCAAAGAGATGAATAATACTCACAAAGTGTAAAGCACCTCTCGTGGTGCTATAGAGGCATGAAGGGGTCAATTCAGTCACCCAACAGACTTGTAGCCAGACATCCAAATGGATCCAGAGGTGCAAAAGGATCCCACAATTGATCCAGAAAAGGAATTAATCCTCAGGAAAAGGATAAAAGATATATATCCCAAAGAAAGATGCAGCAAGTGTTCAAAATATTAAAAAGTGACTTTAATAAAATTGTAAAAATAACAGGCAACGCGTTTCTCAGCCAATGGCTGTTTCATGAAGCCTGATGAAACAGCCATTGGCTGAGAAACGCGTTGCCTGTTATTTTTACAATTTTATTAAAGTCACTTTTTAATATTTTGAACACTTGCTGCATCTTTCTTTGGGATATATATCTTTTATCCTTTTCCTGAGGATTAATTCCTTTTCTGGATCAATTGTGGGATCCTTTTGCACCTCTGGATCCATTTGGATGTCTGGCTACAAGTCTGTTGGGTGACTGAATTGACCCCTTCATGCCTCTATAGCACCACGAGAGGTGCTTTACACTTTGTGAGTATTATTCATCTCTTTGCTTGTATTGACACCTTTGCACCAGCAATACTAGGCCATATTGGCACCTGTGTTTTCCTTCTGTCTATACAGACATCAGCTCCTGTGCAGGAAGTTGGTCTTCTGGGTGACCAAATAGATCCCAGACCGTATATCTAGCACTAACTGAGGTGCTCTACTAAACGTGAGTTTACTCATCACCTTAAGATCTATTTATTCTGGATCAAACAATATTGGGCCATGTGGCGCTTCTGTCTTTTCTCTTCATAGGGATGTCTGGTGATGACACTGGAGTCGATGGTGCTAGCGTCGGGGGGCCTGGGCTGCGGTGAGGGATGGGACGGTGCTTCGTGTACCTCAGGAGCAGTGTCCACAGGCCACGGTGCAGGCAGCGGCGCCAGTGTCAGCAGGAGCGGTGGCGTCAGGTATGCCCAGGCTGCGGTGTGAGCAGGCAATGCCGGAGTGCGGGGCCCACAGGTCGCGGTGCGAGCAGAGGCTTGGTGAAGTCGTCCGATGACGGCGTCGGTGAGACCAGGGTTGCGGTGTGAAGCGGGGCAATGCGGCTCCGTGCGGCGTCGACAAGTCACGGTGCAGGCCAGCGGCGTCGGTGGCGGCGTCGCAGTGATTTCTCCTCTTGAACAGCACAAAACACACAGTTGCCATTCGAGGAAACTGAAGTCTTTGGTGTCCCTGAGACTTCCAACAGGAGGCAAGCTCTACTCCAAGCCCTTGGAGAACTTTCTCAAGCAGGACACACAGCAAAGTTTAGCCTTTGCACTCTTTTCAGGCAGAAGCAGCAACTGCAGGCCAGTCCAGCAAAGCAACACAGCAAAGGGAAAGTACTCCTCCTCCAGCTCTTCAGCTCTCCAGAGGTTCCTCGTGAGTCCAGCAAGATCCTAGAAAGATTCCAGAAAGATTCTAAAGTCTGTAGTTTTGGGTGCTCTACTTATACCCATTTTGGCCTTTGAAGTAGGTTTACTTCAAAGAAGATTCTCACTTGCTTGTGAAATCCTGCCTTGCCCAGGCAAGGCCTCAGACACACACCAGGGGGTTGGAGTCTGCATTGTGTGAGGGCAGGCACAGTCCTTTTAGGTGTGAATGACCACTCCTCCCCTCCCTCCTAGCAGAGATGGTTCATCAGGAAATGCGGGCAACACCCCAGCTCCCGTTGTGTCACTGTCTAGTGAGAGGTGCCAACAGCCCAACTGTCAATCTGACCCAGACAGGGAATCCACAAACAAGGCAGAGTCACAGAATGGTTTAAGCAAGAAAATGCTCACTTTCTAAAAGTGGCATTTTCGAAGACACAATGTTAAAACCAACTTTACTAAAATATGTATTTTTAAATTGTGAGCTCAGGGACCCCAAACTCCACCTGTCCATCTGCTCTCAAAGGGAATCTACGCTTTAATCATTTATAAAGGTAGCCCCCATGTTAACCTATGAGAGAGCTAGGTCTTGCAACAGTGAAAACCGAATTTGGCAGTATTTCACTGTTAGGACATATAAACCATATTACTACATGTCCTACCTTAACCATACACTGCACCCTGCCCATGGGGCTACCTAGGGGTGTCTTACATGTAAGAAAATGGAAGGTTTAGGCCTGGCAAGTGGGTACACTTGCCAAGTCGAATTGGCAGTTGGAAACTGCACACACAGAGACTGTGGTGGCAGGTCTGAGACATGATAACAGGGCTACTTATGTGGGTGGCACAACCAGTGCTGCAGGCCCACTAGTACCATTTGATTTACAGGCCCTGGGCACCTCTAGTGCACTTTACTAGGGACATACCAGTAAATCAAATATGCCAATCATGGATAAACCAATCAACAGTACAATTTACCTAGGGGGCACTTGCACTTTAGCACTGATTAGCAGTGATAAAGTGCGCAGAGACAATAAACCAGCAAAAACAGAGTCCAAAACCAGGAGGTCAGAAGGCAAAAAGACAGGGGAGACACGCCAAAAAGCTGCCAGGTCTAACAATGTGTTATGTCTAAATTTGGATATTCCATCCATAACCTGTGATTATAACAGTATTGATGTCTCTAAAATGAAATTCAGGGCCGGTAACATGAATGGTTATGCAATAACAATATAAATGATCTCAGACTGTATAAATACATAAACAGTTGTCTTTATAAAGCTGGGAGGTATTTCTCTGTAATTACTCCCAATAATTTATAATATCATAAACACTATTATACTCATTAGGGACCTTAGTCACCAGGGTGAATATCCAAAAAGCCTCACGTTTGTGTACCAATTTGGTAATATCACCACCTCTTCTGGGTGCTCTAACCTGCTCAACAACCATCCAATTAAATGTTGCATTGTTATTATTATGATCTACAATAAAATGCCTTGCTAGCTCAGAGCTATGTTTGGATCTCTTAATATCTGAGATATGTTGGTCGATCCTCTCCCTCACTTCTTGTATTGTGCAACCTACATATTGCTTGTTATTGCAACTGCACCATAGCAAATAAACAACGTTATTTGCTCCTGCAATTTATGCACAAACTCACCGGGTATTCTTTACCCGTGACAAAGCTTTTAAAAATAATCCTTTTCTCTATGAAACTACAGGGTATACAGGGTCCATAACAACACTTATACATACCCTTATTCTCACGCGACGTACTTCCCCTGCTCTTCACATGCAATTCACTTGGGGTAAGATGTTACCTAGGGTTATCCCTCTACGGTAGGAGAAACGGCAACCTTGTTCTACCACCTCACTTAGCTGGTCATCAGCTGTAAGCATGGGTAAATGCTTTCTTATGATCTTACATATTTGTTGATAGTCAGTAGAATACTGAGTGACAAATGAAATAGGTTACATTTATATATAACTTCTCTCACTCACAAACTCCTTTAGTCTCTCACAATCCATCCTATTCTCTACTCTCCGTGACGGACACTCTCTTGATCTGGTATTCTCCTACCTCTGCTCCCCTTCTGATGTCACCTGTTCCCCATTTCCCATCTCAGACCACCATCTGCTCACCTGTAGAAATCTGCACACTGTTGATCCTCTCCAACTTTCTAACCTTATTCAAAAACTTCTTTCCCACACTTTCATGGTATCCTGCCCTGACCTTGCTACAAACCACTATAACAATACTCTCTCCTCTGCACTAAACACCCTTGCTCCTCCACAAATACGCAAAACACCACGTCATCAGCTCCAGCCCTGGCACTCTCAGCAAGCACGCTTACTACAAAAATGCTCCCATGCTGCTGAACGTACCTGGAGGAAATCCCACTCTGAACCCGATTTCCTACACTATAAGTTCATTCTTTATTCTTACTCCTCTGCCCTGCACTTAGCCAAGCAAAACTACTTCTCTTCTTTCATATCTTCTCACTCCTCAAACCCCAAACGTCTCTTCTCCTTTTTCAGAACTCCTCTATCCACCTGCACCACCCCCTTCATCTGCCTTTACTGCTCAAGACTTGGCAGACAACTTTTTCAACAAAATACTTACCATCCGAAGTAGCATCCCACCACAAGACTGCAACTTTCCATCTCCTCCCCCGGTCACCCCCTCCACCACTCTCAGTACTTTCCCCCCAACCACTGAGAATGAAGTGAGTTCCCTAATATCTTCCTCACACCTCACTACCTGCCCATTTGACCCTATCCCTTCACATCTAATACCTTCTCTGTCTTCTACCCTCACCCCAGATCTTACTCACATATTCAACCGATCCCTTACTACTGGTTCATTTCCATCATCCTTCAAACATGCAAAGGTCATCCCCCATCCTCAAAAAAACCCTCCTTCGACACCAATTCTTCTGCAAACTACCACCCCATATCACTGCTTCCACTCGCTTCAAAAGTCCTGGAAAAACTAGTTTTCAATCGTATAACCCACTTCCTATGCTCCAACTCATTGCTTGACCCCCTGCAATCTGGCTTCTGTCCCCAGCACTCAACTAAGACTGCCCTCACCAAGGTTACTAACTATCTCCTTTCTGCTAAAAACAACGGCCACTATTCTATACTTATCTTACTTGACCTGTCTGCTGCCTTTGAAACTGTTGACCATCCCTTCCTCCTACGGACTCTCAGCTCCCTTGGCCTCTGTGACATTGCCCTCTCCTGGATTGACTCTTATCTCTCTAATAGGTCCTTTTTTGTCTCATTTGCTGGTGACTCCTCCTTTCCATTGCCTCTGTCTGTTGGAGTACCTCAAGGCTCTGTTCTAGGCCCTCTATATTTTTCTTTATTTATACTTCCTCACTGGGTAAACTTATCAGTAGCTATGGCTTCACCTATCACCTCTATGCTGATGATACTCATATCTACCTATTCACAGCTGCACTCTCTCCTTCTGTCCTTTCCCACATCAGCAACTGCTTAACTGGCATTTATTCCTGGATGGTCTCTCACCACCTAAAAATCAACATGTCCAAGACTGAGCTTCTTCTAATCCCCCCATCTAATTCTACTCCAGTTTATAACTTTACTATCACTGTTGGTGACACCACTATCTCCCCATCACCCCAAGTCTGCTGCCTAAGAGTTAGACTTGACTCCAATCTGTCCTTCATACCCCACATCCAATCGCTCTCTTCATTCTGTCTTAACCACCTACGCAATATCTCCAAAATTAATCCTATTCTGAGTGCTGAAACTACTAAACAGCTAATCCATTCCCTAGTAATTTCCTGGCTTGACTACTGTAACAACCTACTAACTGGCCTTCCACTCTCCCACCTTTCCCCACTTCAATCCATCCTAAATGCCTCTGCTAGGCTAATCCACCTCTCCCGACGCTCTGTATCCGCTGTACCCCACTGTGAGTCCTTTCCCTGGCTCCCCATTCACAGCAGAATTAAATTCAAAATTATCACTCTGACCTACAAAGCCCTTACAAATGCAGCCCCCCCCTACCTGTCCTCACTCATCAACAAATATACTCCAGCCCGCCCCCTAAGATCCAACAACGATCTACTCCTTGCCTCTTCTACCATCACCTCCTCCCATGCTAGACTACAGGACTTCTCTCGTGCGGCACCAACCCTCTGGAAAGCACTTCCTCGAGCTGTCAAACTTTCCCCCAACCTCTCCTCCTTTAAACGCTCCCTAAAGACCTTCTTGTTCAGGGAAGCCTATCACCAAATCAATAACTAATTATAGTTGCCGTCATCTAACTCCACACTAATATTATTCCCACCATTGCAGTCCCCACCTCCTGTTTCTCACCATCCTACCCATTTAGATTGTAAGTTCCCACGGGAACAGGGCTCCCAATCCCCCCTGTATTTGTTTGTAAAATTTTGTATGGTGTCTCATATTGTACTGTCCTTTTATCTTTGTTACCCATGAACAGAGCTGCGGAATCTGTTGTCGCTTTATAAATAAAGAAGAATAATAATAAGTGCATTGGAGCCCTTTGCAGTCAACGAGCTGAAAACATGAAAAATCATATTTATGCAATATTCATTTTTGTGCAACTTGTTTTTCTACTTTTCACGCTCCTATTGAAGTCTAAGGGGGAATACGTTAACGTGATTGTGATTTTCGAAGTTCGGGTTAGTGCGCAAGTGAAAACTTTTTACTTTGAATTTGTAACACGAGTGCAACCTGACGAGTGCAAAAAGACGGAGTCTAGCGGGGTTAACATACAAGCGGGAGTGCAAACTACTGCTCCACTCATAATTTGGCCCTTAATTGGTGCAATGTAATACATACAATGTCTATGCAAATCATAACTCAATTAAGTTCTCAGAAAAATTATTTTTAAGCAACACAGTAAATATTAATCAGTAAATCATTTCTACATACACATCCCTTAAATGTTGAATGTCTTGAAACTTGTTTAAAGAGACATTTTGTAATCTGTACATAAAGCAATCATCATCAACTCTTAAAAAAAGATTTGCTAGTTATTATTTCATAATTAATACAATGGTTTCTAATATGATATTTTTCCTAAAGCAATATAACTGTCAGATATGTTACTCTGATTAGCTAATGTTATATTAATCCAATATTTACTGACAGAGCCTGTTTTTTTTTTGTTTTTTTTTGTTTTTTACTGGATTCACTATTAGGATAAAGAGACAATAAAGTGCACTATAGACTGGTGCTGATGTATATCCAAAAAAATTCTTATTTAAATAACTTTTGTGTACCAATGTGCTTAAGTGGAAAAATGGCAGTGGCTTTCTTATCATTTTTAATTGGTGTCTTTAGTTCATCTGGTCACTAGTCATAGGGACAATATGTGACACAGCATCAGCTATTCATTGAGAGAGACAAATATAACAGATCTAGTGATGTCTTTACAATTACTTCAATTGTCACCTTTTTTCATGATACTTTGGGCTGGATTTATCAATTTGTGGACGGATAAGGTTCAGCTGTTGTGAACATGTCTGAATTTCATCGCAAATTGTGGGGCACATTTGTTCCCCATATTTAACATCGCAAACAATGCCGCCCCCTCCTTTAGTGAAACCAATTGCGTAAGAACAGGGCTTGTTAATCATCCCAGTCAAATAAGTTTAAACCATTGCTTCATAATATGCGAGCCTGAAACCGATCGGGACTTTCATATTATGAAAAATCCAGCCACTGTGCATGTATTTTAGCAGTCTAGGACTTATCTTCCAATGCTTTAAATATGCATGCAATAGACACTACTATAAAGAAGAATATGCACAGATACTGATCTAAAAATCCAGTATAAACCTTTTTAAAAACTTACTTAGAAGCTGTTTAGCACTGTTGATGAGGTTAGGCTGGGACACCAACTGAAAGGGGCTGAGAAAGCTGGGATAGAAGGCCCTCCTCTCTACCCTGCATATTAAAAGACCCATTAAACAAACAGGAGCAAGCAGGAGTGTGTAGACTTCAGTCTACATCTGATACTTTGGGGCTTGGTTATGAGTCTAAAAATCAGCACGTTAGTAAAAAAAATAAGCAAAACTATACATTGTTACAAAAACACTCCCAGATGGGCTATATAAATGGCTCATCTACATAACATTTATGCAAATGAAAATCTTATATAGAGTGCCCCTTAAATAAGCTATGTTTTGGCAGGGTATTTATTAAAGGAATGGGCTTTATACGGGCCATTGTTTTGCTTTGATCTACTCTGCATGGTTTATAAATATTTGCAACTTCTAACAATGCTAGAAGGGGAAATCTTTACCCAATAGGAATTTTAAAGGCACTCTAAACCCAATTTTTTATATTTCATGATTCAGATAGAGCATGCAATTTTAAGCAACTTTCTAATTTACTCCTATTATCAATTTCTCGTCGTTCTCTTGCTATCTTTATTTGAAAAAGAAGGCATCTAAGCTAAGGACAGCACTTGTTTATTGGTGCTGTCCAATCAGCAAGGACAACCCAGGTTGTAAACCAAAAATGGGCCGGCTTCGAAACTTACATTTTTTTCTTTTCAAATAAAGATAGCAAAGGAATGAAGAAAAATTGATAATAGGAGTAAATTAGAAAGTTGCTCTAAAGTGAATGCTCTATCTGAATCATGAAAGAAAAAATTTGGGGTTCACTGTCCCTTTAATGCTTATAAAAAGCTGTATTTTAGTTTGCAAGTTAGTCTCTGTGAATACAGTTTATCAATTCAGCCACAATTCAGCTAATAGTGGCACAGAAGTCACAGCAGAGGTGTTATATTAAATAAAATATACACATATTTCAAATTGCATTCACAGACTGAAATTAGATACATCAGATTGTTAAATGTGTGTCATTTTGAGAATGTTGATTACAATAAAGTTTTTGCATATTTAGACAAAATGATCTTACATTCTGAAAATACTTATTGGTTATGTATTCTACACCTTACAGTTCCATCTGCTTATTTTATTGAATCAACTGTTTTACACATTCACAAAATGCTCTGGAATATCAAAAGTCCAAAGGCCTCAAGGAGATGACAGCATCAGACAATGTGCATGTTCCAATATGATGATGTCAGCTTATAATACAGAATCCTCCTGTGCTTCACCTTGGCAATGTCTGCTCTCACCCTTAGGTTACTCTCTGGTCTCCATAAAACCACATCTATTATATTTTAGGAAGTATGTGTTATATCCTGGTATGTCATTTATATCTTGCGTGTTAAAACATTAATAAAAAATCTTTACAATAGGCAATTCATAGCTAGTAAAAAGTAACAGTCAGATATTTACTGCTGTTTCTAGCAAGCTATCATTATCACAAAGCAGTTTATGATTATATAGTGCTGATCAACCTGCTTTAAAGGGACATAAGAGTTAAAAATAAACTTTCATAATTCAGGGAGAGCATACAATTTTTCTCAACTCCAAAATACTTCTATTATCAAAATTGCATTGCTTTTTTAGGGCTAGATTTAGAGTTGGGCGGTAGCCGTGAAAACCAGCGTTAGAGGCTCCTAACGCTGGTTTTAGGCTACCGCCGGTATTTGGAGTCAGTCAGGAAAGGGCCTAACGCTCACTTTTCAGCCGCGACTTTTCCATACCGCAGATCCCCTTACGTCAATTGCGTATCCTATCTTTTCAATGGGATCTTTCTATTTAGAGTCGTGGCTGAAGTGAGCGTTAGAAATCTAACGACAAAACTCCAGCCGCAGAAAAAAGTCAGTAGTTAAGAGCTTTCTGGGCTAACGCCGGTTTATAAAGCTCTTAACTACTGTGCTCTAAAGTACACTAACACCCATAAACTACTTATGTACCCCTAACTGAGGCCCCCCCACATCGCCGCCACTCGATTACATTTTTTTAACCCCTAAATTGCCGACCACCACCTACGTTATACTTATGTACCCCTAATCTGCTGCCCCTAACACCGCCGACCCCTATATTATATTTATTAACCCCTAATCTGCCCCCCACAACGTCGCCGCCAGCTACCTACAATAATTAACCCCTAATCTGCCGAGCGGATCTCACCGCTACTATAATAAAGTTATTAACCCCTAATCCGCCTCACTCCCGCCTCACTAACCCTATAATACATAGTATTAACCCCTAATCTTCCCTCCCTAACATCGCCGACACCTAACTTCAATTATTAACCCCTAATCTGCCGACCGGACCTCACCGCTACTCTATTAAATTTATTAACCCCTAAAGCTAATTCTAACCCTAACCCTAACACCCCCCTAAGTTAAATATAATTTTATTCTAACAAAATAAATTAACTCTTATTAAATAACTTCTTCCTATTTAAAGCTAAATACTTAACCTGTAAAATAAACCCTAATATAGCTACAATATAACGAATAATTACATTGTAGCTATTTTAGGATTAATATTTATTTTACAGGCAACTTTGTAATTATTTTAACCAGGTGCAATAGCTATTAAATAGTTAAGAACTATTTAATAGTTACCTAGTTAAAATAATAACAAAATTACCTGTAAAATAAATCCTAACCTAAGTTACAATTAAACCTAACACTACACTATCATTAAATTAATTAAATAAAATACCTACAATTATCTTCAATTAAACCTAACACTACACTATCAATAAATAAATTAAATACAATTCCTACAAATAAATACAATTAAATAAACTAGCTAAAGTACAAAAAATAAAAAAGAACTAAGTTACAAAAAATAAAAAAATATTTACAAACATTAGAAAAAATTACAAAAATTTTAAACTAATTACTCCTACTCTAAGCCCCCTAATAAAATAACAAAGACCCCCAAAATAAAAAAATGCCCTACCCTATTCTAAATTACAAAAGTTCAAAGCTCTTTTACCTTACCAGCCCGGAACAGGGCCCTTTGCGGGGCATGCCCCAAGAAATTCAGCTCTTTTGCCTGTAAAAAAACACATACAATACCCCCCCCAACATTACAACCCACCACCCACATACCCCTAATCTAACCCAAACCCCCCTTAAATAAACCTAACACTAAGCCCCTGAAGATCTTCCTACCTTATCTTCACCTCACCGGGTATCACCGATAGGTCCTGGCTCCAAAATCTTCATCCAACCCAAGCGGGGGCTGGCGATCCATCATCCGGCGGCTGAAGAGGTCCAGAAGAGGCTCCAAAGTCTTCATCCTATCCGGGAAGAAGAGGCGATCCGGACCAGCAACCATCTTGATCCAAGCGGCATCTTCTATCTTCATCCGATGACGACCGGCTCCATCTTGAAGACCTCCAGCGCGGATCCGTCCTCTTCTTCCGACGACTTCCCGACGAATGACGGTTCCTTTAAGGGACGTCATCCAAGATGTCGTCCCTCGAATTCCGATTGGCTGATAGGATTCTATCAGCCAATCGGAATTAAGGTAGGAAAATTCTGATTGGCTGATGGAATCAGCCAATCAGAATCAAGTTCAATCCGATTGGCTGATCCAATCAGCCAATCAGATTGAGCTCGCATTCTATTGGCTGTTCCGATCAGCCAATAGAATGCGAGCTCAATCTGATTGGCTGATCGGATCAGCCAATCGGATTGAACTTGATTCTGATTGGCTGATTTTACAGGTAATTTCAGCCAATCAGAATATTCCTACCTTAATTCCGATTGGCTGATAGAATCCTATCAGCCAATCGGAATTCGAGGGACGCCATCTTGGATGACGTCATTTAAAGGAACCGTCATTCGTCGTCTAGTCATCGGTTGAAGAGGATGTTCTGCGTCGGCTTGGAAGAAGATGGCTCCGCTCCGCTCCAGAAGAAAGAAGATTGAAGATGCGGCTTGATAGAAGACTTCATCCCGATGATGGACTTCCGACTTCAGCCCGATGATGGATTTCTTCAGCCGCCGCTTGGATCCAGACTTCAGCCCGAGGATGGACGTCACTCTTCAGCCCCCCGCTTGGGCTTGGATCAACACTTCCGAGGACCGATCGGTGAACCTGGTATGGTGAAGATAAGGTAGGAAGATCTTCAGGGGCTTAGTGTTAGGTTTATTTAAGGGGGGTTTGGGTTAGATTAGGGGTATGTGGGTGGTGGGTTGTAATGTTGGGGGGGGTATTGTATGTGTTTTTTTTACAGGCAAAAGAGCTGAATTCTTTGGGGCATGCCCCGCAAAGGGCTCTGTTCATGGCTGGTAAGGTAAAAGAGCTTTGAACTTGTTTAATTTAGAATAGGGTAGGGCATTTTTTTATTTTGGGGGGCTTTGTTATTTTATTAGGGGGCTTAGAGTAGGTGTAATTAGTTTAAAATTGTTGCAATATTTTTCTAATGTTTGTAAATATTTTTTTATTTTTTGTAACTTAGTTCTTTTTTATTTTTTGTACTTTAGTTAGTTTATTTCATTGTATTTATTTGTAGATATTGTATTTAATTAATGTATTGATAGTGTAGTGTTAGGTTTAATTGTAACTTAGGTTAGGATTTATTTTACAGGTAATTTTGTAATTATTTTAACTATTTTAGCTATTAAATAGTTCTTAACTATTTAATAGCTATTGTACCTGGTTAAAATAAATACAAAGTTGCCTGTAAAATAAATATTAATCCTAAAATAGCTATAATATAATTATAATTTATGTTGTAGCTATATTAGGGTTTATTTTACAGGTAAGTATTTAGCTTTAAATAGGAATAAGTTATTTAATAAGAGTTAATTTATTTCGTTAGAATAAAATTATATTTAACTTAGGGGGGTGTTAGGGTTAGGGTTAGAATTAGCTTTAGGGGTTAAAAAATTTATTAGAATAGCGGTGAGCTCCGGTCGGCAGATTAGGGGTTAATGTTTGAAGTTAGGTGTCGGCGATGTTAGGGAGGGCAGATTAGGGGTTAATACTATTTATTATGGGGTTAGTGAGGCGGATTAGGGGTTAATAACTTTATTATAATAGCGGTGCGGTCCGCTCGGCAGATTAGGGGTTAATAAGTGTAGTTAGGTGGAGGCGACGTTGTGGGGGGCAGATTAGGGGTTAATAAATATAATATAGGGGTCGGCGGTGTTAGGGACAGCAGATTAGGGGTACATAGGGATAATGTAAGTAGCGGCGGTTTACGGAGCGGCAGATTAGGGGTTAATAATAAAATGCAGGGGTCAGCGATAGCGGGGGCGGCAGAATAGGGGTTAATAAGTGTAAGGTTAGGGGTGTTTAGACTCGGGGTTCATGTTAGGGTGTTAGGTGCAGACGTAGGAAGTGTTTCCCCATAGCAAACAATGGGGCTGCGTTAGGAGCTGAACGCGGATTTTTTGCAGGTGTTAGGTTTTTTTTCAGCTCAAACAGCCCCATTGTTTTCTATGGGGGAATCATGCACGAGCACGTTTTTTAAGCTGGCCGCGTCCGTAAGCAACTCTGGTATCGAGAGTTGCAGTGGTGGTAAATATGCCTGTACGCTCCCTTTTTGGAGCCTAACGCAGCCATTCTGTGAACTCTCAATACCAGAGTTATTTAAAAGGTGCGGCCAGAAAAAAGCCAGCGTTAGCTACGCGGGTCGTTACCGACAAAACTCTAAATCTAGGCGTTAGTGTCCTTTGTTTAAAAGCATACCTAGATGGGTTCAGAATAAGTAATGCGCTTCTAGAAACCAGCTGCTGATTAATGGCTGCACATACTGTATATGCCTCTTGTCATTGACTCGCCAAATGTGATCAGCTAGCTCCCAGTAGTGCATTGCTGCTTGTTCAAATCCAAGATACCAAGGCAATAAAACATATTTGAGAATAGAAGTAAATTGGAAAGTTGTTTAAAATGCTGAATCTAAATATTGAAAGCAAAAATGTGTTTCACGTCCTTTAAATATTGCATCCGGAGCAATTGTAGATAGGCTATCAAGAAAAGCTTTTAGCCTACAGATCTTATCTAAAAATTGTACACTTAAAGTGACATTGCAGTTACTATATTTCTTTGCATCTACAAGAAGACATTTCAAATTGTGTTTTTTCTTATGCATGTTCCTGTGCTAAATAAGCCAATACTTTATTGTAAGATACTGTGCCCACTGCCCACTCCACAGCCAGTGAGCATTTAATAGGAAAATACATGCTAGACAGAATGGGCAAGATTACATATACAGCGCAGGTTTCAGCGCAACTGCTGAAACCCATGCCGCCCGTAAGTTCACCTTGCACATCGGGTGTATCACATATACGGCGGCGGCAGCAGATCATATACTGCCGTAAGTCAGATAAACCGGAGAGATACAGAAATGTGCGGAAATAGACATTTCTGGAATCGCCAGTTACTTACGGCAGTTTATGAACTGCCGGCACCTAAGAAAAAAATAATAAAGTGTTTAATCGCCCGTAAAAAACTAACCCGCCTCCAAAAAATGAACCCGACACGTCAAATTCCCTATATCCGCCATCACCCCACATTGCAACTAATAATAAAATGTATTAGCCTCTAAACCACCATCCCCCCACAATGCAATCTACATATTTAAACTAGTAACCCCTCATCCGCCAACCCCCACATCGGAAAATACCTAATAAATGTATTAACCCTTAATCTACCATCCCCCCACATCGCAAACTACCTAATAAATGCATTAAACCGTAATCCACCATCCCCCCACATCACAAAGTACCTAATAAATGTATTAAACCCTAATCCGCCAACCCCCACATCGCAAAGTACCTAATAAATGTATTAACCCTTAATCTGCCATCCCCCCACATGACAAACTACTTAATAAATGTATAAACCCCTAATCCGCCATCCCCCCACAACAAAAAGTACCTATCAACACTATTAACCCTTAATCCGCCATCCCCCCACAACAAAAAGTACCTATCAACACTATTAACCCCTAAACCGCAATCCCCCCACAACGCAAAGTACCTATTAAAATTATTAACCCCTAATCCGTCATCCCCCCACAACGCAATCTACCTATTAAAATTATTAAGCCCTAATCCGCCAACCCCTCACAACGCAATCAACCTAATTAACCTATTAACCCCTAAACCGTCACCCCCCACAACACACCTAATTAACCTATTAACCCCTAAGCCACCATCCCCTCACAACGCAATCTACCTAATTAACCTATTAACCCCTAAACCCCCATCCCCCACAACGCAAAGTATTAATCTAATCACTAAACCCCCTAACCTAACACCCCCTAAGTTAACCCCAATTACATTAAATAAAAAAGCGTAACTTTACATTAAAATAAACAAATCCTTACATTACATTAACAAAAAACAGATTAAATTAAAATACAAAATCTAATATTTCAAAAAATAAGATTACTGAAAAAAATAAACGAAATTATCCGAAATAAAAAAATGTAAACCTAATCTAATACCCCTATAAAAACAGAAAAGCCACCATAAAATAAAAACACCCGCTAATATAACACTAAACTACCAATAGCCCTTAAAAAGACCTTTTGTAGGACATTGCCCTAAGTTTAACAGCTCTTTTCCATAAAAAAATACAAATTAACCCCTAACAGTAAAACCCCCCACCCACCCAACCCCCAAAATAAAAATGACCTTACTCTAAAAAATTTAATCTACTCATTGCTCCCAAAGGGGCATTTGTATGGGCAATCAGTTTTTTCCTGCCCATTAAAAAAAATTAAAAAAGCCCTAATCTAACCGCCCCCAAAAAACCCCAACTAATACTAACCCCATTTGATTTGAACAGCCAATAGGATTTAAGTAGCTTTCATCCTATTGGCTTATTTGAAATGTTCAGCCAATAGGAATGCAAGGTACTCCAATATAAAAGGGGTACCTTGTATTTAATCTTCAGTGTGCGGCGGACAATCACATGAAGAGGACCTCCACGTCGCTGATGACCGCCACCGCTGAAGAGGACCAGTGCTCCGGACCCGTGCATCGGAAGACTGCTCCGCAACTCCGGCAAGAAGAAAGAGGATGGATCCGCCTGGATGAAGACTTTTCTCCGCCTGGAAGAAAATGGATGTCCGGACTTCAGGAACTGTGAGTACATTTTTTTGGGTAAGTGTTTTTTGGGATGTTTTTTTAGATTAGGGCTTTTTTTAATTTTTTAATGGGCAGCAAAAGAGTTGATTTCCCTTTTAAAGACAATGCCCATACAAATGTCCCTTAAGAGACAATGGGTAGATTACATTTTTTTAGAGTTAGATCTTTTTTGGGGGGTTGGGTGTGTGGGGGGGTTTTAATGTTAGGGGTTGATTTGTATTTTTTATGGAAAAGAGCTGATTTTTTCAGGGCAATGACCTACAAAAGGCCATTAGTGTTAGAATCAGGGGTGTTTTTATTTTGGGGTGGCTTTTTTTTTTTTATTGTGGCATTAGACTAGGTTTAATTTTTTTTTATTTTGGATAGTTTAGTTTATTTTTTCTCTACTCCTAGATTTTTTTATTTTTGTAATATTAGATTTTTTATTTTAATTTAATTTTAGTTTTTTTTTATGTAATGTTAGGATTTTAAAAAATGTAATAATATTAAGTTAGGATTTTTTTATTTTGGTAATTGTTTATTAATTGTTTAGGGAGATAGTCTTTTTTATTTTATGTAATTGGGGTTAATTAAGGGGTGTTAGGTTAGGGGATTTAGTGATTAGATTAATACTTTGCATTGTGGGGGGATGTCAGTTTAGGGATTAATAGGTTATTTAGGTAGTTTGCGAGGTTGGCGGATTAGGGGTTAATAGTGTTAATAGGTAGATTGTGTTGTGGGGGGTTGGTGGACTAGGGGTTAATAGTGTAATTAGATATTTTGCGTTGTGGGTGGGTGGCGGATTAGGGGTTAATTAATGTATTAGATACATTGCGATGTGGGGGTTGGCGGATTAGAGGTTTAATACATTTATTAGTTATTGCGGTGGTGGGATGGCGGTTGAGAGATACATATTGCAAATGCGTTAGGTGTTAATACATTTATGCATTATTGAGGTGGGGGATAGCGGTTTAGAGGTACATATTGCGGATACGCAAGGTGTTTGTTAAGACTTCCAGGGTGTTAAGGTGCTCATATACTCAGCGCAAGGCTTGCTGCGCCTGCCTATGTGTGGCGAGGTGAATATAGAGTAAAATGTCTCCATTTTCGCTGCGTAAGTCCTTGCGCTGAATATATGATACCGACTTGTATAGCCGGTTCTATGTTAGTTTATGGGAGTAAAAACAGCGGCCGACAGGTGAAATATACATGCAGCATTTGTATGCGGCACATATATGTGATCGCTCCTTTTATCTAAAAATAACCGATGCCGGATTTTGCGGGCGACGCCTCATATGTCATCGAGCCCAATGTATTCAAAGCAAAGATTAACCTTAGAATACCATGTAGATGTCTTTTTTTTTTAAATTATATTATTTGTTTAAACATTGAAGATATAAATGTAAAGGTTTATTTTCTATAGTAAGGGGCGTTGCCATGTTTTATGTTTTCTATTTAACGCTCTCTTCTTCTGAGGGCAATTAGGGACATATATAAAACAGTCAATAAAAGAGAGTGTGCAAACAAGGCTGCCTGAAAACCCTGTTAGATAATAACTTTTTTTCTGCAGAGCCTTGTTAGCACATTCTCTTTTATTGCTTTTTGTATATCTGTCCCTAATTGACCTCAGCATGAAAAGACTGATAACATAAACAGGAGACAGCAGGAATCTGTAGACATCAGTATACATCTAAAACTTAAGGGCTTGGTTAGGAGTCTTAAAATCAGCACAATGTTATTTAAAATAAGCAAAACTATAGATTTTTACAAATACTCTCCCAGATGGGCTAATAAATGTATAATCTACAAAACAATGTCTCTTTAATACTTAGCTCCTTTCAATGAGACCATATTAGTGTAAACTCAGGAGCATGCAGTGCAGCGGGAGTACAATATGCATAATATTATTACAAACATTTTTGCAAACACTGCTGCCATATTGCATACACCCCACCTGTTCAGCACTGTGAGGAGATTCCATGGGTTGGGGGCTCTGGCCTGCTGCCCACCCACAGCTAAAAGTTGTCCTGGTTTTAAGAGACTATATTAGCCTCACCCAATGACCAACCAAATGCTCCAGTGACTCCCGCAACTTTACCCCTTTTGGTGCAACCCCACCCACAAAATCACAAATGGCCCTTTTTAGCCTCCTGACTCCTGAAGAGCCAGCTGTATGTATATAGTGCTCTAGTGCAAATTTCCAAGCCTATCTTAGTTTGCTCTCATGGAAAGAAATTAAGTTTCAACAAAGGATACACTGAGCTCAAGGTAAATTTGATAACTTAAGCAAAAAAAATGTATTATTATTATTTTTTAATTATACACTAATTTTAATTTGGCTTCCAATTTCCTTTAACATTTATTTTAGGCAAAAATGTACTATGTATAACTGCTTCCCTATCATACGCATGATAATGTTTTTTTGGTTTTTTTTTTTCTTGTTTTGTTTTGGAGTTTTCTTAGTACAGTGCTGCTTTAAGATAAGCTACTTTTTATTTAGTAAACTGAGGAACTGATTTGGCAGTTGTACTAAAGATCTTTTTGAACTGTAGAGTTTGTCACTTTCCTACAGTACTGGAAAAAATTACCATAACATTCTTACCAAAAGTAAACAATATTCTTTTTAATGAATATAAAAATGATGTTATCCAGTCCTATTGTTTCCAGAAAAAATAAGGAAATTACATATAGTCACATAAAATTTAGAAACATATAAATATACCTTGGCTCTGGAAACCAGCCACATTCTGTACGTGTTTCATTTAATTTACACAACATATAACAATATCCCTATGAGATTTCCAAGCATTTTTTGTTTTTTTCCAAAAGTTGACTTTGTCTGGCAGACTGTGTCATGTATTCACAACTATTTCTATATAGCAATATTTCCTTTTATTTCCCTGTTCATTTTAATTTTATTCTTTCTCTAAACCATAGGTTCCTTAAATGTGCCGATTGTTATTATGATTCTCTTTCAATCCTCTTAATACCATTAAAGGGACATGTTATTCATATGCTAAATTGCCTCAACGTGATGCACCACATCTGTAAAAAAAACTGTCTAGAAGATATAAGATTAACATCACATGTATGTAAAAAAAGGAAGATATTTTACCTACAAAAATGTCTTCAGCTCACCAGAGTAAGTGCTGTGTAAGCAGTTATACAGTCAATAGACATCATAGGTGCTGAGTTCACACTTTGCTTTACTATGATCTTGTGTGATTTCAACATAATCTTGCAACATTTAATAGTAAACTTCCTTAAGCTGAGGAGGAAAATAACATGCCAGGTGCACGCTCCCTTGCAAGTCCTGGGACTTGCATCCTGATTGGCTGCTTGAAGTCCCTTTACAATGGGTTGTGGCTACTGAGGAAATTTCAAGATAAAATATTTTCATTTTCTACTTAGAAATTTCATGTCATATTTTCTAGTCCGTTTTTACAGATATGCTTCATCACTTTCAAGTGATTTAACATTTAAAGGGACATTATACACTCATTTTTTCTTTGCATAAATGTTTTGTAGATGATCTATTTATAAAGCCCATAAAGTTTTTTTTTTTTTTTAAATGTATAGTTTTGCTTATTTTTAAATAACATTGCTCTGATTTTCAGACTCCTAACCAAGCCCCAAAGTTTTATTTGAATACCGTCAGCTACCTTCTCCAGCTTGCTCCTGTTTGTGTAAAGGGTCTTTTCATATGCAAAAGAAGGGGGAGGGGGGGAGTGTCTTATTTCCCACTTGTAGTGGGCTTTCCAGCTACCTTTTCAACAGAGCCAAACTGACAGCTTCTAAGTAAGTTTTTAAACAGTTTTATACTAGATTTTTATATCAGTATCTGTGCATCTTATTCTTTATAGTAGTGTCTATTACATGCAGTTATATGAAAATGAGTGTATACTGTCCCTTTAAGTCTATCTATTATGCAGATAACATTTTTTAGCCTAGTTTTCCATTTTACAATATTACTGTCTGATAAGTCATTTTCCTACTGAGCAAAAGAAACAGCTGATTAAAATACCATTCTAATTTTAAAACCGTCCATATTTTTTAATTGATGCCAGAAGTGGATAAAGTAGCCAGAATCACGTTTTTTGTATATTTTGTTACATAACAAACTAAAATTTCATACAAAATTCACCAAGGTATTTATTTCAGAAAATTGTTTCACAGTTACACCCAATATGCAGGCAAGGGCATCCCATATGTGGGGCAGTTACACTTTAAACATTCAGTGGGTAGGAGGAAAATTTCATTAAAGAGACGATCTGTGCATTAATTGAAAGATTCCTTATCGAAAAACAGGACTCGATTGCTAGTATTAAGGATTGTTTCACAGTTTCATAGACACCATATCTCATAAGGTTTGAGGTTTAATCTTAGTAGTACCCTGAAGGGGTGTTAAAGCTTTTGTTGCTTTTAGTATTGACCCCACGTTATGCATTTACCTTGTTTACTAAACCCACAGACAATGAGATGGGGTTAAAAGGCCGCAGTCTGCATTTATTAATTTTAAAGCATTAAACGTTAACCAAAACCGCAACTTTCAGAAGGTACTTGCACCCCAAACCATCACGTGCCTTCCACTGGCTAACCACCATGTACACCCCTTAGGAATGTTCCACTGGCTAACCACCATGCACACCCCTTAGAACTTAGGGAGGTACCCGCTTGCTCTTATTAAAGCCACAACCAAGGCTAGCACCCCGCCACTGCTGCGACAGCCACAAATTAAGTGCGGGAGGGAGAGCAGCTCCTTTTCCCACTTCAAAATCTGACAGCTTCCACTGACCACCAACCTTTATCTGCTACCCTCACAACTCTACTTTTACAAACCCTCCCAATCCATAGCTAAAGTGGGGTCAAGAACCCCTGTATAAAATACTTTTCTCTGGGGTTGCATTTTTAATGTTTTACTTGTTGCATTTTGGAATTACTACACTATGGCCCAGGTTACAAGTGGAACGCTACTAATAGTACAGGGTGCGCTATCAATATCGTGGGCCCATGCTAATACAAGTGCACAGTCTTGTATTACAAGTCTAGGGCAACACATAATTAGCACAGACTGTTTAGTGCAGCCTATGGGACATATTTAACAATGTGTGAGCGGACATGATACGAAGTAGCGCATGGTGTCTGCTGCACATCACTACCCATCGATAAATGCCGACAGCATACGCTGTCGGCATTTATCATTGCACCAGCAGTACTTGTGAACTGCTGGTACAATGCCGCCCTCTGCAGATTCGCAGCCAATCTGCTAGCAGGGGGTGTCAATCAAATCAAATTCGATCGGGTTGATTTCTGTCCGCCGCCTCAGAGCAGGGGGACAAGTTATGGAGCAGCGGTCTTTAGACCGCTGATTCATAACTTCTTGATAACTTCTGTTTCCCGTGAGCCTGAAGGCGCACCGGAAATATGGGGCATCAAGCACCATACGGAGCTTGATAAATATGCCGCATATATCTTTATCGAGCCCTACACTTTCAATGGATAGCTCAGCCTACATTGCTCATATTACAAGTTGTTAGTTATGTGTTGTGCTCGAGAAGTTGCTTCTCCTCGCCATCAGATCCAGAAAGATGGCTTTGGTTTCTGACCTCTGCCTTAACCCTTTGAGTGCCAAGCACTTTCCCACCTGGGTGCTAAGGTGATTTAAGTTTTTTTTTTTTTTTTTTATTTTATTTTTCAACTTTTGTATTTTTTTTCTTCAGATCCCCAAGACTTACACTTTTGGAAAGGTTAGGCGTTTACCTTTCCAATGGTGGGTCTTGGGGGTCTGTAGCTGCTTTGATGCCTGAGATACAGGCATCTAAGTAGAATGCCCCCTTTCCCTATACTTTGTATTGTAAATTTTTAATAAAGTTGCGCTGTGACATCATCAAGTCATTGCGCGTGACATCATGGCGCAAAACGTGAAGCCCCGGCGATGCCTGTCACTATGCAGGCCCGATCGTGTAGGAGCCGGTGGGAGCTCCCAGATCTCCCTCAAGGTGGGAGAGTGCTAGCGACGGCTCAGAGCCGTTGTTAGCACCAGAGTGGGAAACTCTCCAACGGCTCAGAGCCGTCGTTAGCACTCAAGGGGTTAAAGGGACAGTAAAGTCATAACTAGAAATTCATGATTTAGACAGAGCATACAATTTTAAACAACTTTCCAAATTATTCTATTATTTAATTTTCTTCATTCTCTTGTTATCTTTGCTGAAAGCTTTATCTTGGTAAGTTCAGGAGCAGCAAAGAACCTAGGTTCTAGTTGCTGATTGGTGGCTGCATATATATACCGATTGAGGAGAGGAAAGAAAAAATGCTGAGTCCCAAAGTATATCCTTGTGTTTATTGGATACAGGCCATCAAATACAACAAGGTGAGTCCCTTATCTGACACGTTTCGCGCATGTGTGCATGCGATTCATCAAAGATAATGCTCTCTCTTCACCTTGATTATTATATAGGCAACAAAGGCCAATCAGTAGGGAGGTGTGTATGTAGGCTACTATTTCTCTATTAGACTCTAATTTGCTAGTGATGTCACAATATGAATTGTTTGATTTTAGGCAACTGGCTAAATAGTATTAAGACTAAATTATATATTCCTTTTGCATATATTTTTTATATAGTAGCCTATCATGATCCAGTAAAGTAGGAGGGCAACTGTACAGATGATAATAATCAAAAATATTTTTTGGTTTTCAAATAGTTAAAAAATACATACAATTATTAAGAGAACTATGAAATCTATACTGATTTCTTTAAATGTCTAATGTTGATTTCTAGGAGCTTCTAAAAGAAAAACAAACTTAAAAAATGTATAGTGATAAATTTAGAACATAGTGCTGTTGGTTAATGTATTTTTATGCCCCTAAATAAGGGACTTGTATTTGTAACTCAGGAGAATGCAAATGGAGACAAAAAAAAGAGGGTGGCCTAACACTCCCTATTCAGCTTATAAAGTATCATACCTCATATTATATACAGTATGTAATGAGGGATGTAGAAGAGAACAATGCTCATCCTATATAAACTAAGTGTATATATGACTTCTAAAAATACCCTCTGCTTGTTTGTCTTATCTGAGTTTGTCCCTATTTGGGTCCTCTATATACTAACATATTATATTAACTCTCCTAAGGAGAGAGTAAAAGAAGGAGACACTATAAAGGAAAGTTAGATCTAATACAGGCAGATTTGAATAATTGTGTACTCTAAATATCAAAAGAAAGTAAAGCAAGTGTGGTTCATTATAGTTAGTTAGTTGCATTAGCAATATTTCTTATATTCTATTATATATAGATTGTGATCTGCCTTGTGGGATACCTATAGAAAACAAATATAGAAAGCATCTGATTTATGGGGGTAGGGAACCATGGTGGTCATTCTATGAATAAGTTGACGCCATATCTTTTGTTTATTCCTTTGGGGGTTCTAGTTTGTAAAGTGAAGATCCAATATACTTCTCTCTTGAGAAGTCTCTTGGTGTGATCTCCTCCTAATGGATCTTTTTCTATATGTTCTATGGCTGTGAAAGAAAAGTTTGATAGTCTTTTTTCGTGTAAGTGAAATTTTTTCGCTACTGGGGTCCTAGGTATTTCTTCCTCTATAGAGTTAAGATGTTCTCTAATATGGTCTTTTAATAGACATGTTGTGATGCCAGTATACTGTTGTAGGCATTGTTTGCATGTAATAAGGTATATAACATATGTGGTGGTACAATCTATTCTCTGTGTGATATGGTATATTATATTTGAGTGGAGCAGAACGTTAAGCTTTTTTTGGTATATGAACAACTTCTACATGGTGTTTGGCCACATCTATAATTTCCTTTAATAGATGTTAGCCAGTTAGTACTGGCATCTCTTTTTTTATGAAATTTTTTGGGGACCTCATCTTGAATTGTTGGAGCTCTTTTAGCAACATATTTTATCCCTTTTTCTAGTTTATTTCTTAAGGAGATGTCTCCATTTAATACCGGTAGGTATTTCTTAATGATATTGGCAATTATGTAAAATGTATTACTATATTTGGTAGTGAAATATATCTCTTCTCTTGGTAGAGCTTCTCTATCTCTATTCATTTGTTGTTCATTTGAAACAGTTTTATTACTTTTATTTAGAAGGCTTTCCCTATCCAATCTTCCTACCTGTTGCTTAATGTTGTGTAATGTATTCTTATTATATCCTCTTGATATTAGTCTTTGGGTAAGTTTGTTTGCTTGTTTATTATATAAATGTAAGGAGGTAAAATTCCTCCAAATCAGCAAATATTGGCCTTTTGGAATGCCTTTGGGCATATGTGGAGCATGGCAGGAATCCGCTCTTAAGATGGTATTCCTATATAATGGTTTTCTGTAAGTGCTCGTTATTATTTTACCATCTGAATCATGTTCTAACATTAGATCTATAGACAATTCTGTATTGTTTCTGTAAATTAGAATGAGATCGTCTATAAATCTTCCATATATTATTACTTTGTCATTGAGGGCCAGATCTCCTCCAAATATGAACTGTGTTTCAAAGTATCCCATATATAAATAGGCATATAAGGGGGCAAATTTCGCCCCCATCGCCGTGCCACATTTCTGGAGGTAATAGTGGCCCTCGAAGGCAAAGTAGTTGTGGGTAAGAAGAAACCGTGTTAATTGTTCCAAAAAATCAATAAATCTCTCTGGGAAACTATATGTCATTTTACCATAAATTTGAGGGCTTGTAGGCCTTCCTCATCCGGTATGCTTGAGTATAAGGCAGATACGTCAATGGTAAGCCATGTGAAATTGTTTTGCCATTCAACTCCACTAATTTGCTGAATAAGATGTGTACTATCCCTTATATATCCTGTTAAAGGCTTTAGTATAGGTTGGAGTACATTATCCAACCAATATATATTGAATGTCATTGGCTCACTCATGTATTCGGTTAGAAACCAGTAGTGCATTGCTGCTCTTTCAACAAATACCAAGAGAATGAAGCAACTTTGATAATAGAAGTAAATTGGAAAGTTACTTAAAATGGTATGTTCTCTCTAAATCATGAAATAAACTTTTTGGGTTTCATGTCCCTTTAAGTGCTGACCCATTTGCCCAGCCTCTTTCTTAACCCAGCCCCTACATTCCCTTAAAAGGGGTCAAACAACCCCTCCTTCAATTTCTTCCTGCTGGATTTTTCTTTCCAATTTACTGAGAGCTCCTGAGCATACCTAGGTATGATCTTAAACAAAGGATAGAATGAGAACAAAGCAACACAGCTCATAGAGGTAAATTGCAAAGTTGTTTAAAATTGCATGTCCTATCTGAATCATTAACGTTTTATTTTGACTTTAATGTCTCTTTAAACAGTAAATACATGCTTGATATAATTATGTTTTCAAAGCAAAAATAGTCTTGAAAATTATATGAAGATTGATTTTTTTTTAATTATATTATTTATTTGAATTTTTTAAAAAATATAAAGTTTCTATAAAGTGCTTTAGTTTCTATAAAGCACATGAATGATGCCACATTGAAATCTAAGTTTCCGTTATCTTATCTTTTATGCTCAGCATATTGAGGGACAAATAATGATTATTTAACAAAGACCCTTTATATTTCTATATTCACACAGCCATTGTTTGCTGAATGTACCTTCATGATTTTATATCACAAACTCAAAGTGTATAGTGTCCTTTTAAAGGAACAGTCAAGTCAAAATTAAACTTTCATGATTCAGAAATGGTATGCAATTTTAAAATCTGTCCAATTTACTTTTATCATCAAATTTGTTTTGTTCTCTTGGTGTATTTTTTTTAAAAGTAAAACCTAGGCAGACTCAAACTCATTTCTAAACTGTTGAAGGCTACCTCTTATCACAGTGAATTCTGACAGTTTTTCACTGTTAGACAGTGCTAGTTCATGTGTGTCATATATATATAACATTCCTGTGGAGTTATTTGTGAGTCAGCATTGATTTGCTAAAATGCAAGTCTGTCAAAATAACTGAGATAAGGGGGCAGTCTGCAAAGGTTTTAGATACAAGGTAATCACACATGTTAAAAGTGTATTTAAATAACAGTGTTGGTTATTCAAAACTAATGGGTAATAAATAGGGATGGGCGAATGTGTTTATATTCGAATTCGAATGTTAGAACGAATGTTATTGTAGAAATTCGATTTACATAATAGAATGTTGATAAGAACGAATATTCTTAAAAATTCGATTTTCGAATGTTATTTTCAATTTTCGAATGTCACATTCGAATTTGAATGTCACATTCGAATTCGAATGTCACTTTCGAATTCGAATATTACATTTATAAAACACAATTGTAGACTAGAAACACTATTTCGAATTCGAATGTCACATTTGAATTGAATATTACATTCGAATCGAATATCACATTTGAATATTACATTTAAAAAACACAGTATTAGACTAGAAATACTATTTCGAATTCGAATGTCACATTCGAATTTGAATATTACATTTAAAACACAGTATTAGACTAGAAATACTATTTCAAATTCGAATGTCACATTCGAATTCGAATATTACATTTCAAAATTGAATGAATCGATAGCTAAACATTCTATTATTCGAACAAATATTTTCGAATTTTATTGAAACATTTGAAAATGAAAATTCAAAAAAAGAATATTAGAATGTTATATAAGCATTCGAAATTCGATTCAAACGAACAAATGTATCAAAATTTGTTTTAAATTTCGAATTTTTAGAAACATTCGCCCATCCCTAGTAATAAAGGGATTATCTATCTTTTTAAACAAAATTTTTTTTTTCAAGTAGACTCCTTTTAAGTTGAAGTACTAATGTATTTGTGCTGTTTAATTATAATAGTTATACACAATATTTATAGAGTTTAAGCTGTTACTAAAGTTATAAAGTAGATTAAAAAGTGATTACCAATTTGGAACATTTTTGATTGTCTGAGTTGTATTTTAAGAGTCATAGGGGCCGATTTACCAAGGGCCGAATGGCCCCTGATGCCCTTGTTTCCACGCGAGCCTTCAGGCTCGCCGGAAACAACAGTTATGAAGCAGCGGTCCTAAGACCGCTGCTCCTTAACTGTTCCGCTGCCTCTGAGGCTGCGGACATCAATCCGCCAGATCGTGTACGAACGGGTTGATTGACACGCACTGCTAGCGGCCGATTGGCCACAAATCTGCAGGGGCGGCATTGCACAATGCAATGCTAAATGCCGACAACGTATGCTGTCGGCATTCAGCGATGTTTGGCGGACATGACATGCTGTCTGCCAGACTTTGATAAATCGGCCCCATAGTGTGAATCTTTTCAGTGTGATATACCAGATCTGCTACAGAAAAGACAGCTGAGTTCTATGCCACACACACACAACACACATATACAAATTATCTGGAGGGAAACAAAAGAGATAATATAAGGATTATAACATTTTCTTCAAGGGTTTAGTAATTGCACTGCACTTAAAAGTAAATTTTGTGTAATGACACATTTAAGTGCTTAATGTTTACATTATGTAATGTGTACTTAAAATTCCTTTTTTGGAATAGATATAGTTGATAATTATATCATGAAAGCTTCTTTTCACATACAAATAATCTATGTAGTAACTATACATAATTATATCAAACTACTGCATATTTAGAGAAATGTAGTTAATAAAAAAAGCAGCCATAAAAAAAGATTTGACTATTATTTGATGAATGACATCTCTGTCAGGCTCCATTTTCATAGTAATGAAAGGAAAAGAAATACTGTTATGTCTGTCTTTAACTTTGGAATCAGCATGATACAGATTCAGCTGAAACAGTGATAAGTGAATAAATTCGCACAGTCCAATGGCAGGAAATATCTACATTCAATGTATAGCTGAATCATCATAGCCACAGGCATTGAATCGTATGTTAGCAGACATTGTTTTAAAATAAAACTTTAAATTGTATGTAAATGGGCTAAAATAACATAATGTTATGACTATGGTCTGTCTTTCTTTGCTTTTATACATAGATTTGTTTCTCTTCAAAGCAAACCTAAGGATTCTCCATATAGCCTGTAATAAATTTAATGGGTGAAGAATTTTATAAAGTTCTAAAGGTCTTTTTTCCCCCCATTATCTAACAAAGGGTTTTATTCTTCTCTGTTAAAATAGATTCCAAACAGGTTTTTATAGTGCAATAAGCCATTGAAAAATTAACATACAGGTTGATTATGAGTTTTGCATTACGGCTTTTAACGCTGAAAAAATTGAAATTTCATGGTAATGGCCAGGAACGGTTATAGGTTTATTATAGTGTCGGCGATGTTGGGAGTGGCATATTAGGGGTTAATAACTTTATTTACAGTGGGGCAAAAAAGTATTTAGTCAGCCACTAATTGTGCAGGTTCTCCCACTTAAGAAGATGAGAAAGGCCTGTAATTTTCATCATAGGTATACCTCAACTATGAGAGACAAAATGTGGAAACAAATCCAGACAATCACATTGTCTGATTTGGAAAGAATTTATTTGCATATTATGGTGAAAATAAGTATTTGGTCACCTACAAACAAGCAATATTTCTGGCTCTCACAGACCTGTATCTTCTTTTTTAAGAGGCTCCTCTGTCCTCCACTCATTACCTGTATTAATGGCACCTGTTTGAACTTGTTATCAGTATAAAAGACACCTGTCCACAACCTCAAACAGTCACACTCCAAACTCCACTATGGTGAAGACCAAAGAGCTGTCGAAGGACACCAGAAACAAAATTGTAGACCTGCAGCAGGCTGGGAAGACTGAATCTGCAATAGGCAAGCAGCTTGGTGTGAAGAAATCAACTGTGGGAGCAATAATTAGAAAATGGAAGACATACAAGACCACTGATAATCTCCCTCGATCTGGGGCTCCACGCAAGATCTCACCCCGTGGGGTCAAAATGATCACAAGAACGGTGAGCAAACATCCCAGAACCACACAGGGGGGACCTAGTGAATGACCTGCAGAGAGCTGAGACCAATGTAACAAAGGCTACTATCAGTAACACCAGATCCTGCAGTGCAAGACGTGTCCCCCTGCTTAAGCCAGTACATGTCCGGGCCCATCTGAAGTATGCTAGAGAGCATTTGGATGATCCAGAAGCGGATTGGGAGAATGTCATATGGTCAGATGAAACCAAAGTAGAACTGTTTGGTAGATACACAACTCTTCGTGTTTGGAGGAGAGAGAATGCTGAGTTGCAACCAAAGAACACCATACCTACTGTGAAGCATGGGGGTGGCAACTTCATGCTTTGGGGCTGTTTCTCTGCAAAGGGAACAGGACGACTGATCCGTGTACATGAAAGAATGAATGGGGCCATGTATCATGAGATTTTGAATGCAAACCTCCTTCCATCAGCAAGGGCATTGAAGATGAAACGTGGCTGGGTCTTTCAGTACGACAATGATCCCAAACACACCACCCGGGCAATGAAGGAGTGGCTTCGTAAGAAGCATTTCAAGGTCCTGGAGTGGCCTAGCCAGTCTCCAGATCTCAACCCCATAGAAAACCTTTGGAAGGAGTTGAAAGTCTGTGTTGCCCAGCGACAGCCCCAAAACATCACTGCTCTAGAGGAGATCTGCATGCAGGAATGGGCCAACATACCAGCAACAGTGTGTGACAACCTTGTGAAGACTTACAGAAAACGTTTGACCTCTGTCATTGCCAACAAAGGATATATAACAAAGTATTGAGATGAACTTTTGATATTGACCAAATACTTATTTTCCACCATAATTTGCAAATAAATTCTTTCCAAATCAGACAATGTGATTGTCTGGATTTGTTTCCACATTTTGTCTCTCATAGTTGAGGTATACCTATGATGAAAATTACAGGCCTCTCTCATCTTCTTAAGTGGGAGAACTTGCACAATTGGTGGCTGACTAAATACTTTTTTGCCCCACTGTAGGTATCGGGGCGGCAGATTAGGGGTGTTTAGACTTGGGGTTTATGTTAGAGTGTTAGGTTTAAACGTAACTTTTTTTTCCCCATAGACATCAATGGGGTTGTGTTACAGAGATTTTTCATTCTGCACTTAAGGTGTTAGTTTTTTTCTAACACTCTCTCCCCATTGATGTCTATGAGGGAAAGCGTGTACGAGCATGTCAAATAAGCCCTTGGATTTTGTGCGGTATGGAGCTGAACGCCACCATATCGCACGCACAAGGAGACTTTTCAGTAACTCGTAATGGCAGCGATATGGAGAGTCAAATAACGCAACTTTTTTGGCATTAGTTTTGCACCCTGTTTAGCGCAAAACTCGTAATCTAGGTGATAGTAACATAATAATATACATGCTAGTATCTTAGTAGCTTTAGAAGCCGCTGCCCTGCATTGTGCCCGTCTTTAGCTTGTTATCCATTACTACTCCCAAATCCGTTTCCTCCTCTGTTTGGCTAAGTCTATACCCATTTAAATAATAGGTTGCCTGCTTATTTTTACTTCCAAAATGTAGAACCTTGCATTTTTCCGTATTAAATCTAATTTTCCATTTAACTTCCCATACTTTTAATTTTTGCAGATCCCTTTGTAACGAAAGTTCATCCTGCTCTGACCTAATGACCTTACTTAACTTAGTACCATCTGCAAAAATAGAGATGTTGCTATTTAATCCTTGCTCTAAGTCATTAATAAAAATATTAAAAAGAACAGGGCTCAGTACAAATCCCTGGGGGACTCCACTTATTACCTTTGTCCAATCTATGTATGATCCATTCACTACTTCTTGTTGCTCCCTGTCTTTTATCCAGTTATTTATCCATGAGCTAACATTTCCAGCTATTCCGAGTCCCTTAAAGGAACAGTATAGAATAAAATTGTTTTTCCCTTAATGTGTTTCCAATTATTTTTTTTGCCAGCTGCTGAGTATAAAATGTATGAGATTTGCTTTTTTAAGGCTTATTTGTGAATATGAGTTTGCTGATTTTGTGTTTTGAAGCCACAACCTAATAAAATTGGTTGAGCTTGTAGGTATAAACAGATCTCATTACTTTATCACATTGTGTACATATACCTGCTTCTTTATCTTATATCTGTCCATAAACCAATCACCAATACTTGGAGAGAACAATGGAAAATTAAAATGTTATTACATTATCTCTTCTATAACCCACTGGGAGTATAATTTCTTCTACTGGCTGTGTTAACACAGCTTGGCCTTGAGGCCAAAAACTTTCAGGATGGGTGGGGATACCACAGGCTAAATCAACTATTTCAAATGACAATATAAGGCTAATGGAAATACTTGTAAACAATTTAATGCACTCCAGCAGGTAAAGTGGATCATTGGGAACAAATTAAATGGGAGGAAAATTTTGAGTAAACTGTCTCTTTAATTTTGTACATTAATCTCTCATATTGCACTGTATCAAACGCCTTTGTAAAATCCAAGTATATCACATCAACTGATTCCCCTTTATCTATATGTTTACGTACTTTCTCATAGAATCTCATTAGATTAGTTAGACATGATCTATTTATCATAAAACCATGCTGATTTGAACTCTTAATCTTGTTTACACAAATATACTTTTCAATATAATCCCTTCAAGTACCTTCACCACTATTGAAGTTAGACTAACTGGTCTACAGCTTCCAATTCTAAGCCATTCTTTGATCTTCTATATATTTTTTTTATTTAGCTATCAGCAGCAATAGTTTATGCCATTAAAAAATACTTGTCACACCAGCTTTTGCACAATCTTTAGAGAACTCTAATACCTATTACATTTTTTAAAACCCCTTCTTTGCTTTTCAATTGACTTTTATTTGGGTTGTACATCTTGCACATGATCAGTTCTCATTTTAAACAATGCAACAGTTTCTTAGTTTAATTCAAATGGACAGTCTAGTCGAAATTAAACTTTCATGATTCAGACAGGGCATGCAATTTAGTTTTATCAGCAAATTTGTTTTGTTCTCTTGGTATTCTTTGTTGAAAGCGAAACCTTAATTTCTAAGCCCTTGAAGGTTGCCCCTTATCTCAGTGCATTTTGACAGTTTTTTCAAAGCTAGACAGTGTTAAATAATGTTTGCCAGATAGATAACATTGTTCTGACTCCCGTGTAGTTATTCATGAGTCAGCACTGATTGGTTAAAATTCTAGTCTGTCAAAAGAACTGAGATAAGGGAGCATTCTGTAGAGGCTTAGATACAAGGTAATCACAATATTTACATTGCGCTCCAGCTTTGATTCAAGAAAATATAGCTTCCGTAAAATACTAACATTTGTTCACAACATTGTAACATGCTATTTTTAAATAAAAAAATCTACAATTACATACTGAATGTCAGGATTTCTATTCAACCACAAAATATCAACTTCTTTATTTACATTAAAAATAATAAAACTACCTATTCGACAGCAAAATAAAATGTTATTTTGTCAATTCTGTCAACAATTTTTTATCATTACAATAGCATAATATATTATAGTTTAACCTTTTTGTATCCCATTCCCCTTCAAATCTTCAATTCATCATAAAAAATTAAATTGTATTCAAATTAAATTTTCACAATTTTAGTTTGCAATTATTCTTATTAACCTTTTAACACCGTTAGAAAGTTGTATTCCGTCCGAATTTTGCTGGGCATTAGCGCCGAAGGACAGAATACAACGTCCTAACCGCTTGGCTTTCCTGAAGCCACTGGTGCTTCCCTGATGGGATTGCGGTCTGAAGGGCGTGCCTAGCATCATATGGATGCCCCCCTGATGTGATCCCATCATTGAAATCTGGCGATCAAGTGCACGATCACGAGATTTCAATTTGTTTACATCGGAACAGTTGTTCCGAGGTAGGCACTGTTAACTCTGTCATGAAAAGGTTAAACCTTTTTACATTTTTAACCAAATAACATAAGGTCAGTGACAAAGATTATAAAAATATTAAACTGCTTACCATATATTCATGTCAAATTAGCATTCCTATATAAACTATAAATTAATGTTTCTTAATGAAGATCTCCATGAAAACCTCATAATACCCTTTATAGCCAAAAACCATAAAAACTTTCATAACATTCAGTGTGAGTTTCAGTGACGTTATAAATACTGGTATAAGGGTGTGCTTTATTAAAAGGCCATAATAATGAAATTAAAAGTAACAAATGAATGCATTTAATTTTAACACTAGCGACACCCCAATTCTATGTGCTCCATTATTATGCTGCAAATGCAGATTTGGAGTGCCTACGGTGCAGGCTTACATGAGCAAACCTGCAGCTGATAGACCACTGTTTCCTAACCTATACGCCTATATGCCAACTTTCCAGGCTGATTGACAGCCATGTGTGAGCAGTGCCAGCATTGCACAAGCAGATACTAGTGCAATGTTAAATGCAGGCAGCGATGCTGGGCAGAAAAGTTCCCTTTCGGGACCTATGTCTTTAACCGTCACATCATGACCCAGCTGTGCAACAAGCAATTTTGATTTGGTGAATGGTATTTTCCACTGAGGACTAGCAGTGCTTGCAGGTTGTGAGCAGTTCTGTAACTATGTGTTTAACCTTATTGCAGGGGTTACATACATAGAGTTGGGGCATCACTAGTGCTAAAATGACATCCTCTAATGAATTAGAGCATGTCATTTTTTTTTCATTATCATAGCCCTTTCATGACAATGACTGTATTTCAGCTTCTGAAATCTATGTAAGTCTTTGGGTCTTGGCTCCTTTACATGTGGGTTTAAACTATGCTTAGTGCAAACAACACTAACCAGTACCTGCAGTCTCTTTAGTAAGTAAGGTTAGTTTTTGACCACAGCTAATTTTTCTGTTCCAGCAACAAATCACTTTCTAAATTTAGGCTTCAGAGACTTTGCTTTTGCACTTCCAAAATGTTTCTTTCATGATTCAGATAGAAGAATTTTAAACAACTTTCTAGAATCAGATCGGCTACGAATGATTTAGCACCGGGTTCCCCACGAACGTGCAGTGCACTCCGGGAGAGAGGCGGCCCCCTTCTGTCTGCGCTCCGGTCCTGAGGTGAGTGGCTCTGCCCACCTGCCTCCACTGTGGGGGGGGGGGGGGGGGGCGGCTACCCGAAGCCGACCGTGGCTCCGTGGTGCTGCAGTATCATTGTGTTTAAGTGGGATTCTGACTTAGAGACGTTCAGTCATAATCCCACACATGGTATCCTTTGTTGAAAAGCAGGGAGGTGAGAACAAGAGCATGCACGCACCATATGAAAACAGTTTTGTAAGAATGTTATACATTAGCAAGAACACTAGATTGCAGCACTTTTTCTTGTTATTTAGTACTCCACACATGTGCACGCTACCTATCTTGATATCTCTTCAACAAAGAATAACAGGAAAACAAAAAAGACAAAGCAAATTTGACAATAGAAGTAAATAGTAAACTTTTTAAAAATGGTATATTCTGTCTGAATCATTAAAGGGATATGCAATCACCAATCAGCAAGCACTACCAAGGGTGCTGAACCAAAAATGAGCCGGCTCCTAAGCTTACATTCCTGCTTTTCAAATAAAGATATCAAGAGAAAGAAGAAAAAATGATAATAGAAGTAAATTAGAAAGTTGCTTAAAATTGCATGCTCTATCTGAATCATGAAAGAAAAAATGTGAGTTTCATATCCCTTTAAGGAAAAAAAAGATGGATTTTATGTCCCTTTAACACAAATCTGAAAGCCTGGCTTAGCTACACTTCGACCTCAGGCAAAGCCATATACTCCTAACTATTACAATAATATGTGACATCATTAGCTCAGACTTACTAAGGGTAAATCTCTCATATAAATGACCACATTTGGACACAAATGCTGTGCGGTCAGATAGCAACGTTAATAATAGCAATTTTGGAAAAGAATGAAGATTTCCATGTGTAATTTACGAGACAGGAAGTCTTTACGGTTTTTTTTCATGACAGGATATTAAGATAACAACTTCGCACCTCTACTCCAAAACCATCTACAACAACTCTAGAGAGATTTTTAATAAATCCCAAATTGCATATTATATAGTTCTGCCTCCTTTATTACACTTCTGGATGTGTTTAGTATATTCATTTCCAGAAATAACTTTTTAAGAAACTTAAAGAGCAAACCTTTAATAGCTCTGTACCGTATCTAAAAGCAATTTCAATGGTTCCTTCGATATTTATCACCTATTACAACCAAACATTTGACAGATAATAATGTAAATGTTCGTCCCTGGTTATTGCCAGTGTTGTCCAATTTAATTTAACATTTTTAGTTTGTTATTTATTTTAATTTGTCTATTTGCCCAATAAAAAAAAAAAACACTTAGGGCTGCATTGCAAGTGAGGCACAAAAAATATTAGTGTTGTTGTGCTCTAATATCGTCCAAGTTAAGTGTTTTATTTTTGAGTTCATTAAACAAGTTGAAAGTATTTTTTCATCGCTCAATCGAAAGTCTAGGATGCACTTATTTGCATTCTATTGGCTGATTGGAATAGCCAATAGAATGTGAGCTCAATCCTATTTGCTGATCCAATCAGCCAATAGGATGAAAGCTCAATCCTATTGGCTGATTGCAACAGCCAATAGGATTTCCCCCCCCCCCTTAATTCCTATTGGATGATAGAATTCTATTAGCCAATCGGAATGTAAGGGGAAACTTCATTCTTCAGCAGCCATCGGAAGAAGAGGATGCTCCGCGCCGGATGTCTTGAAGATGGATCCACTCCGCACCAGATGGATGAAGATAGAAGATGCCGGATGAATGAAGACTTCTGCCCGCTTGGATGAAGACTTCTGCTGGCTTCGATGAGGACTTCTGCCGCCTGGATGAGGATGGATGTCCGGTCTTCAAAAACTGTAAGTGGATGGTCGGGGGTTAGTGCTAGTTTTTTTTAAGGGTTTATTGGATGGGTTTTATTTTTAGCTTAGGGTTTTCGGCAATGTAATAGAGCTAAATGCCCTTTTAAGGGCAATGCCCATCCAAATGCCCTTTTCAGGGCAATGGGGAGCTTAGGTTTATTTAGATAGGGTTTTATTTCGGGGGTTTGGTTGTGTGGGTGGTGAGTTTTACTGTTGGGGGGGTGTTTGTATTTTTTTTACAGGTAAAAGAGTTGATTTCTTTGGGGCAATGTCCCGCAAAAGGCCCTTTTAAGGGCCATTGGCAGTTTAGTGTAGGCTAGGGTTTTTTTTTTATTTTGGGGGGCTTTTTTATTTTGATAGGGCTATAAGATTAGGAGTAATTCATTTTTATATGATAATTTCTTTTCTTTTTTTGTGTAATTTAGTGTTTTTTGTTTTTTTGTAATTTAGATAAATGTATTTTGTTAATTTAATTTATTTAATTTTATTGTAATGTTAGGTTTTAGTGTGAGGCAGGTTAGGTTTTATTTTACAGGTAAATTTGTATTTATTTTAACTAGGTAGCTAGTAAATAGTTAATAACTATTTACTAACTAGTCTACCTAGTTAAAATAAATACAAACTTAGCTGTAAAATAAAAATAAAACCTAAGATAGCTACAATGTAACTATTAGTTATATTGTAGCTAGCTTAGGGTTTATGTTACAGGTAAGTATTTAGTTTTAAATAGGAATTATTTAGCTAATAATAGTAGGTTTTATTTAGATTTATTTTAATTATATTAAAGTTAGGGGGTGTTAGGGTTAGGTTTAGGGGTTAATAGGTTTATTATAGCGGCGGAGTGGGCGGACGGCAGATTAGGGGTTAATTATATTTAAATAGTGTTTTTGATGCAGGAGGGCGGCGGTTTAGGGGTTAATAATTTTATTATAGTGGAGACGATGTCGGGAAGCGGCGGAATAGGGGTTAATACATTTTTTAAGTGACGGCGATGTCCGGAGCGGCAGATTAGGGGTTAATAATTTTATATTAGTGTTTGTGATGCGGGAGGGCCTCGGTTTAGGGGTTAATAGGTAGCTTATGGGTATTTGTGTACTTTTCAACACTTTAGTTATGAGTTTTATGTTACAGCTTTGTAACGTAAAACTCATAACTACTGACTTTAGATGGCGGTACGGATCTTGTCGGTATAGGCTGCTCACTTTTTGGCCTCCCAGCAAAACTCGTAATACCGGCGCTATGGAAGTCCCATTGAAAAAGGACTTTTTTAAAAGTGTGGTACTGACGGTGCGTGACGGCCAAAGAAGTGTGCGGTGCAGCTATTCTGACAAGACTTGTAATAGCAGCGGTAGGGAAAAAGCATCGTTATGGGTCATAACAATGCTTTTTCACTCACAACGCAAAACTTGTAATCTGGCTGAAAGATTCTCTAGTTGGAGAGAAATTATAATGCTGACTTCACAGGGGCTGAACCCACTGAATTCTATTAGAAAAAGGGCAGAACCTGGAAGTCCCATAGAGATGAGAGTGTCACGTTGCGCCGCTTTAGCCGTTGCTAGGGGAGCGACCTCCCCTTCCTTGCTCATTGCCTAGGGCTGTGTCGGGTCTGGATGCGTGTGGCGCTGACGTCATCGCTGCATGCTCCTCTCCCTCTCTGATGCCGGTCACACGCTGTGGCACGAATCCTACGCCTATTTAAGTGATCCTAGTATGATCTATCACTGCCCAAGTATAGGTGTTACTTTATGTGCTCCTGGGTGTGATAGATCGTACTATTCTTACTGCCTTATAGATTATTGTTGCTGAACTCTGCCTGTCTGACTACTCTGCCTCTTAACCCCTAAAATTGCTGGATTGATTACTGTTGCTGAACTCTGCCTGTCTGACTACTCTGCCTCTTAACCCCTAACTCCTGGATTGATATACTGCTGCTGAACCCTGCCTGTCTGACTGCTCTGTTTATTAACCCCTGTTGTTCTGGATTGCCTCTTTGTTGCTGAACCCTTCCTGCCTGACCATTCTAGTGGTGTGCCCTTGGACTGCTTTACTGTTGCCAAATCCTGCCTGCCTGACCATTCTACTGGTTTGCCCTTGGACCGATCTGCCGTTGTCGCTGGGGACTGCCCTGCCTGTGGTGAATGCCACCTTCCTCATCTTACTAACTTTCTCTGCTCTGGGATATTCCCTATCTTTTTGGCTCAACGCCGGGATAACAAGACTACTGGCCAAGTTCGGTCTGATAGAGGAATATCCCACGAGCATTACAGAGAGAAGCCTTCCATAGAACGTATTGAAGTTTTCTGGGAAACAGAATTTCACAAGGAAGTGAGAAGGTAGCTGCAGAACACCTGGGGTTGATATAAAGGGTCAATTTATCAAGCTCCGTAAGGAGCTTTATGCCCCATGTTTCCGGCGAGCCTTCAGGCTCACCGGAAACAGAAGTTATGAAGCAGCAGTCTAAAGACTGATGCTCCATAACCTGTCCGTCTGCTCTGAGGCTGCAGACAGAAATCAGCCTGATTGAATATGATTGGGTTGATTGACACCCCCTTCTAGCGTCCGATTGGCTGCAAATCTGCAGGGGGCGGTATTGCACCAGAACTGCTGGTGCAGTGATAAATGCAGACAGAGTATGCTGTCGGCATTTGTCAATGTGCAGCGGACATGATACGCTACATTGTAACATGTCCGCTCGCACTATAATAAATTGATCCCGAAGGCTCAGTTTGCATCATATACAAATTAAACTGAAATGTTTTCACTACAATTTAACTTGGTTTTACCTTTAGTTTAGTATATATTACTTTTCTGTCAGTTAAATAAGTGTAATGTGAATTTAGAGCAAACTTCATCTGCATACAGTTGGCGAGAAAAATCAGTGAGACCAACTTGTTTAAAATGCTTACAAAATTTCACAAGAGTTGTGAGAGAGCTTTAGACATACCATGGGAACTCCCATGTTGAGCCCAGTGAACTCCCCTGTCCCTCCCACTTTCCGAACCTGTGTTTATTTTACAATAGAGAAAATATAAAGTGCAATGTAAGTTACACAGAAATATACAAATTATGATCCTAATTTGTTAAAGTAACACAGAAACTTAAACATAAACACTTTCTGTAGCAATCTGGCAATCAGGCTTCATACTGTAAAGGAGCACTGATTGTGTTCTGTTACCATATTAAGGCAGATGCCTGAAGCCCACAAACAGCAAGTTTTGGTTGAGAACCGACACTGCTTGGGCATCCAGCATGTCTGACGTGGATCTATGTTGAGTGGTATGCTTGGCTTCGCACTGCATGACATAGCTGTATAGCAAGGAAGAAAATGTTATTTTTAATTTTTATATATATATATATATATATATATATATATATATATATATATATATATATATATATATATATATATACTTATATAGCTTTAGATATGTATTAAAAAAGAATAAAGGTATTAAAATTATTTTGGCTTTAGCTCAGTTGGCCTAGTGGACTAAGCACATGAATAAAAGCCAGTAGAGGGCTTTGTAGCATGCCCCATAGAAGTCTATGGGGAAAATGAGTTAGTTTGACCATGCTATATGACCTCTAGATGTTAACTCACCTGAGTCTTTCACTTAACTGCAAACTTTTTACTTTCAGCTCATAATATGAGTGCAAGAATAGGAAAACCATACTTGAGCAGTGTTAGCGTTCAAAAGGGCTAATATTTTTCTTCTCCTCCTGTAATCTGGGCCTTTTTATGGTAAATATAGATGATTGGGGGCTGCTAATATTCATGTTTGACAGTAGTAATTTTTTCAAGTTATAGTGTTTGGATTCCATTGTAGAGATATAGTGGGATAGAGCAATGATCACATTGTGGTGTGTAAATGGTAGCACCATTCCTCCCCTGTCTGCAGGGCTGCCAACAGAGATTCTGGGGCCCACTACTAAATCATTAATTGGGGGCTGCTCCCTCCTTTGACCTGTGACCCAGAACCAAATTCAGGACACCTCAGACCCAAATTCAGGACACCTAATAAATGTTGATGAGGCGGAACCATAAAAAACATTTTTATTTAAACATCTGACTACAAGCTTTGAAAAGCCACTATATTTATTTGTGATTATCCACAAACTGCACTTTGAGAGGGAGAGACACAGCAGAGGGAGAGAGAGAGAGGGAGAAAGAGAGAGAGAGACAGAGGGGGAGAGAGAGTGACAGAGGTGGAAATAGGGAGACAGAGAAGGAGAGAGAGAGAGACAGAGAGAGATAAGGGAGATAGAGAAAGAGAGGGGGGGGAGACAAAGAGAAAGATTGGGAGACAGAGAGAGCCAGAGAGTGTCAGAGTGGTAGACAGAGGGAGACAGAGGGGGAAAGAGACAGAGACAGAGGGGGAGAGTGAAAGAGATTACTGGAGGGAGATACTACTGAAGGGGGGAGACACCACTGAAAGGGGGGAGAGAGACTCTGCTGAATGGAGATAAGAGAGAGACACCACTGAAAGGGGGAGAGAAAGACATTACTGAAAGGGGGGGATGGAGACCCCATTGAAAGAGGGGGAGAGAGAGACCATTAAGAAGGGGGAGATCCCTGAGGTCAGCTTCTCTCTCTCCCTCATATCTATGGGGTCACCTTACCTCCTCTCTCCCCTATATCCCCACCAGTCTTTCAGACAGCCCGTGCACCAGCTACAAAACTTCAATGTGCTCTATGAGACTCACTCTTGAAATTCCCTCACTAGAGCCCCAACCACCTCCCCTGTCTGTCACACAACACTATCTGGATCACCTTCCTCCCTACATGCAGGTGGTCACCTGCAGGTAGGCCCTGCCTCCCATGGGGTGATTATCCGGAAACTCAGGTATTGCTGCTCTGGGAGCACCCTTTCTCCCTCACTTACTTCCAATGTGTAGCTCCTGGCTGGAGCTCCTACCTCCCACTCTGATTTAAGGGTACAACAGAGCTCTTCCACCAACCACCCCACCCCATCAAGCATTCCTGGCTTGTGAAGTTTAGTTAATTTTGCAACTGCCGGGCCCTCAGTGAGTCTGCCCCTGCTTCTAAGCCTTCCATCCTTTTCCCTCTGCCGTGGTCCTTACTCCCTACTCACCCTGGCGGCTTAGCCTCTCTCTTTCAGTGACAGTGATAGAGAGAGGGTAAGTAGGGAGAAGGGACCACAGCAGAGGAGCAATCATAGCCAGTCTGAGTGGAGATATGGCCGACCAGATATTCCTAACCCCCCCCCCCCCCCCCCGCAGCCACAGCCCACAGACCTTGCCTTCACTGAAGAGCAAGAGTTCTTTGCCTCCAACCCTTCCGCCTCCCCCGCATACTCTTTTCCGCTGACTACTCCTGGCCCTGGGCCCTATTCACCTTGCTGCCTACAAAAAACACAGCACACTCTTGTGAGTCAGTGCCTGCATGCAGCAGTATTGCTCTGGCGGACCATCAGGCCCCTGACTATAGTTACCCCTGTAACCCCCTGAAGGCGGCTCTGCCTGTCTGAGAGGGAAAACTGAGGTAACTGAAGTAATTATAAAGCTGTTCGTTAACAGCGATAACCTGAACAGCAACTAAGTATTTTCCAGACAAAAAACATTTAAATATTTACCAGCTAGCATCATAAAGCGTGTCTTGATTATAATTCTGAAGATCATACTCCATATTTGTGTGTTTGTACGCTTGTTACGCTTTAAAAAAAAAGTCATCCAATTTTAGGGGAAAACATCACATTCATTAAAGGGATAGTAAACACCAAAAATGTTATTGTTTAAAAACATAGATAATGCCTTTATTTATCATTCCCCAGTTTTGCAAAACCAACACTGGTATATTAGTATACTGTTTACCTCTGTAATTACCTTGTATCTAAGCTTCTACTGACTGCCTCCTTATCGCAGATCATTTGACAGACTTGAATTTCAGGCAATTAGTTCTGACTCTTAAATAACTTCACGTGCATGAGCACAGTGTTATCTATATGAAACACATGAACTAACGCTCTCTAGCTGTGAAAGACTGTCAAATGCATTTAGATGAGAGGCGGCCTTCAAGGGCTTAGAAATTAGCTTATGAGCCTACCTAGGTTTAGCTTTCAACTAAGAATAACAAGAGAACAAAGCAAATTTGATTATAAAAGTACATTAGAAAGTTCTTTAAAATTACATGCCCTATCTGAATCCCGAAAGTTTAATTTAAACTTTACTATCCCTTTAAAGGAATTTATTTAACACAAAAGAAATATAGGACAACTGCAGTACATAGCAAAATAACTTATTTATGTCATTGTTTTGTGTCACAAAAAGCTCCCTTTGACTTAGTGCAGACATGTATAATTAGAATGAGATAAGAAAGAAATACGTAAAGAAAATCTAAGCTGTCAAGTTATTTTTTTTTATGTCAGTGTAAATGGATTTTGTTCTAACTGTAGCCAAAAATGACTTGAAAATCCTCCAGTAGCAATTTCTGATCCAAGTCTCCCTTCCAAAATGTCTCCAAGTCTGTGATATTAGTTATGGGAATTTAATAACTGACAAATAACCTTGTGTATTCTGGTTTATATTTGGTGAGCCAATAGAGGCATGAGTAGTGAGCCGAATCACCTGTGGATCTCCATTAGTAGATAAAATAGATACTTAAGAGAAGAAAAACACAGTGAAACATTGAATAAGTATTTAAACCTAGTTTATAAATTACATTCCACATTTTCTAATAACAAAGCTTTTTTTTTTCTTTTTAACTAAATAATGCAGTTTATATTCACTCTGCCAAAGTTTAAGCTATTAAATGATGACAAGAAAAAAGAAGATTGAATTGCATATTAAATTGTCTTGTTTTGTAAGCTAATATGGTAGTAATGTGCACAGTTTTTCTCATTAAATTCATTTTTAAACCATAACGTGTAAAGATTAAAGGGACATGAAACCCAACATTTTTCTTTCATAATTCAGACAGAGCATAGCATTTTAAACAACTCTCTATTTTACTATTATCAGGTTGTTTTGTTCTCTTGGTATCTTTTGTTGAAAAGCAAGGATGCAAGCTCAGGTGCGTGTACATGTCTAGAGCACTATATGGCAGCAGTTTTGCAAGAATGTTATCCATTTGCAAGCACACTAGATGGCAGCATTATTTCAGGCAACATGCTCTAAACACCTACCTAGGTATCTCTTCAGCAAAGAATACCTTAGAATGAAGAAAATTTAATAATATAAGTAAATGAATTATATATTGTGTAACTTCTAGAACAAAACTGATATAGATGCACATCCATTTCAATAATACGAGTATCACCAACATAGCACTAAAGCATAGAATAAAGAGGTGACTGAATAAATCTTCCTCTGACATGTAGAATTTGAGGGGACCAGGCAAAAGCCAGTATGGTCATATAATTATTAAAATAAACAATGGAAAGTCTAGAAGAACCTTTAGAACAATATTTTAAAGATAAAAATATTCAAATGATATATTTTATTAACCCTTTTCTAGTCAGGATAAATATGGAACAGTCCAGTATGGTCTGTTTTTTGAGCAGAGCTTGGACATGGATTCTGAGTTTGGCCTATGGCTTTAATGTCTCTCTCCCTCTTTGGCTTGAATGTGTGAATGGGTGAATTTCCTCAGTGTGGGCACATTCTGTGACTTTTTTGTGTGGCAAATTTCATTTTTTAACTATTTGAGCCCGTGGCTCTTTGTCTCTCTCCCTTATAGCCTTGTTTAATGGGTGAATTTGGTTGGTGTGGCTACTTGGAAATTATATTTTCCGGGTTCTTTTTTGCACAATATCATTTCTTCACATTGAATGGGCTTGCTGTGTTCTCTCCCCTAGCCTTGTTATGTGCTCAAAAGTTTTTTTTTTTTTTAATAAATGGAACAGATACTTGTATGAGGGTTCCATTGTTTTCTTAGTTTTGTTTTATTTGAAACCAGAATGGGCTTGTTCTCTCCCTCCTAGCCTTATGCAATTGGTGAATTTGTTGGTGTGGCTACTTGGTAAGTGGGCATTTGTGACTGAATAAAGTTATTGCTGCACCCAACAAAAAAGTACTTAGTACTTAGTCCCTCTTATACAACCTATGGCCTAGATTTGGAGTTTGGCGGTAGCCGTGAAAACCAGCGTTAGAGGCTCCTAACGCTGGTTTTAGGCTAACTCCGGTATTTGGAGTCACTCAAAAAAGGGTCTAACGCTCACTTTTCAGCCACGACTTTTCCATACCGCAGATCCCCTTACGTAAATTGCGTATCCTATATTTTCAATGGGATCTTTCTAACTCCGGTATTTAGAGTCGTGTCTGAAGTGAGCGACAAAACTCCAGCCGCAGAAAAAAGTCAGTAGTTAAGAGCTTTCTGGGCTAACGCCGGTTTATAAAACTCTTAACTACTGTGCCCTAAAGTACACTAACACCCATAAACTACCTATGTACCCCTAAACTGAGGTCCCCCCACATCGCCGCCACTCGATTAAATTTTTTTAACCCCTAATCTGCCGACCGCCACCTACATTATACTTATGTACCCCTAATCTGCTGCCCCTAACACCGCCGACCCCTGTATTATATTTATTGACCCCTAATCTGCCCCCCACAACGTCGTCGCCAACTACTTACAATAATTAACCCCTAATCTGCCGACCGCAAAGCGCCGCTATTTAACTTATCCTTATGTACCCCTAATCTGGTGCCCCTAACACCGCCGACCCCTATATTATATTTATTAACCCCTAATCTGCCCCCCACAACGTCGCCTCCACCTGCCTACACTTATTGACCCCTAATCTGCCTAGCGGACCGCACCGCTACTATAATAAAGTTATTAACCCCTAATCCGCCTCACTAACCCTATAATAAATAGTATTAACCCCTAATCTGCCCTCCCTAACATCGCCGACACCTAACTTTAATTATTAACCCCTAATCTGCCGACTGGAGCTCACCGCTATTCTAATAAATGTATTAACCCCTAAAGCTAAGTCTAACCCTAACACTAACACCCCCCTAAATTAAATATAATTTTAATCTAACAAAATTAATTAACTCTTATTAAATAAATTATTCCTATTTAAAGCTAAATACTTACCTGTAAAATAAACCCTAATATAGCTACAATATAAATTATAATTACATTGTAGCTATTTTAGGATTAATATTTATTTTACAGGCAACTTTGTAATTATTTTAACCAGATACAATAGCTATTAAATAGTTAATAACTATTTAATAGTTACCTAGTTAAAATAATTTCAAAATTACCTGTAAAATAAATCCTAACCTAAGTTACAATTAAACCTAACACTATACTATCATTAAATTAATTAAATAAAATACCTACAATTACCTACAATTAAACCTAACACTACACTATCAATAAATTAATTAAATACAATTCCTTTAAATAACTACAATGAAATAAACTAACTAAAGTACAAAAAATAAAAAAGAACTAAGTTACAAAAAATAAAAAAATATTTACAAACATAAGAAAAATATTACAACAATTTTAAACTAATTACACCTACTCTAAGCCCCCTAATAAAATAACAAAGCCCCCCAAAATAAAAAAATGCCCTACCCTATTCTAAATTACTAAAGTTCAAAGCTCTTTTACCTTACCAGCCCTGAGCAGGGCCCTTTGCGGGGCATGCCCCAAGAAGTTCAGCTCTTTTGCCTGTAAAAAAAAACATACAATACCCCCCCCCAACATTACAACCCACCACCCACATACCCCTAATCTAACCCAAACCCCCCTTAAATAAACCTAACACTAAGCCCCTGAAGATCTTCCTACCTTGTCTTCACCCTGCCAGGTTCACCGATCGGTCCAGAAGAGCTCCTCCGATGTCCTGATCCAAGCCCAAGCGGGGGGCTGAAGATGTCCATGATCCGGTCGAAGTCTTCATCCAAGCGGGGCAGAAGAGGTCTTCCATCCGATTGAAGTCTTCATCCAGGCGGCATCTTCTATCGTCATCCATCCGGAGCGAAGCGGCAGCATCCTGAAGACCTCCGACGCGGAACATCCATCCTGCCCGACGACTGAACGACAAATGACGGTTCCTTTAAATGACATCATCCAAGATGGCTTCCCTCGAATTCCGATTGGCTGATAGGATTCCATCAGCCAATCAGAATCAAGTTCAATCCGATTGGCTGATCCAATCAGCCAATCAGATTGAGCTCGCATTCTATTGGCTGTTCCGATCAGCCAATAGAATGCAAGCTCAATCTGATTGGCTGATTGGATCAGCCAATCGGATACAAACTTGATTCTGATTGGCTGATTCCAATTATAATTTATATTGTAGCTATATTAGGATTTATTTTACAGGTAAGTATTTAGCTTTAAATAGGAATAATTTATTTAATAAGAGTTAATTAATTCCGTTAGATTAAAATTATATTTAATTTAGGGGGGTGTTAGTGTTAGGGTTAGACTTAGCTTTAGGGGTTAATCCATTTATTAGAATAGCGGTGAGCTCCGGTCGGCAGATTAGGGGTTAATAATTGAAGTTAGGTGTCGGCGATGTTAGGGAGGGCAGATTAGAGGTTAATACTATTTATTATAGGGTTAGTGAGGCGGATTAGGGGTTAATAACTTTATTATGATAGCGGTGCGGTCCGGTCGGCAGATTAGGGGTTAATAAGTGTAGGCAGGTGGAGGCCACGTTGTGGGAGGCAGATTAGGGGTTAATAAATATAATATAGTGGTCGGCGGTGTTAGGGGCAGCAGATTAGGGGTACATAAGGATAATGTAAGTAGCGGCAGTTTACGGAGCGGCAGATTAGGGGTTAAAAAAATATGCAGGGGTCAGCGATAGCGGGGTCGGCAGATTAGGGGTTAATAAGTGTAAGGTTAGGGGTGTTTAGACTCGGGGTACATGTTAGGGTGTTAGGTGCAGACTTAGGAAGTATTTACGCATAGCAAACAATGGGGCTGCTTTTTTGCAGGTGTTAGGTTTTTTTTCAGCTCAAACAGCCCCATTGTTTCCTATGGGGGAATCGTGCACGAGCACGTTTTTGAGGCTGGCCGCGTCCGTAAGCAACTCTGGTATCGAGAGTTGAAGTTGCGTTAAAAATGCTCTATGCTCCTTTTTTGGAGCCTAACGCAGCCTTTATGTGGACTCTCAATACCAGAGTTATTTTTATGGTGCGGCCAGAAAAAAGCCAGCGTTAGCAACGCGGGTCGTTACCGACAAAACTCTAAATCTAGACGTAAGAATCTCCTAGTGGCGGGGCTTAATGCAACCGAGAAAAGGAGCATCCCATTGGCACATTAACAATAAAATTATTAGTAATACCTAAAAAATATCAAACTCAAATGGAAAGTAAAAAACTAAACATTTCCTTCTTTACTTATGTTTTATTTTTATAGTAAGTATCATTCAGGCACACATTTTTAAATATTACCATATTGAAACAAGTTTTACCTTGTTGACTGCCCATTTGAGTTTGATATGTTTTAGGTACTAATAAGAGTTTTCTTGTAAGTGTGCCAGTAAGCTGCTCTTTTCTTTTTTATGTATTAAGTGGGCATTCCTAGCTTTTGCAGAGTTAAATACTTATTTTTGACTGTAACCGTAAATTGCATGGTGGATCTGCAACTCATCTTTCTCCCTCCTAGCCTTGAGAAACTGGTTAATGTAGTTGGTATGGTTGTTTTGGGAATTTGGCATTATGCGCCATTCTGGGCTGTTCCCTAATTTGGCCCATAATGCACTGCCTAGTTGCCAGTATTATTATTCATGTGTTATTCAACTCCAGCCCTATCTGCCTCTCACTGCCTTGCTGTGTCTGCGAGCCAGGTCAGAAGCAGTCCTGCCACACTCTGGTGCCTTTTAATTTGAGTAACTGTGATTACACAGGCTGAGGTGAAATAAGTGGTTATTCTTGATTTAAATATGAACTTATATAGCTTCTGTTTTTTATTACATTTCACTTTTTTAATACTTAATTACAACCAATTTACAAAAGTGACAGAATGGTGTTACAAACTTTAAGTGTTTTTGTAAATCAAACTAGTATTGTTATTATTATTATTATTATTATTATTATTATTATTTGTAGAGCGCCAACAGATTCTGCAGCGCTATAAACATAGTTAGTATACAGGATAACATTTAAAGGGATCAAATGGGTGAGAGTTGCACTGTTGTAGTCGGCTCTTCTGAAGGCGATCTGCAAACAGCTGGGCTCATAGGCTTACATTCTAAGGGGTTCAAGGGGAAAGCAATGGGAAGGTTAGTGTTGGTTGTATGCATCCCTAAATAGTAGAGTTTTTAGGGAGTGCTTGAAGCTGTTAAAACTAGGGGAAAGTCTTGTGGAGTGAGACAGGGAGTTCCACAAGATAAGGGCCAGTCTGGAGAAGTCCTGTAAACGGGAATGTGAGGAAGTAACAAGAGAGGAGGAGAGTAGGAGATTGTGAGCAGAGCGAAGGGGATGGGAGGGAGAGTATCTGGAGACAAGGTCTGAAATGTAGGGGGGGCAGTGCAGTTGAGGGCTTTGTATGTCAGAGTGAGGATTTTGTGTTTAATCCTGGAGGCAAGAGGAAGCCAGTGAAGGGATTGGCAGAGAGGTGCAGCAGATGAAGACCTACGTGTAAGGAAGATGAACCTGGCAGAGGCATTCATTATGGATTGTAAAGGGGCTAGACGGTGGCTAGGTAGACCAGAGAGGACAGAGTTGCAGTAGTTGAGATGGGAAAGGATGAGAGAGTGAATTACAATCTTAGTTGTGTATTGTGTAAGGAAATGTCTAATTTTAGACATTAATTTTAGTACATTATACATTTCAGCTTTGGGGTATGTTAAATAACAAAAGGCGTTGGGAGTGGGCTTCTCATTCTTTAAATGCCTGGGCCTATTTTTGATCTCAGTCTAGTTAAAAGGACAGTCAAGTCCAAAAAACCCTTCATGATTCTAACAGGGCATGTCATTTTAAACAACTTTCCAATTTACTTTTATCACCAATTGTACTTTGTTGTCTTGGTATTCTTAGCTGAAAGCTAAACCTAGAGGTTTTACATGCTAATTTCTTAGACCTTGAAGGCCGCCTCTAATCTAAATGCATTTTGACAGTTTTTCATCACTAGAGGGCGTTAGTTCATGTGTTTAATATAGATAACATTGGGCTCATGCTTGTGAATTTACAGAGGAGAGAGCACTGATTGGCAAAAATGCAAGTCAAAAGAACTGATATAAGGGGGCAGTCTGCAGAAGCTTAGATGCAAGGTAATCACAGAGGTAAAATGTGTATAATTATAACTGTGTTGGTAATGAAAAATTGGGGAATGGGTAATTAAGGGATTATCTATCTTTTAAAACAACAAAAATTCTGGTGTTGACTGTTCCTTTAAGTCCTTATTTTTTTCTGGCTGAGAAGAGTTTAATAAAATAAATTATTTAAATTTTTTCCTCTCGCAAATAGTATTCTGCATGTACTTTAAGACTTCCTACTGTTTATTTTTTATATTTTGACTTATCATATGTTCTGTTTTGTCTTTTTTACCCTGTCCCCAATTAGAGTGAAATAAAGAAAACTCTTAAGCAGGGAAGCAATTTTTTGAATTCATGGAATATGTGAGTGGCGCTATTGTGATGAAGAAATTTAAGTGCCCCTTCCTTTTTTGATATGCTAAGTTTACGAAAACTTGGTTACCTTGATGTAATTTAAAACACCTTAAGTGAGGATGGCCATAATGTATTGTGGTTATTAACTTTATTGTTACATCTAACATTATTTGGTTAAAACAGTAGAATTGCATAATTAACAAGTGCATAATAAAAATACAATAAAATAACACTGCATTTCAAAAGTATTTTTCTCCCATGTACCATGTGACAGCCATCAGCCAATCCCAAACTAGTATATGTATACCCCGTGAACTTCTGCACATGCTCAGTAGGAGCTGGTGCCTCAGAATAGTGTGTATATAAAAAGAATGTAAACATTTTGAATAATAAAAGTAAATTGGAAAGTCTCTTAAAATAAAATGCTCTATCTGAATCATGAAAATTAAATATTGACTTTAGTGTCCATTTAATTGTTGCACACATATAATATTTCACATTAAATGTAATATAAATTACACACATATTGACTCAATTCTGGGCATTCCATGTGTTATTAGTTATTGAAATGAGTAAACCTTGCTAGTATAATTGCTGTTTCAAATCAAGGTACAATACCAAACTTATACATCTTGTATTGTCATTTTTTTATTAGTGAGATGTTTAAATATATTATTTTCCATAAAGTGAATCATAAAACTCTTTCAGATTACAACTATGCAGGGGTCAAGTCCTACAAAAAAAGTGTGGGAACTCACCAAGACTTCCACCCCCTCACAATTAATATTGTTTTATACACACAGACACATACATACAAACAGACTATATTTATATGTATAGCATTTATACACTTTGGTTAATGAAAGAAAATTAAAACCAATGAAGGGCTGAATGGTTGCCTTTGTCCCTGAGGATGGACACCCATGGATACATTTTTACATGGCAGGGGTGACATTTTTATTTGTAATTTAGGATTTAACTGATACTGAATACTGAGAAGCCAGACACACACATTTTAGAACACATGAAGGGGCAATTGTAAATAGATCATGTTGAATAATTCAAAAAGCTAAGAGCCTTAGTAAAATGTTAGGAGAGGTTACTCCCTAGCTCTCAGGATGTGTAAGACTCTGTAATGTACACATCTGATATCATTATCTTGATAAAGGTTTTTGTGTGCACTCACTCTGCAGTAAAAGCAACAATAACGTGATTTAAAGTAAAATTATGGTGACAAGGCATCTTAGTGTAATTTTCTTTTACCATTAATGCGTATACCAAGTAAATGTGAAGCAAGTTACATGGGCAGAGGAAGCAGCAGGAGGCATGAGGGCACAGTAACATTGAAAGCTAAACAAGTCACCTTTCACTTTTGGATGTTAGCATGCTGCAAATAATCTGACTTGCTGACTATAAATTAATAGACATACAGACACCAACATAGATAAACAGAATGCACATACTATTGGTTTATAAAATAAAGTAATTGGGCTTATCCTACTACAAGATCTTTCACAAACACCTTTAATTGCAAGGACTATTTTCCTTTGTGTGTACACATGTATTTCCCTTGCAAACCTCATCCCAGCTATCTCTGGAAGAATTAAAAAGAATTCCAATCAAAGAAAAAGCAGGAAGCTGGAAGGATATGACTCTTCCCCGTTTAATGAGCACATTTTTTCTTTGGTAAAACACTGAACTTTTTTTAAAAACAACTTTACAATAACTAAATTAGACACACATGAATCATGTTGTTAAATGTCAAGATCCAGGGTGTCCATACTTTGTTTTTTGTGCATAGCCAGTTTAGCTTCAGTTCTTCACACCCTCCTTCCTTCCTCCCTCCTCCTTCTTTTCCAGGGTGGGCTGAGACCTCCGTGTCTGACAGCAACTACAGACTCCTCCTCTGTAACACAGTCTTACCCACTTAAGGTGCAGTAGTCCTATTTCTGCTGAGGGTAGCTGAATAACCCCAGAGCAAGCCACACAGAAATGTAAGCACCATGTGTTCCACACAGTGCGGGGTGATCACACAGCAGGACCGCTGACAGGCTTGCATTTAGTGTATTGTAGGAAATGTTACTGTCCATTACTAGAGGATCTCACTATCCCTCTAACGAGACTGTGCTCCAGTTCCTCCCAGTAGCAGCAGCAGCAGTGTTTACTGAGTTTCTTTGTCCAGGGGGAACTTAGTTCCATCTGCAAAAATAGTGTAGGAACTCCATTCCCATGTGTTCCCACTGGACTTGAGCCTTGCAACTATGCCCCTCAAAACATAATATAGACATATGCATCAGTTGCAAATATGTCTAAATGCTTGCAAAAATAAATCAAAAGGATGGGCAGTCATTTTTTTCAGAATTTCAACAGATAAAGCCATTGTATAATCTGCAAGACAGATACCTCATGCCATAGTGACTATAGTTTGAGACCTATGAAATTCTAGATAAAAGGTACCATGTAGGGGGGCGGAGCCTGCAGCCTAACATGGAAGCCGTGTTTCTGTGAGCTCCGTGTGCTCAGTTGCAACAAACTGCTTTTTACATGGGATAACAACTATCAGATGAGATACCAAATGTGAGATATGCCTGCCTAAACTACTCGACTAACATCGCTGAAGAGAGAGACAGGGGAAAGCTACCCGGCGCACACTTAAATAGGAGCCTTTGTTTTAACTGCGCCACAACTCACGGAGCTAGCGGTCACCCACGTGGCTGACTACATCGCTAACTTGCCGTTACTCTCAGGCTGACATAAGGGAGCACTTTCGAACACTGCGGTAAGGTTCGGACACTACCTTTTCCCACTCTCCCTGTACAAATAGCCAGCACGTTCACACATTAGCGCTCCAGCCGACCGCCATTGCGGCCCACTTGACTAACCAGTCAGGAACTTTATATGCTTACCCGGGGGCTTTTCCTTGCACTACAGAAGCACACAATAAACTGTGGTCAGCAGTAGGACATCCAGCTCGCCAAGCCTCCCTAGCCCCATAGTCAGTCAGCGCACCTACCTCCCTGACTAAAGCTAGGCCCTTGAGGCATAACGTCACAGCCTATAACAGGGAGCGGCAAGTGCAAGACAACAGGACACTACACTTACTTGATATAGTCTGTATAACTGCCGCTCCTGTATATACTGCCTTACACCATCATGTCGACTAGGAAGGGCCATAAACCACAAAAAGGGCCCAAAAACTCCAAAAGTTCCCAAGGCCCCAACCTGGCTATGAAGGAATATTTTAAACCACTAGACTCACTGTCACATGACCACATAAATGCACAGCAAGAAAATGGTAGCGATTCAGAAGACTCAGACTCAACCTCAATACAGCATACCCCACCCAGGCCCCTTACCAAGGCTGACTTAAGCACGCTACCTACTAAAGATGACTTTGCAGCGCTGATGACTCACGTTAGCCAGCTTATTAAAGAAGGTCTGAAGGAGGTTAGAAAAGACCTAAATGAACTGGGCAACAGGGTAGAATACTTAGAAGAGGGAACGGAATATATAAACAACCAGCATGAGGAAATGTCACGGCAACTTCATCAGCAAAGTGTTATCATAGACGACCTACAACATCACGTTGAAGATCTCGATAACAGGGGCAGAAGGCAGAATATACGTATCCGCGGCATCCCAGAAAGTGTACTGAATCAGCAACTTGGGGACTATCTGCAAAATTTATTTAAACACCTTGCTAACCCATTAGAGATCCCAAACATGCCGCTTGACAGAGCCCACAGAGCCCTACGACCTCTCCCAAGGCCTTCAGACCCACCCAGGGATGTGATCCTGAAATTCCAGAATTATAAGGATAAAGAAACTATATATGACGCTGCCAGGAAAACTCAAACTGTTCTATTTGAAGGATCAAAACTTCAGATATTCGCAGACTTGAGCCCCATTACACTGGCTAAAAGAAAGGAGGCCAGATACCTTACTCAGCACCTTCAAAATCTGGGCATCCAATATAGATGGGGCTTCCCCTTCTGTCTCAAAGTCATTAGAGGCCCCCAAACTTATATCTATAGAACACCAGAAGATCTAGAGACTTTTTGTAAGGGGCTCAATATCTCTCTACCTGTCCTTCCTAAGTTGAATGATCACCCTCACCCTGCATTAGAGCTGAAGGATATACACCCCAAACCACATCGGCAGAATTGGTCGACAGTAAACAGGAAAAGAAACAGAACCACCTGTAACTCTCCACAACCTGCTGATACTGCTTCTGCACCACTTACTTGATCAAGTTCTCCTGAGGGCTTTGGTTCGCCCTTTCCTTCCTCTCATTTGGTGTAGTATGAAGCTTATTTGTTGTTCTCTTCGCTTAGTTGGCTTCACTAAGCGTACATTGTAATGACTTAGTGACTTTTTGATCACATGACAACCACAACCACTCTACACGCAGACTTTTGTTTTGGGTTTTTTTTTATTGTCTCCAAGTTGCTCCCCTCCCCAGTTATATAAAATGCATGTGCTACATCCCATGATGTATGGGCTTGGTTTCTGCACTAATTATCCCAGCATGTGTGCCCAAGAATATGGTCAAGAGAATCTGCTTGACGCCCCGCTCTCTCTCCTTCCTAAATTTAAACAGGCTACCTTACAGTAGCATCCTCAGGCAATAATCCCTGACAGCTTTATTCAGCCCGAGTTTATTGTTGCATCGAGCGTAGCTCTAAATATAGAGTTTTCTTTTTCCCCCTCTCATCATTGTTTGTTTGATACCCTCATATAGTGTGATGTCAACACTTAGTTTTTCTTTTAATTTGAACCCCTCTACTTTTAATAGTTTTATTTACAGTTCTTTTGTTTTATGTCATCCAACAATGCTCTACATGCTAAAAATGTTGTTTTATGCATATTTCTTACTGTATGAACTAATGTTTATGCTTGTGCTCTCTCTCCAGCAAGCCGGATTTCACTCACTCTTCTCTACTCCCTCTTCTCTCAAGTTGTATCCTGTTATTGTTGCTCTACTGCTGGGTCTCAAGGTTACAAGTAAGTGCTCCTCTGTGGGTGACCATACACTCCATACATGTAATATAACTCATACACAGCGCAGAGCGACATATCATCGTACCATATTCACTTTACTTCTCATTCGTCATGAGCTCCCCTAATGTTAAATTCCTTTCACTAAATGTGAAAGGTCTTAACTCCCCGACCAAGCGGTCTGTCGCTCTAAACTGGTTTCATAGGCAAGAGGCCGACATTGTCTATATGCAGGAGACTCACTTTACCCTGGCAGCGGCCCCGACATGCTCCTCTCGCACCTACCCAACGGGATACTTTTCCCATAACACAACTAAAACAAACGGAGTGGGTATATTGGTTCACAGAAGACTTCCCTTCTCTCTCACATCCAAACATCAAGATGAAACAGGTAGAATCCTAGTCTTAATAGGCACCCTGTATAACCAGCCAGTCACTCTAGTGAACTTATATGCACCTAACAAGCACCAGGCGAAATTCTTTAGGAAGGCTCTAGATATTCTCACACCCATAGCTACTGGTCTCGTGCTGCTGGCAGGTGACTTTAATGTCGCTCTGTCACCGGCGCTGGACTGTTCACTGGGGCGCAGCTGCATACCTACCTCCACACTGCATTCTATTCAGAGTAAAATACAGAACCTGACGTTAGTGGACATATGGAGACTTCATCACCCCCAGACAAAAACCTATACCTTCTATTCACATCCCCAGAGATCCTCATCTAGGATCGACTATATTTTTATTGATCAGAATCACCTACACTTGACAAGACACTCGTACATTACCCCCGTGTCATGGACAGACCACTCCGCTGTCTCCATAGAGATCTCCTGGCCTTCAGCCCCCGTGTCCCAATATTGTTGGAGACTAGACGAATCACTGCTTAAGAATGTACAACTGTCCGAGGAGATCACCCGATCCTTAGCGGATTATTTTGCCCTAAATGACAATGGCACGACGAAATCTCAAATAGTGTGGGACGCGCACAAGGCAGTCATCAGAGGGGATTTCCTTAAATATAAAGCAAACCTAGTTAAACTAAGGAGAAAAGAATTCGACTCACTGACAACAAATTTAAATAGCGCTGCGACAGAATTTGCAATTGCACCACACAACAAACTTCTAGAGGATAAACTGACGAAAGCCAGAAGAGACCTTAACGCATATCTCAATAGGGAAGCCCTGAAACATGCCTTTTTCTTGCGCAAGCTTTACTTTACGGAGGGGAATAGGATAGGCACATTATTGGCCAAAGCGCTTCGTCAAAGGACGCTTAACTCCTTTATACACAAAATATCTTCGCAAGACTCAGTAGACATTCAAGATAGCAAGGGAATAGCTAGAGTGTTTCATACATTTTTCAAGTCCTTATACCAACTCCCCCCCTTAAATGACAGCCAAACTCGAGCGGAATGTGAGGATTATGTTCGCTGTGCAGGTCTTCAGACCTTGTCCCAGTCGGAGTCAGACCAACTTGATGCACCCATCGAAGTGGCCGAGATTCTCTCAGCTATTGAATCCCTACCTAACCACAAAACCCCTGGCCCAGACGGACTGTCCAATTCCTATTATAAATCTTTTAAGCACATTCTAGCCCCGCACTTAGCCACTTTATTCAAATCAATAGATAATCATGAACCTTTCTCCAGAGATATGCTGTCAGCACATATTACCCTGATCCACAAGCAAGATAAACCCCCCAACCTTCCGGGTAGTTACCGCCCCATCTCCTTAATTAACACGGACGCAAAAATTTATGCCAAAATTATCGCTACCAGAATTAATAAACTGCTACCACGACTTATACACACTGACCAGACAGGCTTTATTCCGCGTCGGGAGGCCAGGGACAATACTATCCGAACATTGCACTTAATAGACTACGTGTCTACCTCCAAAATTGAATCAGTCCTGGTCTCTACCGACGCGGAAAAAGCATTCGACAGACTGAACTGGACATATCTTAAATCGACTCTGACGGAATTCGGCTTTGGAGACACGACCATAAATAGAATCTTTAGTTTATATGACAGTCCTTCAGCTAGGATCAAAGTTAATAACACTCTCTCAGATCCCTTTCAAATATACAATGGAACCCGCCAGGGGTGCCCGCTTTCTCCTTTGCTGTTTGCAATAGCAATGGAACCATTAGCCGCACACATTAGGAATAATATTAACATTAAAGGGATTACAATAGGTCCTTCCGAATACAAAATCAGTCTATATGCCGACGACATCTTGTTAACTCTGTCCGACCCCCGTAATTCGATTACTCACCTCCTAGCAGAGTTCCGTCGGTTTGGTAACCTATCACACTTTCACATAAATGATCAAAAATCTAATATCCTCAATATAAACATGAAGCCTAAACAATTTGCGGCCATTTCCGAGATATGCCCATACCATTTATGTACCGATCAGATAAAATATCTAGGTATTGCCCTCACCCCTAAAATAAGCTCTCTCTTTCAGGCTAATTATATCCCGCTCCTTAAACGGATCCAATCTAGTAGCCAAAATTGGCAATCCAAGCCGTTTTCCTGGTGGGGCAGAATGCAGGTGGTTAAGATGTCCATCTTGCCTCTCATTCTATATACTTTCCAGACAGTTCCTATTGACCTCCCTCAGACTTACCTAGACCAGCTGCAGTCGACCCTTAATAAATTCATATGGGGAAGCAAAAGACCTAGAGTAGCGAGGCACACTTTATATCGACCAAAGATCAAAGGAGGACTGGCGGTCCCATGTATCACCCAGTATTACCAAGCGGGTACACTACAACGTGTGCTCGACTGGCATGTAGGACACATAGATAAAGCATGGATATTACTAGATGCACACATTCTCCAATCTCCTCAAATAGGCCCTCTCTGTTGGCTGCCCCATACTTATAGACCGCTAGTGACAAAAACTTCGCCCCTATATAAACATATTTTCCGCACATGGGACAATATCCTGGACCACGTTCCTGGAATCTCCTCCCCTTTTTCCCCCATGTTCCCAATTTTCCAAAACACGGAATGGCTACAAAGCATCCATACCGCGAGCACATACACTAGATTTTCTGACTTAGGCCTCTCTTCTCCACTTTGTGAATTCCTTCACTTGGGCGCATTGAAATCTGCTCCTGAATTGTCAGATGTACTACAGGGCACCTTTGGACAATGGCTTAAATATTCCCAATTACAGCACCTTTTAGCAACCTCCCCCCATAAACTCTCTCTCCTTCGCCCCCTTACGCACTTTGAATCTATTTGCAGACATGGAGGAGCCCTAAAGGGTTCCCTAGCCTTGTCTAAGAGAATCCTTGACGCGTGCCTATATAAACGGTTGCCTAAAACCACTCAGACTTGGTCGGCTGAGCTGGAACTGGAATTCTCAGAGGAACAGTGGGAAAAAATGTATCAGCGCACTCACAGCTCATCCACCTCCACCCAAATCTTGGAAATGAATTACAAAATCATAACCAGGTGGTACTTAACACCGTTGAGGCTCTCCCGCATTTATCCTGGTTCCCCTTCTGGATGTTGGAGGAGCTGCGGAGGCGTTGGTCACATGACCCATATATGGTGGTCCTGCCCTAAGCTGCGGGCCTTTTGGCAGGCTCTACGACGATTTGTAGCCCCATTATTTGATACACCATTTGTAATTACACCCGCCATGGTACTATTCAATGACACACCCAAACAGTCCTGTAAACTCCGCGCGCATCTCCTCCAGATTTGTTTGAATGGAGCGAAATCCCTTATAGCTAGGGCTTGGAAAACAGAAATAGTTCCCACAATAGAGACCTGGAATGCGCGAACACAAGAGTTAATCCACCTAGAGGAGTACTATTATTTTAAAAATAACAGGATGGCACACTACCACCTTGTCAAGTTTTATTGGGAAACCATAAACCCACTGAGATCCCAGCACTAGCGCCTGTAACCTCTCCTCTCACTTCTCCCTTTTCTGTCTCCTTCCTAACACTGTCTCCGCCTTCCCCTCCATCTTTGTACTCGTCTTAACGCACTTGCTGTCAATTGCCCTTCTAGCTTCCACCCGGCTGATAATTAATTAATTGATTTACTACAATCCTAAAAATTGTTGTGATGACTCATACCGTCTCGTCCCTTCTTTATAATGTTCTTAATTTTACTTGTCTATTTGTAATTTTATTTATTTTCCCCCCTCCCTTCCCCTTTTTCTCTTATTCCTACCTGTTGTTGTTGTAAACTTGAAAATTGTTCAATAAAAAACAATATTTTAAAAAAAAAGGTACCATGTAGTGATTTATTTTCTTTTATATATATATTTATATATATATATATATATATATATATATATATATATATATATATATATATATATATATATATATATATAAAATAGCACATTTTAGCATGTTTTACATATCTTTTTCAGGAACAAATGCAAGTTCCTGTTCACAGGTGGGTTCTTTTCCATCAATAGAACTGTGAGTTGTCCTACCAGTTATTGAGCATTAGTACCAAGCAATAACTCCATCATGACTGGTTCTAAGCCCAGTTGTGAAAGGAGGAGGGTTATGCGTGGGGCTAGCACCAGGTAAAAAAAGCCCAGCTACAGGAATGTCAACCAAAAGTCAAAAAGAAATCCCAGGCTTGGGGAGAAAGGAACTTTCTTCACAGAGATCTAGGATGCCCTGTGGTGAAAGACAGAGATCCCTGAAAAGCCACAAAGTTGATCCACCTGCTTTTGACTAAGACCATCACCATATGGACATGGAGCGTGAAGACCATGTATGAGACAGGCAAGCAGCACAAATGGTAGCAGAAAAAACTACAACCTTGCCCTATTGGACACCCTTGAGACTCAATTGATACAGTCCAGACAAATGACTGGCTCCAGGAAAAATGCTACTGTATTCTGGACTCAAGGAAGAGAATGCCCCACACACTCAGTAGCACTGATGCTATCACTAGCAGTCCACAGAGCTCTGATTGGATGGGAAATCCACAGTGCCAGAATTATTACAGTGACTTTCGTCACAAAGAAAAAGAGGATTAACATGAATGTTATCTAAGGCTATGCACCTACAAATGATAGCAAAGAAGAGAAAAAAGAACAATTATATATCAAACTCCAATACATCCTAGAGAAATGCCCTAATAGAGATATCACCATACTGATGGGAGACTTCAATGCCTAGATTGAAAGTGACAACACTGGGTACAAAGAAGTCATTGGCAACAATAGCTTGGTGAAAAGAATGGTGAAAGGCTCACAGATCTCTGCGCCATGAACACTCTGGTGACATGCAGCAGTGTATTCCCTCACAAAATAATTCACAAGGCAACTAGATTGTCACTAGACCATTTAAGAGAGAACCAGATTGACCATGTCTGCATTGCAAAGAAGTTCCAGAGGTCCCTGGAGGATGTGAGAGTGATGAGAGGAGCAGACATGGCATCAGACCATCACCTTGTTGTGGCCAAGCTAAAGAAAGCATGGCTTGAACCAACAACACAACACCAGCAATATAACACCACCCTCTTCAAAGATGCACAGAAAAACTCACACACAGCAACAAGTTTCAAGTCCTGCAAGAACTAGGGGATGACAGAGACCAAGTAATAGGAGAAGATAAAATAAACAGTGATATCAACCTGCCAGGAGGTATTGTCAGTCCCAAGAAACACCAATATAAATAGTATAGTACAGTATAGATACTCTCTGCAAAATCCAAAAGAGATAGGAATAGAAAGCTGCAGTCAATACCCGCCAACACAAGAGCAATGAAAGAAAGCTCAGTGTAAGTACTGCAAAGCCAACAAAGAAATAAAGGGAAGCTGAAGAACAGAGAAGCAAAGATTTATCAATGGTCTTGCCACAAAAACCCAGGAAGTAGCAAGTCATGGGAACTTGAAAAAACTCTACGACATAACAAGGAAACTCTCCGGCATGTACAGCAAGCTATAAAGACTTGTTAAAGACAAACCTGGGAATACAATAATGGGTAATGAAGGCCAACAAAGAAAATGGGTGGAGAATTTTGAAGATCTGCTGAACCAGCTTGTGCTGCAGTCCCCACCAGACAGCCTGACAACATTCTTTCTGAGGTACTGAAAGCAAACATTGAAACATCAGTAGAGAGGGTCTACCCTATGTTTGGAAAGATCTGGGAAGAGGAAAATGTGCTATCAGACTGGAAAGAGGGATATCTCATCAAGATCCCCAAGAAAGGTAATCTGAGTAGCTGTGCAAACTACAGAGGGATACATTTTATATCAATCCCAGTCAAGGTTTTCAAAAGAGATATTTTAAAAAGCATTAAAGGGACACTCAAGTTAAATTAAATTTTCATGATTCAGATACAGCATGTAATTTTAAACAACTTTCCAATTTACTTCCATTAAAAAATATTTGCACAGTATTAACAATTTTTGAGTCACCAGATCCTACTGAGCATGTGCAAGAATTCACAGACTATACGTATATGCATTTGTGATTGGCTGATTGCTATCACATGGTACAAGGGGAGTGGACATATACATAACTTTGAAATTTGTTATAAAAAAATCTACTATTCATTTGAAGTTCAGATTAAGTGCTATTGCATTGTCTTGCTATCTTGCATTTGTTGATTATGCAAAACTAATGTGTTGACTGGTCCTTTAAGGAACAAGTTGATGCTCAGTTGGGAGATCTCCAAAGATAGATCCTGCAGACCAGACTGCAACACTGCAGTCGATAGAATGGAACTCTGCCCTCTATGTCAACTTCATCGGCTAGAAGGCGTTCAATAGCATGGACAGAGAGACCCTTGGGAAACACCTATGCCACTTCAACATGCCATAAAAACTTCTAAGAATTACTAGAAACTCTTTGAGGGAATAACCTGCAAAGTATTTTATGGATGACAATGCATGGAAGCCTACCAAGTGAGGATTGTAGTTTGCCAGTTTGTGTGCTCTCACCTTTTTTTTTCTTTCTTTCTGTTGGCCATAGACTGGATTATGAATGCATCCACAGCAGGGAGAATAAATTGGATGCAGTTGACACCTTGGAAACAGGTTGATGAACTGGACTTTGCATATAACCTGTCTCAATTCTCCCATGCTCATAAACAGATGCAAGTGAATACCAGCGATGTTGACAGTCACATCAGCACAACTTAGCTGCAAAATTCATAGAGAAAAATAAAGATCCTAAAAGTTAACACGTCCAGCACAGCTGCAGTCACTCTTGCAGGTAATGCACTGAAAGAGGCCTTCGCTTACCTGTTCAGTGTAGTAGACAAGTAGGGCTGCAAAGACGCCAATGTCAAGGCAAGAATCAGCAAAGCAAGGGCTGCTTGCATCCAACTACAGAAGATCTGGAGCTCCAAGGTAAAATCAGTTGATCTGTATGGAGCAGAAACTTGGAGGACAGGGACCACCGACAAGAAAGTCCCTACTTTTATTAACAACTGTCAGAGAAAAATCCTCCAAATCCGCTGGCCAAACACCATCAGCAACCACCTTCCCAACTACCTGCCCATGAAGAAATCAGGAAAGGATGCATGGGTTGGATAGGTAACACTCTTCTCAAGCTTGCATAAAACATCACCAGACAAGCCCTGATCTGCAACTCTCAAGGGGTACAAAACACTCACTGTAAAGTGTATACCATTGTTAAAAGTGTATAGAGATCTACCTACCTACCTAGATATGCCCTTTAACAATGAATACCATGAGTACAACATCAAATTTATAATAGAAGTAAATTTTGGGGGGATGCTCTATCTGAATTGTGAAAGAAAAAGTTTGGGGTTCATGTCCCTTGAACATTTTTAAGGAAAAACTGGCATGCTTGTATGCTGCTTCTTTTTAATATGTGAGATATGAAAAAATTGAGAGCAATGCTCATTTAACATTTTGGTCTAAACAATATTTTTATCCTTAAACAGGAGTAGCAATATTTTGTCAGTATGATTGTGGCAATAGTGTAACAAAATGTTTTGTACATGCCAACCAAAGCAATCAACCCTTATACAGAAATACCAATTGTACAAATGTGTTTTCTAATATCAATTTTAATTCTTTTGCATTTTTCCTCTAAAATAATTTTCAACACACTTTAATGGCTTATGTTTTTCAAGTATAATTGAAATGTGGGTTCTATATTTGTTTTTAAAGCTCGTCAGGTCTATGTATTCTTTGCCTACATTATTATTTGAATGGTCAGCTTTACACAGCTGTTCCATCCCATGAGCTTATAAAGTTTAGAATGTGAATTGGCTACCCCATATGTGATGAATCATGTCTGGCCTTCAACTTTTTCCCTTGCATTGGACAAGAAAGAAAGGAGCCTGGCAAATGGATGCAGGAGCAAGGATCACATGAGTTCATAGATCACTGGTCATTCTTCAGCTGTGAACAGTTCAGCTAAATAGTGATGAGAAAATCATTTTATACAACTGGATTGAAAATGATAACTTTCAAAATGTTTACGTCAGACCAATTATTAAATTCACTCAATCATGCAAATGTGTATTCTTCACCTAAAAAATAAATATGTTAAATAAATACATTTTATTTTCCAGTAACGCTGTAAAATGTCTCTAATGTTTTATTTTGTTTTCATTATGTCCCAACTAACCAATTATAAAGAATACTTTAAACTTAGGTATTAAACATTGCAAGTCCCAGTACAATTAAAGGGTTATTAATAAAATATACATATTTGCATATAGAGGCTACTCCTAGGGTGGTAACTAGCTATAGAACAAGCTATTATGCTATTGTTCGTTCCCAGGTTGAGCGCTTCTCTCTCTTTGTATATGATAAATATATATATTGCCTTCAATTATTCTGAAATGTCTTTATAATTTCTGGGGGAAAATCCTGAGTTGCAGGTTTTTCAAGGGAGTTTTCAGCAGCATCCCAAATTATTACAATCAAGCAGAAGTTGCAGATCAATGTTGAAAATTGAGGGCTAAACACCAGACTTTTCAAGAGATATATTTCTGTACTGCTTTTGATTTGCAATGAAACTGTTAAATTATTTTAACATATATTTATTGCATACTAAGGGGGATATTTATAAAAGTGTCAATCTCGGTGCATTCAACGGCATCAATATGCTCGCCAGACATCGCTAACACGGATATACATGCCCTTATTTATAAAAAAACAGTCAAAAACACCCGTGTCAAGTACAGCGTGATGAGCATCGGACTGTTGTTAACCAGACCCAACCAGTGTTATGCATTTATTAGGTATATCCTCTTATTCTTCAGACCATCTGACGACAATTAAGCTTGTGACCTTTTTTTGGGACACTTTCTTAGGATAAGAAAGATAATAATTGAGGCCTGTATCCTTGCAAATAGTGGAATAAATCCTTCTTATTTGACCTACAAGAAGCCCCAAAAAGCTGAAACTTTCAAATTGGTATTTGGTAATGTATAAAGGGATTTTATATTTTAATAGTTTTTAGCAAATAAATTCTTTATAGCATAGTTATACTGCAGCTTTGAGTTAAAAAGAAATGTATTCTTATAATTAATATTAATTAGACCAAGGGTAGTAACTATACTGGTGTTAAATATTAATATTTCGAAATAAAAAAAATTGTATTTTAATGTCATAAGTTAATTGCAGTTATAGCGATATATTTAAGAATTTGTTTTGTTGTGGCTAAATAAGAGGTTTTTTTAGGCTAGATTACAAATTGCATATAAATTGGTTGTTGCATTAATAATATACAATTTCTGGAGTTTTAATTGAAGTTATATAAAACCATTTGTGGGCTAAATAGTTTAATTATACTTTTCTGAAAGTTTTCTTAGTTTTATTGAGATTCAGTAAGATTTATGTGAAGTATCTTGTTCTATTGTTAACTAAGTACTGTTAAAGGGACACTGAACCCAAACTTTTTCTGTTATGATTCAGATAGAGCATGCAATTTTAAGCAACTTTCTAATTTACTCCTATTATCAAATTTTCTTCATTCCATTGCTATCTTTATTTGAAAAAGAAGGCATCTAAGCTAAGGAGCCAGACAATTTTTGGTTCAGACACTGGACAGCATTTGTTTATTGGTGGGTGAATTTATCCACCAATCAGCAAGAACACCCAGGTTGATCACCATAAATGGGCCGGTTTCTAAACTTACATTCTTGCATTTCAAATAAAGATACCAAGAGAATTAAGAAAATGTGATAATAGGAGTAAATTAGAAAGTTGCTTAAAATTGCATGCTCTATCTGAATCACGAAAGAAAAAATGTGGTTTCAGTGTCCCTTTAAGTTAGCAGTCTATATTTCGGCATTGGACTAAGAATTGTTGGCTAATTATAGACTGTTCTGGTATTCTTACTTTTGGTATTTTAATAAGTGATTCATTGTGAGTAAGGTTAATTTTTAGAGATATATTTCACGATCTCTTTTGTATAGGAAATTGTAACAGACTAAGCATGTATAATTGATTCATATAATCTAGTTTTTACATAAATATAATTCAAGGTGTCTATAAAGATAACTAATCAAGAACAAAGGATTGAATATTAATTATTAATATTCATAATTATAGGATATACAACATTTATTGGTTGGCAACTGCTAAGATATGTACACCAACATTTTATTGGAGGTTACTGCTGAGATAATAATAAATTAAATTGTAACCCTAGTATATATCCAACATGTTAATGTCCAAGAAATAGCTAGATTTATACCTCAACAAACAATATCTCATAGAAAGTTATTTTTATATTTATTTGTTATACAAAAAAATCTGTTATATGATACTTTCACATAAATGAATGTGTATTTGTATTTCTAGAAGTTATGATATGCTTTTATCTCATGTTTTTTTTTATAAATGATTATTAATGCTAGAATTTGTACATATATCTTTGCACATACTTGTGTGTGTATATATATATATATATATATATATATATATATATATATATATATATATATATATATATATATATATATGTAAAGAAAGTCCTGTTAGAACTGCACACCATGTAATTTATAAGCTTCTGCCAGGGTGCAATGTCACAAAACATTTAAAGTGCAAGAAAAGACAGCACTCACTGGTCTTCTATAGAAATACAAATTAATCTTTAATGATACAAAACGTTAAAATCCAGGGGTGAACATGACGTTTCAATGCCTAACTGGCATCTTTATCAAATGTCCCAAAGGTAGGTGAGATGATTCCTAAGAGGTCACATCAGCTATGTGATGTTTCCAATGAGAGCAGTATATGTGTGTGTGTGTGTGTGTTATGTCAAAATCTTTTGCAAACATATTTAAATGTCCCTAAATTACTTTTTTTGTTCTACACAATGTTGTCTTTCATATCTTTGTATGTATGTATGTATTGGGTACTTGTAAAGTGCGACTAATCACCCGTAAGGGTCTCAAGACGCTGCTCATTTTATCGACCTCGGAAGGATGAAAGGCTGAGTGGACCTCACCGGGATCAAACCTGCAACCCTTGGGTTGCTACAGAGCTCTGCCACAGTGCCTGAGCTATTTGTCCAGTTCTGTGTTTATTTATACCAATATATATATATATTATTATTCTGAGCAGGAATAATTGTGAATATAACATGTAATCAGGGTATCCTATGTATTTATTTGCAATCAATGGATATTTTAAGAGCTGGGCCAGTTTTCTCTTTGTACCTGTGTAACCCCTCCTGATTGCCATCTAGTTTTAAAAACCACCTCTACACAGGTGTTACAAAATGGGCTGGCATATAAGATGACATTTTTTACTGAAAAAGAAATTCAAGAGAAGGAAGAAATACACTAAAAAAAGCATGACAGTAAAGAGGTGATTTTAATTTCTGCTGATTCATGACAGTTTAATGTATCAGCTTAAGAGTATATTAAATCATTTGAATTTTAAAATCATTGTCTAAAATATTACACTGTGTGTCCTTATGTCAGCATCAATACTTACTTTTAATACTAATTTCACATATACATACTTTCAAAGTATAATACACAATGTAACAAATGGCACAAGTTCTGGTGAGTGATCAATGACACAAGTATCAAGCAATTTAATTTGTTAGTGATAGTTTAAAATGTATTTTTGTCATAAATCATTTGATTATGCATATTCCAATCAAAAGTGGTTAAAAAAATTCACTAGTGTGTGCGTTGTTTAGGAGTTTGCATCATAATTGGTGCGAAAAGTGTTGCATCAAATTTGGTGCAAAGTGGAGAGTGGGAGTTGTATTATATGCCCTAAATATGATGCAAATAGATTTATCAAAAAAATAAAAAGGAAGTTAGCTATATTATGTTGTGTATTAATGCACTAGGGGAGTCTGGGAGACAGGTAGTTAATGCAGTGGGGATAAAGCAGTACATATTAATTTAGTGAAGGGAGGGAGGGTGTTGTAAGAGTTAATATGGTGAGGGCTAGTGTAGTCATGGTCATGGTCAGGTCAACTAACAGGGTGGGTTGCATTTAAGATTGATTGCTCACAGGACTTTTCCGGGCTACTATTTCTAAACCCTAGTTGATAGTAGCATTTGTTAAAGGCTTTTCACTAACCTTGAGCTGGCGCAATAAAACATTTATTACCAGGCTGCAATTATCTGAAATCTAGTTATAATACAGCAAGTAAAATTAAAATGCTAGCCATTGCAAATATCAGTATGCAATTACTATGGCTCATAAATTAAATCTAAACATGCTTAAATGTTGCTACGTATTAACTCCGCCTCTATCTACTGCATGCCTGTTGTTATCACAGTCAGTGCTTCCACTTCAGCTAGGGATTCTGGGTAAGTGCATGCAAATGATACAATCTCTCAATTTTGGGTGCTTAATCTACTATATAAATATATTATTCTTTTGGCATACAGAATGTAATACAAGACCAAACCAACATAGCTTAGAAATTCAATGTCAGGAAAACCATACACGGACACAGACAAAAATGAAAAATAAAATACAGATTACATCTTGATCTTCAAACTATGGTTTAATAGTTAATCCCCTCTAGTTGCAAATATATATATATATATATATATATATATATATATATATATATATATATATATATATATATATATATATATATATATTTTTTTTTTTTTTTTTTTTAATATAAAATATATTTTCAACAAATGTTATCATCTTCATTATTAAATATTAAATCCTTTATTAAAAGATAGTTCTTAATACTTATTCTATCCAGCTGTCCCTGTTGTTATTTTTTCCTTTTATAAAAGTAAATAAAAATGAAGCCAAACACCACTTCAACCCTCCCAGAAATGCCAAATCATGATGCAACCAATATAAAGTACTAGAGGAGCTCTGATAAAAACAATACGCTGCTGTGATAAAATAGAGCAAGAAATCAGATTAAATTTGAAAAGTTAAATTTAAATTAGCCACAGTTCATAACAGACCTTGTCTAAAGGCCCCAATGATCAAAAGTTTGCCACCAAAAACGTGAAAACCCACGTGTAGCCTCACAGTGACAGCTGGTGCAATAATCAAAGAAAAGGAGCTGTCCCTGCGAGTGGCGAGCTGTATCCTATAGAGATAATGAGAGCTCTCTGCTAGCTAAAACGTTGGGATAGAGGACAAAGTAAACAGGGAGAACCCACAGGCCTCTGTCTATCAAGGTCTGTCGGACCTGATCCGACAGTGCGGATCAGGTCCGACAGACCTCGCTGAATACGGCGAGCAATACGCTCGCCGTATTCAGCATTGCACCAGCAGCTCACAAGAGCTGCTGTGCAACACAGCCCCCTGCAGACTCGCGGACAATCGGCCGCCAGCAGGGGGTTGTCAATCAACCCGATCGTACTCAATCGGGTTGATTTCTGACGATGTCTGTCCGCCTGCTCAGAAACACGGGGCATCAAGCTCCATTCGGAGCTTGATACATATGCCCCAAAGTGTGTTAAACTTCAATATTACGCCTAATGCAAATCAAAATACGCTGTTTTCTGTGCACTGTACCGTAAAATTGCTGTTATTTTCGTATTCATAGGTTTTTCTTACAGGGTAATTAGTGTTTTAAATAATAATTTACCACCTTTTAACTTGCGAGAAAAAACAGTGAGACCTGTAGGGCAGACATTTTCAGATAATTACTCTGGTATTTGAGAGACAATTTTATAGACGCCCATGAAATGCTTATGTTCATCCCATTTTATAATAAAAAAACAATTACTCTTCGTACTTTGTACTTATGAATACGAATTTCTATGTGTTTTTTGCACATCCCGTGTACTTAAATTATGAAAAAGGAAACACTGTAATCTAGCCCTTAGATAATGGAAGTGAATTGGAAAATTGTTTAAAGAACCACTAAATACAGTAGAATGTCATAATTAACAAGTGCATAATAAAAAAAAAATGCAATAACACTTACTCTAAATTTTAAATAAGCAGTAGTTTTTTTTTTCCTGACAAATATATTTTTTCCCTATTTGCTGGCTCCCTGTATCATGTGACAACCATCAGCCAATCACATGCTAGTATACGTATACCCTGTGAATTTGTGCACATGCTCAGTAGGAGCTTGTGCCTTAGAAAATGTTTATGTAAAAAGAATGTTCACATTTTGATAATAGAAGTAAATTATAAAGTCTTTTAAAACTGCATGCTCTTTCAGAATCATGAAAGTTTAATTTTGACTTTAGTGTCCCTTTAAAACTGCATGCTTTGTTAAAACATGAAAGTTTAATTTCATGTTAGTGTTCCCTTAACAAAGATTTCCAAACTGCATAACTATTATAAAGTTCTGAGTACTGTCATTAACACCCACAATGTATAGTCTGGTGTCAGCCTTTCCCATTTCTTATGAGTGTGGATAAAAAAATAAACTCAACCACAGCATTTTTTTTTTTCTTGACATAGTCGTTATATAGCCTAACATTAATGATCCCATTAATGTTATTACGTTCCTTTTGGGTTAGAATTCAGCTAAAAAAGCCATAGTCTACACAAAGGTTAGCTTAGCTTGCTGGGAGTTTAAGGTGTCTATTTTATTAAAAGGAAATTAACAATGTAGAAAATTATGTTTGTGGATAGAACAATCAGATCTTAATTAAAAACATATGTTAACACTGCATAGGTCAGTTGTGTTGAAATCATTACCATTATATTGCGCTTATTGTTTAATGCATTCTTAGCTTGAGCTTGTCTAGTTTTTCTTTGTCTTGACATTTAAACTCACCAACAGAACAAAGGCATCAGACTGAACTATAATGTCATGATAATACATTGTAATGATATTTTAACAATGACTGCGGTTATTACTGTATGTGACACCTGCATTATTGCTCTTTCAGAAATAATTTTGTTCTCTACTAGAAGTATGTTTTATGTCAAATTGAAGCTTAAAGAAATATAATCTTTTACCAGACTTTTCATGATACAATGTTCCATTGTTCATGGAGAATAAACAATACAAAAATGCAGATTTGTGTACATGCATTGTCTGTGTGTTTAATTGTGTCAACGCACATTTCTGTGTATGTGGGGTGGTGTTGGGGGGGCTTGTGCCAGTGTGTCTGAGTGTTGGGGTTGTGTTTGTGTATGTCAGGATATGCTTGTGTGTGTGTTTTTATGTATAAGTATGTATGTGTTTTTGTCTGAGTTTGTGCTTTTCTCTACTTGTGTTTAGGTGTTTGCTTGTGATATATATTATAGAAAACTATAAAAAATTGCTTTACATTAAAAAAAAATTAATGCATATAAATATATTATTAAATTAATATATTAAGTATGGCATAATCCTGATAATAGACGCTGGGTCCTTATATTATTATTATTATTGTTTTGTCTTAGATGGATGGACCTCATTGGGGACTATTTTATTATAATAATATATTTTTTTATTTTGTTTTCACATTAATAAAGAGAATACATTATTTGTACAGGCAGATTTAGTTTAAGTGGCTATGGATTGGGTGTGTTCATGTTTAATAAAATGTTCTAAGTGGGAATTAAATGTCAGGGATGATATAATTATTAATGATGTATGAATGTATACAAGTCTTTTCACATGCTTATCACCCAGACTAAAAAGTTTCATATAACATTGTAACCTTTAAACATCACACCATCCATTGTATTTCTATATCTGTGAATCCTTGTACTTGTTGTACCTTTGTGCACTTTAGATAATTTCATAGGTATTACACTTTATTTAAATCCTGTATTTTCTCTCTTTTTTCCTCCCAGTGCTGTAAGAGTTAAATGGGAGGTTTTCTTTTTTGGCCCAATCAGATGCTGCCCATTGGTACATACATGCTCCATACCTTAATATGATTAGGTCACAGATGATGGTGTGAGCCGATACGCACCTGACCCTCTTTCTCCTGCATGTAGTTTTACCTTTTTTTGTTTATAACGGATCCATATCTTAATAAATGTCTAATATTGCTTTGACTTACCCGTGCCCCGTTTCATCCGCTTTTCTCTATATAAATATTTTTGACACATCTAATTTCATCTCTTTCATATGTATAATAGATCATATTTGAATTTAAGGTCTTTAATTTAAAGGGACAATCTACACCAGAAGTTTTATTGTTTTTAAAGAGAGATACTCCCTTTATGTCCCATTCCCTAGTTTTGCATAACCAACACAGTTATATTAATACACTTTGTACTTCTGTGATTAACTTGTATTTAATGCACAAAAAGACAGAGAAACCCCTTTGACTGCTGTTAACACACCTTGGACTGATGCTGATAACATGGGAATATTATTCCAATATATATGTATGCATACACAGTTAAGTGCTATTTAGCTTCAAAGCTTCACAATCCAGTTAAAAAAAAACCTCATTGCTGGTTTCCCTACATAAACCCCTTTTACATTCAGGAAAGACTTGTCTGAGCTTAACTTCTTATTTCACATGGGTCCGGTCATTGGGTCGTGTAGCATCGCTGCTCTCCAGCGTAACTTTCCCTGTGCTTTGTGAAACTAGTTACCAGCAGCTTCTGCGACCCTCTTTCAGACCTCTCCTGAACGATTCCTCCAGTTATTCCTGGATGGTCTATGACTAGCGGTCTTGCTGAAGCTAATTCCTGGGTCTCTCATACATGCTAGATCTGCTCCAGACTCTAATCGTGCAAGCCCTCTGTCAGAATCTTCAGCTGTTAGTAACACCTGGCTAGGTGTGATAAGGGGGAGGATACCTCAACGCACTGGTGAGGTATGTGTAAGGTGCTCCGTGCTATGTTCGCTGACTGACAAGAACAAACAGCAAAAAGAGAAAAGCGAACAGCACCAGAGTATAAGAATGAACTTTTAATGATGATTTATAAGTACAGCGGTACAGATGAGAGGCAGTAAAAAACAAACAACAGCTGACATGTTTCGGCTAAAAAGCAGTTCTCCAAGCCCTAAAATTCAGGTCTGCGATTAACCCTTATATACCACTAAAAACAAAATGATTGGTTTAGCGCCTCCTCATTACTAAGCCATATTTAAAGGAACATGTCATTATATGTCAAGCATCATGTTAAATAGACAATTTGTGATCTAAACAACTATCTGCATAGTAGCTAAATTTACTACATATATCAAACTTCTTCAGTCTTATTTACTCAATAACATAAGCGTCATTATGTATGTACAAAAAATGAATTAACTAAACATGGACAATACACTAAATAGAGCCTATAAATATAGCCAACAGTGAATACGCTAAACCAATCATTTTGTTTTTAGTGGTATTTAAGGGTTAATCGCAGACCTGAATTTTAGGGCTTGGAAAATTACTTTTAAGCCGAAACGCGTCAGCTGCTGTTCATCTGTACTTTTAAATCATCATTAAAAGTTAATTTTTATACTCTGGTGCTGTGCGCTTTTCTCTTTTTGCGGTTTTTACCTTGTATTTAAGCCTCTACAAACTGCCCCCTTATTTCAGTTCTTTTGACAGACTTGCATTTTAGCCAATCAGTGCTGCCTCCTAGGTAACTCCACGTGCATGAGCACAGTGTTATCTATATGACTCACATTAACTAACCACAATCTAGTGGTGAAAAACTGTCAAAATGCATTCACATAAGAGGCGGCCTTCAAGGTCTAAGAAATTAGCATATGAACCTCCTAGGTTTAGCTTTCAACTAAGAATACCAAGAGAACAAAGCAAAATTGAGATAAAAGTAAATTGGAAAGTTGTTTAAAATTACATGCACTATCTGAATCATGAAAGTTTATTTTGGACTAGACTGTCCCTTTAAGGAAGCCTGGTACAAGCAACAGTATTTATTTGTAACATGATAAAGAGGAAAAAGTAAGCTTTGAAATAAGATTCATTCTAATATATTGTGAAAAATAGAACTCATTTTGAGTTTAAGGCAGAAATATGAATACCTAATATATAGGTATATTATCGTGCTGAAAACCAAATGAAAAATGATTAGCTAATAAATTGTGATCAAACTTTTGCTCTTAATCTCTAGGTGGATATATCACCTAGAGATTAAGAGCAAAAGTTTGATCACAATTTATTAGCTAATTATTTTTCATTTGGTTTTCAGCACGATAATTTTGAACACAATCACAGTAGAGCATTGTGATTGTGTTTTCAGCTTGCCGATTAAAGTCCTTTTTTAACATGGAGCTAAAAAGTTCACAATCCATTTTCCAGATACTATTCAAAAATCTTTTAAGACCATTTTGCCCTTATCGAATTTGACACTTAAAGTCACTTGATAAAGCGCCAAGGTGGCCTTTTTTCATGTATACTAACATCTAGAAATTGAGGGTAGTCATCACTTTCTGTTAATTTTCGTTTCTAAATCACACTTGCAGTGTCTTTATAACTGGACTTTAAAATGGAATTGTTTGTTCAACACTGGGAGTTTAAAAAGAACCTATTGTAATCTGAATCCATCTTGATAATTTCAGAATCAATAAATGAAAATAGTGGAAAAAACAATACTTTTAAAATATTAAAATTGTCAATGTACGGATTGAGCAAATATACCCATCAAGCCTATATACAAATGGTATTCATATTGTTTAGAAGTGATAAGGATTAATTCAGATAATCTCACACATATACATGAGTATTTCCCTTATACATTGTACAAAGGGGTTAATTAAAAATAACTTTACTGTAACCTTAAAGGGCCATTATACACTCATTTTTTCTTTGCATAAATGTTTTGTAGATTATCTATTTATAAAGGCCATAAAGTTAGTTTTTTTTAAAAATGTATAATTTTGCTTATTTTTAAATAACATTTTTTCAGACTCCTAACCAAGCCCTAAAGTTTTATTTGAATACCGTCAGCTACCTTTTCAGCTTGCTCCTGTTTGTGTAAAGGGTCTTTTCATATGCAAAAGAAGTGGAAGGGGGGGAGGGTCTTAATTACCACTTGCAGTGGGCTTTCCAGCTACCTTTTCAACAGAGCTAAACTGAGAGCTTCTAAGTACGTTTTAAACCATTTTATACTGGATTTTTATATCAGTATCTGTTCATCTTATTCTTTATAGTAGTGTCTATTACATGCAGTTATATGAAAATGAGTGTATACTGTCCCTTTAATAAGGGTAAAAATGTCATTGTATGTGTCAGTTTAGGTGGATTGCCAGTTGCTATCCCAATAACAAATACTTAACACATGAAACAACATTTTCAGCAACTTTTCTGTTGAAAACACTTAGCAGCTGTGGGCTTTTAGCAGCTAAATCTATTAAAGGACCACTCAATGCAGTGGAATTAGATAATTAACAAGTGTATAATAAAAATACAAGGCAATAACACCTACTCTGAATTTTAAATAAGCAATAGATTTTTTTTCCTGACAAATTTATTTTTTCTCCCATTTTTGGGCCCTCTGTATCATGTGATAGACATCAGCCAATCACAGACTAGTATATGTATACCCTGTGAGTTTGTGCACATGCTCAGTAGGATCTTGTTCCACAGAAAGTGTGAATATAAAAAGACTGTGCAAAATTTGATAATGGAAGTAAATTGGAAAGTGTATTAAAACTGCATGCTCTGCCTGAATCATAAAAGTTTGTTTTGACTTGAGTGTCCCATTAAAGGGACAGTATACTATAAAATTGTTTTTCCCTTAATGTGTTTCCAATTACTTTTTTTACCATCTGCAGAGTATAAAATGTATGAGATTTGCTTTTCTAATGCTTATTTGTGTATATGAATTAGCCGATTTTGTGTTTTGAAGCCACAACCTAATAAAATGGGTTGAGTTTGTAGGTATAATTAGTTCTCACTACTTTATCACATTGTGTACATAAACCTGCTTCTTTATCTTATATCTGTCAGTAAACCAATCACCAATACTTAGAGAGAACAATGGAAAATTAACATTTTATTACTTTATCTTTTCTATAACCCACTGGGAGTGTAATTTCTTCTAATGGCTGTGTTAACACAGCTTGGCCTTGAGGCCAAAAACTTTCAGGATGAGTGGGGATACCACAGTCTACATAAACTATTTCAAATGCCAATACAAGGGGAATGGAAATACTAGTAAATAATTTAATACATTCCAGCAGGTAAAGTTGATCATTGGGAACAAATTAAAGGGGAGAACATTTTTGAGTAAACTGTCCCTTTAAGGATTGTGATGACTCAAAAAACACACTGTCCATTATAGGGAGCATATAGACAATAGATTGTGGTCGACCCCAAGGATACTTGATTGGATTTCTACGTTCTATGATGCAGAAGGTAAAGGTAGGTGGAAACTCATTGAGAGCATTGCTTGAAAAATGTGTTCCCATCATTTTGTTGACAACTGAACTACCAAGATCAGGTCAACATAAGCAAATAAAGTGACCTTCTTCTTTGAAGCCACTGAAGAATTCCACCTTAATAGCTTGTCCAGGATCAAGCAATATTGTAGAAAGACATTTCATTACTATGTAGCTTTGGGCAGGTTGGTGGACTTTAAAGAGTGTTTAAAACTGCCATTAGCCACTGGTACAAAACAATGATTAATGTTCTTAAAGCGACAGTTTACTCAAAAAAAATCTCCTCTTTAATTTGTTCCCAATGATCCACTTTACCTGCTGGAGTGTATTAAATTGTTTACAAGTATTTCCATTAACCTTATATTGGCATTTTAATTAGTTTATTTAGCCTGTGGTATCCCCACCCATCCTGAAAGTTTTTGGCCTCGAGGCCAAGCTGGGTTAACAAAGCCAGTAGAAGAAATTACACTCACAGTGGGTTATAGAGAATATAAAGAGATAAAGTAATAACATGTTAATTGTCAATTGTTCTCTCCAAGTATTGGTGATTGGTTTATGGACAGCTATAAGATAAAGACGCAGGTATATTTACACAATGTTATAAAGTAATGATATCTGATTATACCTACAAGCTCAACCAATTTTATTAGGTTGTGGCTTCAAAACACAAAATCAGCTAATTCATATACACAAATAAGCCTTAAAAAAGCATACAAACTCTGCAGCTGGTAAAAAAAAGTAGTTGGAAACACATTAAAGGGACAGTCAACACCAGAATTGTTGTTGTTTAAAAAGATAGATAATCCCTTTATTACCCATTGCCCAGTATTGCATAACCAGCACAGTTATAATAATACACGTTTTACCTCTGTGATTACCTTGTATCTAAGCCTTTGCAGACTGCCCCCTTATTTCAGTTTTTTTGACAGACTTGTATTTTAGCCAATCATTGCTCACTCCTCAGTAAATTTACGTGCGTGAGCTTAATGTTATCTATATGAAACACATGAACTAACACCCTCTAGTGGTGAAAAACTGTCAAAATATATTGAGTTTAAAGGCGGCCTTCAAAGTCTAATAAATTAGCATATGAACCTCCTAGGTTTAGCTTTCAACTAAGAATACCAAGAGAACAAAGCAAAATTGGTGATAAAAGTAAATTGGAAAGTTGTTTAAAATGACATGCCCTATTTGAATCATGAAAGTTTTTTCGGACTTGACTTTCCCTTTAAGGGAAAAACAATTTTATAGTATACTATCCCTTTAATGATCACAAAACCCTCCTCCATATTTTGAAATTTATGTGCAAGGCACAATCCATATGGGAAGTCTCTTAAGATCATATCAGTCCCAAATCTATCTCGTAAATCATAACTGCCAACTTATCTAGTAAACCTCAGGTTAACAATATATATATCCAAAATATGCTATATATTTTTTTTTTGGTGTAAATTACTTGTTTAAAGACCAGTCCAACAAACGAGATCCAGTTAATAGTTTTTATTAATTACCTTTACTTTAATGTTCAGATAATCTTTGCAGACTTTTCGTAGTAACAAATCTATTGTGACTGTCACTTATATGGTGGTCTGGAACCAACCTTTGTAACGTCAATTTAATTGTTCATGATATGAGGAGAGGAGCCACCAAATACTTTCATTTTTACACTGGTCAAAGATGTTGAATCAGTTGAAACTGTACTTATGTAGATTGGTAACTCCTACTGTAGGCTACTGGATATGCTTCGTTATGATGGAAATAGAGATCATGATAGAGTAGGTGTTAGGTAATCCACTATTACCCCTTTACTGATGCTACTTATCATATTTACACTCTATGCACAACACCACATCTATACTATAATCACATTTGTAACGCGTCCGTCGGTGTCGCCAGTTGTGCACGCATCCTCAAAGGAATGTTGGCTGTGCGAGGCAGCAAAAAGAATGTTGGCTGCGCGCGCAGCCAAAAGAATCCACCTGGATGCACCAAAGCTACATCCCGGTGGATTCCGAAAATGAACCACCCTGCCATTTTCGGAATCCACCTGGATGCAGCGTAGGCAGACCCGAAGCCTTAAAAAAAATAAACACACAACCCCCCCGCACAAAATAACGAAAAAACACGTAACCGCCCACAAGAAATAAATAAACATGTAACCGCCCACACGAAGTATAACAAAAAAAAACTAACCTCCTGCACAAAGTATTAACAAACACCTAAACCGCAAACCCGCACATCGGAAAATAAAAAAGCAATTAACCCCTAATCCGCAAATAACATAATTAAAATATTAAACCCTAAACCACCAACCCCCCATCCCAATAAACCAAATTAACCTATTAACCCCTGAACCGCCAAACCCCCATATCGTAATAAACCTAATTAACCTATTAACCCCTAAACCGCCAAACCATCACATCGCAATAAACCTATTAACCCCTAAACCGCCAAAACCCCACATCATAATAAACCTAATTAACCTATTAACTCCCAAACCGCCAACCCCCACAACGCAAATAAATAATGTAATTACTAAGCCCCCTAACCTAACACCCCCTAAATTAACCCCAATACTAAGTTACACTTAAATAAAACCTAACATTAAATTACAAAAAAATATCTAAAATTACAAAAAATAAAAAACTCTAAAATTACAGAAAAAAATAAATAAAATTATCAAAAATTAAAAAAATTAAACCTAATCCCTATGAAAATAAAAAAAACACCCCAAAATAAAAACACCCCCTAATCTAAACTAAAGTACCAATAGCCCTTAAAACTGCATTCAGCTCTTTTACAGCCCATAAATTCATAATCTTAAAAATAAAAAAAATAAAAAATTAAATAAAATCCTTACACTAAGCCACAAATAGGTACTCACTGTTTCTGAAGTCCGGCGGAGAAGGTCTTCTTCCAGGCGGCTCCATTATCTTCTAGCTTCATCCGGAGCGAAGGCGGCGCGGGGCGGAGGTGCAGAGCTGGCTTCCCCGATGCACGGATCCTCAGCGGCGGTCTTCAGCGGCCTGGAGGCTCTTCTTCATGCGATCGTCCATCGCACATTAAAGATTGAATGCAAGGTACCCCATATTTATTGGGGTACCTTGCATTCCTATTGGCTGAAATTTTAAAATCAGCCAATAGGATGAGAGCTACTGAAATCTTATTGGCTGATTTCAGTAGCTCTAATCCTATTGGCTGATTTCAAAATTTTAGCCAATAGGAATGCAAGGTACCTCAAATTGAATGCAATTCAATTTTCAGTGTGCGATGGACATCGGATGAAGAGGAGCCTCCACGCCGCCAAGGATCCACGCCGCTGAAGACCGCCACTCTGGATCTGCGCATCGGGGAAGATCGCTCCGCACCTCCGCGCCGCCTTCGCACAGGATGAAGATAGAAGATGACAGAGCTGCCTGGAAGAAGACCTTCTCCGCCGGACTTTAGGAACGGTGAGTACCTATTTGGGGCTTAGTGTTAGGATTTTTTTTATTTTTGGGGGTTTTTTATTTTTAAGATTAGGGATTTAATGGGCTGTAAAAGAGCTGATTGCCCATTTAAGGGCATTAAAAGAGCGGAATGCCCTTTTAAGGGCAATGCCCATACAAATGCCCCTTTAGGGGCAATGGGTAGTTTAGGTTTTTTTAGTGTTAGGTTTTTTATTTTGGGGGGGGTTGGTTGGGTGGGGGGTTTTACTGTTGGGGGTAGTAGTTGGTAATTTTTGTAAGTAAAAGAGCTGTTTAACTTAGGGCAATCCCCTACAAAAGGCCATTTTAAGGGGTATTGGTAGTTTAGTATAAGATTAGGGGGTGTTTTTATTTTGGGGGGAATTTTTATTTTTATAGGGTTATTAGTTTAGGTTTAAATTTTTTATTTTGGATAGCTTTGTTTATTTTTTCTGTAATTTTACTTTTTTATTTTTTGTAACTTTAGCTTTCGGGTTTGTATTTTTTAAACATAGACTGCCCTCTGGGCAGGCTTATTGCCTAGCAAATAGTATACATTCCAATACATACTATTTTGTGAATGGAATAACTAAAGTTTTTCAGACTAGTAACAGAGGCAGGGAGAAGGTAGGGTAACCGCACATCTTTTTTTTCTCTATAGAAGCTTGGGTTAAAGCTTCTGATTGGATGTAGTGCACTGCTTCTGGGAAGAAGATTAGTAAGATAGGTAAGGGTAAAATGAATTTGATAGTATAAACTCTAGAATGAACTGTTATTTTTATAGACTATGAAAGGAAAATATGTGTTTATTTAAATTGTAGTTTTTAATGGGACCCTTTTTGTGTCCCTTTAAAGGATGCATTTCAGTTTTGAGTAAAAGCATTTTTGTAATATACATGTATTAGTAAAAATTATTGTAATAAAAGCCATAGTTGCTTCCATAGTGTATTCAAGCATGCACAGTGCACCAGCATTTTAAATATCGCACTTGCTCAGCGAGCCTAATGGGTTTGCACAATCTGGTAATATTCAATTTGTTATTTGCTGATATGATACAGGCTGCAATGGCGCTCTGAGCAGCTGCAGTATTTAAAATGCTGGTACACTGAGAATATCTAGATATGCTTCACAAGCATGTGCAGAGAAAAATGTTAACACTAAAACAGTGATAACATTTACTAGAAGCATTTTTGAAAAATACAGCTACAGTATATATAATTGCCAATATGTTTCTATTCAAATATGTAATTCATCTATGTGCATTTAAATTTTGACTGGAATCTCCCTTTAAGGCTGAAAAGGATGGAAATGATACAATACCAAAAAAGTTTAGGTTTCAATTAAGGAATAAAGAGTAAAAGAATATCAAGTCCCTACATTTTCTGTTTATATTACCTGCAGTGATAAAATGTTTTAGGATTTGAACACAATTACTTGGTTTCTTAGAAACTCCTTTTTTGAACGACATTCCTCCAGATCTGTTCCGGTTTTCCAGTAGGGAAATGTAGAATGCTGATGCACATTCTAGGGAACATTTCCTTAGAGGTCAACAATGTATTAAAATACAGGATGCAAATATATTTATTGCAGACACAATTAAACTCATTAATATGTTTCATATACTTTCTTGTTTCTTACTATAGAAAACTTGGCATTGTGTTCTCAATTTCTATTACGTTCTTTATCATTTGGAGCAGTGAACCGTTTTAAAGGGACATTCCGGTCAAAATTTAAATGCAAATCGATTAATTTTATCTTTGAATAGAAACATATTTGCAATATACATGTATTGGCAAAAATGCTTTTAGTAAAAGTTATCACTGATTTAGTGTAAACATTTTTCTCTGCACGTGCACATGAAGCATAGTAAGATATTCTCAGTGCACCAGCATTTTAAATACTGCAGCTGCTCAGAGCACCAGTGGGGCTTGTATCATATCAGTAATTCACAAATGAAGTAATTACCAGATGATACAAGGACCGTAGGCTCTCTGACCATGTGCTGTGTATAAAATGCTGGTGCACGGTGCATACTTAAAGGGACAGTCTACACCAGAATTTTAATTGTTTTAAAAGATAGATAATCCCTTTATTACCCATTCCCCAGTTTTGCATAACCAACACAGTTATAATAATATACTTTTAACCTCTGTGATTATCTTGTATCTAAGCCTCTGCAAACTGCCCCTTTTTTCAGTTCTTTTGACAGACTTGCAGTCTAGCCAATCAGTGCCTGCTCCCAGATAACTTCTTGTGCACGAGCACAGTGTTATCTATATGAAATACGTGAACTAACACCCTCTAGTGGTGAAAAACTGTTAAAATGCAATCTGAAAGAGGTGGGCTTCAAGGTCTAAGAAATTAGCATATAAACCTCCTAGGTTAAGCTTTCAACTAAGAATACCAAGAGAACAAAGCAAAATTGGTGATAAAAGTAAATTGGAAAATTGTTTAAAATTGCATGCTCTATCTGAATCATGAAAGTTTATTTTGGCCTAGACTGTCCCTTTAAATACTCTTTTAAAACATCTATAGCTTTTACTAGAGGCACTTTTGCTAATACATGTATATTACAAAAATGCTGCTATTGAAGTGTATCCATGTGAATTCCAATTTTTTGCTGGAATGTCCCTTTAAGCTAAACATTGACAGGTTAAACAAATGGTTCAGTTTCCTCTTACTCACATAATCCACACAAGGCTATATCTTTATTTTATCTGTACCAGATTTATCACTACATCCTCTACAAAGTTGTTTCTGCTAAGTACACAAGAATAGGAAAAACAGACCTTGTGCTAACCTTGCACAAATTACTTGTTCCCTTTTTACTTATTGAACTTTGACTTTTCATGAAATATCCTCTATGTTTTAATCTTAATCCATTTGAGCAATTCTAACCATGGTGTGTTTGTTTTAGATAACTCTTTTGCTTGTCAGGGGATCAAAAGCTTTCTAAAGATATAGGTAAATGACTGCAATAGGTTTTACGTTAACTATAAATCCAGAGTGTAAGGGGATTTTTTATGAGCTATGAAGAGTTTTTTTTTATTATCAAAATAATTTGGAAATCAAATTGCACAAATCTCCTCCTCAAGTGTCGGTTATTTTACTAGGTCATATTTTGAACGTTTGTTTTAATAAAGGGATAAATATGAAACCCACAATTTTTCTTTTGTGATTCAGATAGAGCAGGCAATTTTAAACATCTTTTTAATTTACTTCTATTATCAATGTTTCTTTGTCCTCTGTATCTTTTGATGAAAAGCAGGGCTGTAAGCTTAGGAGCATGCACGTGTCTGGGACACTATATGGCAGCAGTTTTGCAAGAATATTATACATATGCAAGAGCACTAGATGGCAACAATATTTCCTGCCATGTAGTGCTCTTCACACCTAGGTATCTTTTTAACAAAGAATACTGTTGGAAGGAAGCAATTTTAATTATAGAAGCAAACTGGAAACTTTTTTTTAAATGTTATACTCTGTCTAAATCACATTATTTTGTGATTTTTCTTATTCCTTTAAATTTCTCATAAAATGCGTAATACCACAGTAAACAAACTGTCACGTACTTTCATTATATATTTTGCCTGCTTTTAAAGTAATTTAATTAGGAACATTGTGTATTTTCTACTCCCCTCAAGAGAAACAAGAGTGCATTCTATAGAATACTGTACAGTGATTGGTTGATTTGTGCAGGAGCCTATTTATATTACTTTTTAATTGGCCGCTGTAAAGGCGATGAGAATGTTACCCTCTAACGGATTTTCAAGGGATTATTTCCATGAACTTCAAAACTATGCTCATTTTACTTTAAAATTGCAGATTTAAATGGAATGGTATGTGCAACAATCTTTTGCAATCTAATGATTATTTCTCATACATAATTTATAAAAAAAATAAGTTGATTCCCATTTTAGTTATTTAAATTTAGTAGTGGCTGCAACGTATACAATTTATTTTTAAAAATAGAGAAATATGGCAGGTTAGCATAATATAATAATTAATAAAAATTATCTTAAAAGTAAAAGTTAAATACAAATATAAAAGTGAGGGTACTGGTTTGTATATTACAGTTAATTTGTTATTAATGCACCAAATGAAATATAATATTGAGAATAACAAGTCATATTTTTATAAAAAGACATAAATCACAAGACGTGCACAGGCATAACATTTGCTTCAGATTAATCTGTCGTCATGATTTATTTTTTTCGTCTTGTCAAAGATTTGCTTTTGGGGTTGTTCTGTTTGGCTGAATTTTGACGATATTATCGGTTTGTTAATGGAAATTTACCAACCCCTTATTTCCTGTGTAGAACATCTTCAGAGGAGCTGGATAGCAGCTTCAACATAAATATAGTTAAAGGGCCATGATACCCAAATGTTGAAACACTTGAAAGTGATGCAGTATAGATGTAAAAAGCTGACTAGAAAATATCACCTGAACATCCCTATGTAAAAAGAAAGATATTTTACCTCAAAAGTTCCTCAGTAGCCACATCCCATTGTAAAGGACCTCTAAGCAACAAATCAGTATGTCTGTCCTGGGACAGCGGAAGGAGCAAGCTTTTTTCCCCTATTCAGTGTAAGGAAGTTTACTATGAAATCTCATGAGTTAAGTGAAATCTCATGAGATCACAGTAAAAGTGTTCATGACCTCAGCACTATTGATGCTAATTGGCTGCTGTTCATTTCTTCATTTTTTATTTTATTTTTTATTACCTGCAGCTAAGCAGCAGCTGAAGTGTAACTTTTTACACAGCACTTACTCTGCGGAGCTGAGGAAATTGTGAGGTAAAATATCTTCCTTTTTTACATAGAGATGCTCAGGTGATATTTTTCCTGTCAGCTTTTTACAGTTATACTGCATCAGTTTCCAGTGATTTAGCATAGGAGTATTATGTCCCTTTAAAGTAGTAGCTGTTGCTGCCCAATTACATTTTTATGGGGGATCAGGATTGCCCAAGAACAAAAGTGAAGCTTACATCAATAAATTGATTAGGACGCTAATAGATATAGCTATTAAAAAAAGTGTAATATTTGAACTATTGAAAGTTTTCTACCTGAACAGTGTAAAGCTGAATTTTTCGCCTTTAAAGTAATGGTTTAACTGCATGAATCAAGACACATTTTATTTTGCTGTGTCATCATTCATACCTTCATTCATTTATTAAAAGGACCATTCGCTTTTTGTTTTGAAATGAATGCAAAGAAAATTAGTTTAGTTTTTATTAATCATATGAATTCAAATGCATCAATCTAATGCCTATGTTATCATAGTTTTAAATTAAATTCTAGACAATCTAAAAATAGAAGTGCCAAAACTTTTTGAGTGCATATGCTCAAAGTTTTAATTATATTTTAAATGTATTTCATTTAAACAGTTATTAAAGAGACATTAAAGATACATTAAGGCCAGTTTTTTTTTTTTTTATGGTATTCAGACATCATTTACATCATTACAAATGATATGCATGCAAAATGGAAATGCAGTTAAATTTAGACCGAAGTGGAATTAAGGGTTAAGGCCCTGTGGGAGTGAGATGCTTAGTGCAACATTGTTGCAGCTTGAAGGGGTGGCTTACCTGAAGTATACGAGAGCAGGTCACTTAGGCTTGAGCCTCTTCTTCCTGTTCTGCTGCCACTGAAGAAGTTCTTGTTGAAAGCTTGTTTGCTATTACAGAGCATGTACGCAGGGGTCTCTGTTCCCCCCCGAAGCGGTTTGGTGAGGAGGAAGAGACTGGTTGGCCATCAACACCTGCAAGGGAAACAAGTGGAGATGAGTACATTCCTCAAACTCCTGGGACTACCCTTCCCCCTCCCAATCTAGGCCCTCGGCCTGTTAGGCCTTCTTTAGTGAGGCAGGATCTCAGGGTGGGGCTCTGCGCCCAGCCCACCCAAGGTGGGGAAGTGGTTGGTGGGAGTCAGGATCCCTCTATCCCCCTCCTTCTAATTTTAGGCCAGGGTGTTGAGGTTATGGATGCGCCATCCTCCGGCGGTGGCCAGAGCCTTTGTGGCTCCAGCCCTGCCTCCAGAGACAATGGCGACAGTAAATGGCATTGGTACAGTTGCTGGCTGTGGCGTTATCTGGAGCCACTGTCCCTCCGTCAGTGGGCGTGTCTTTGGTCCATGTGGAGCTTCCGCCCAGGCCCGATGATGTCATCTGGCGTAACAGCTCAGTGACGTTACTTACCAGTTCGCTCAGGCAGTGGCAGAGAGAGAAGCTGAAGAGAGGCAGGCAGGACCTTCCCTACAGGGCGCCATGGTAAGAAGGGAGCGCCTTGGGTGGGGAAGAGGGCCTCTGATGCACAGCGTGGCAGGTCTGATGAGCGCAAGCATGGGACAAATAGTAAGAAAGGCTCTAGGGCTGCAATCATTAAGTGTTGCTAGGAGCTAGTGTGTCCAGGAGTGTGGCTGAGTTGCAGCAAGCCACCATGGAAGGTATGCCAGATTTTAGCAGCCAGGTAGGGGGCCCAGGAGTATGATATATGCAGTGGGACAGTACCATTAGTGGAGGAAGCTTTATTAAGTCAGCTGGAGGGCAGGGAGATTCTCAGAACCCTCTGGAATTGGGGACATCCACTGGGGACCAGTGGTATTAACCTGGGTATACATGGGTTGGGGAATCCTTGTGTGCCTGAATGGGGGGGGTCAGGGGGAACTCTTCTGTTGCCCCGAGGTGCTCCCATCTTGCCTCTGTCATTGCAGGAAAGAGGGGCCAGAATGCCATCTGAGACTGTGAGTGGAGGTGTGCAAGGACAGGAGGCAGGGAGCCAGCTACAGCAGCATGGGTCAGCGGAGACAGCAGTGGCAGTTCCTTCTACATCAGCAGCTGGTGAGTTGGTACCCCTGCACCGCACACATGCACATGGTCATTCATCAACCAGTGACTCTAGTTCTGACTTGAGGAGGAAGCGGGGTTTAATAAGGGGCATAGGCACATGTTTCAAGTGATTAAGAAACTACGCAGAGACACTCAGGCAATTCAGACAAAGACCCTAGGGGGCAAGCAGGAACTGTGAACTTCTGGGTTAGAAGGTATGGTTGGGGGGCCTGGGTTTCCTGTACCTGTCTCAGGTTCTAACAGCACGTCGTGCAGCCGTTCAAGGGATACTTATCCGTGGGCAGTGCATTCCCTTCACGCTCACCTAAAGACGAAGATCATTAGGAAGATCCAGGAGGGGCGTTACGTCAATGTGTTTGACTTGTCGGTGAGGCAAATGGCGGAAGAGGGCACCAGGCGTAAGAAGGTGAAGCGACCGGACACATTTGATGAGTGGAGGCGATGTTTCTATTGTCCTGGCTTCATGTTACATAGAGCGATGGCCGTGTCAGGTGATCACGGTAATGAAATACCTGGATACTATGGAGAGAATTCATAAAAAGATATCGTGACACTGCATGGCTGGACTACGACATGTGGTTCCGGAGAAAGGTGGAAAGGAACCCTTTGCTTAATTTTGGGACCATGGAAATCAAATGCACCTATGGGCGCAGCTGGGAGCAGAGCAATGACCGTCTCCGGTTGCTGGCGGATCCACTGGGGCGCTTTGATCAGGGCCCGCGGATTCGGAGGAAAGGCCGCGAATGCTGTCGGTATCAGGATAAGCAAGTGTGACAGGGGAGCGGCTTGTTCCTTTCGTCATGTCTGCTGGTACTGTGGCGCTCCCCATCCAGGGGCTGAGTGCACAAAAAGCGGGATGCCCCTGGTGACGTAGCAGACTTAAGATGAGAGCTACTGAAATCCTATTGGCTAATTTGAACAGCCAATAGAATTTCAGTAGCTCTCATCCTATTGGCTGATTTGGAATTTGGAATATAAAGGGTACCTTGAATTCAAGCTTTAGTGTGTGGCATCGATCGCATGAAGAGGATCCTCCACACTGGATGGCTCTGCGGTCGCTGGTCCTGTTCCGTGGTCACCTCCACTTTCGCACCTCCTTCGCCCTGGATAAGATAGAAGCGGTTCCCGCGCTGGATGAACACCCCGCGCTCTGTGTTTTTTTAGTTTTTTTACAATAGGGCATTTTTATTTTAATGGGCTTTTTAAAGAGCTGAATGCCCTTTTTAAAGGGATAGTAAACCCAAATTTTTTCTTTCATGATTCAGATAGAGCAGCAATTTTAAGCAACTTTCTAATTTACACCTATCTCAATTTTTCTTCCTTCTCTTGGTAACTTATTTAAAAAGCAAAAAGTATGTTTAAGAGCCAGCCCATTTTTGGTTCAGAACCTGGGTTGCACTTGCTGATTGGTTAGTTACATTTAGCCACCAATAAGCAAGTAGAACCCAGGTTGCTGAACCCAACAATGGGTCGGCTCTTAAACATACATTTCTGCTTTTTAAATAAAGTTACCAGAGAAGGAAGAAAAATTGATGATAGGTGTAAATTAGAAAGTAGGTTTTTTATTTTGTGAGGTGGTTGGGTGGGGGGGGGTTTACTTTTAGGGGGGACCTTTGTACTTTTTAAGGTAAAAGAGTTGTTTTACTTAGGGCAAATGCCCTACAAAAGGCCCTTTTAAGGGCTATTGGTAGTTTATTGTTAGGTTTAGGGGTGTTTTTATTTGGGGGTGGCTTTTTTGTTTTTATAGGGCTATTAGATTAGGTGTAATTTTATTATTTTGGATAATTTAATTTATTATTTTGTTGTAATTTTGGTGTTTTTTTATTTTCTGTAATTTAGCGTTTTTATTTTTTGTAATGTTAGATGTTTATTTATTTTTTTTCCGTAGTGGTTAGGTTCTTTAAAATTTGGTAATTTAGGTTTTGTAGTTTATTTTATTGTCTGTAGAATAGGTTATTTTAGTTTATTTATAGTTTAATCTTAGGTTTTTTTTTTAATTCACAGGTAAGGTTTTTTATTTATTTTAAGATAGTTTATTTTGCAAATTAAATTTAAAGTTAAGGGGGTGTTGGGTTTAGGGGTTAATAGCTTAATTAGTGATTTGGCGATGTGGGGGGGGGGGGGGGGGCCAGCGGTTAGGGCTTAATAGGTTTAGTTGAGTATTAGCGATGTGGGGGGTGGCGATTTAGAGGGGTAATACTTTATTATAGTAGTAGTGATGTGGGGGGGGCAGTGTTAGGGGTTAATAGCTTAAATGGTGTTGCGCGATGTGGGTGGGCGCGGGATTAGGGGGTTTAATAGGCATAGTTGATGGTGTTAGTGTACTGTTGTAAGCATTTTAGTGATGAGTTTTGTGTGTAACATTTATTTTTTGCAAAATCCCTAACTACTGGTCTCATATAGCAGAATGGATCAGAGCGGTATAGCGCTATAATGCAAGCATTTTAGCCGGACCGCACAACCTGTAATACAGCGGTATGAAAATCCGCGTTCAAAAGTCATTTTTTGATTGTGGAATGGATTGTTGCGTTACAGGCTAAAACGCTTGCGTTATAGCTAATACCGGACCGCACAACCTGTATACAGCGGTCTGAAAATCCCGCGTTCAAAAGTCATTTTTTGATTGTGGAATGGATTGTTGCGTTACAGGCTAAACACGCTTGCGTTATAGCTATACCCGCAGCGACTTGTAATACGGGAGACCCTGCCATTCCAAGCGCAATGGCCAGTTTTTCAGCTGTATAGCCGTACCGCACTGTAACGCAAAACTTGTAATCTTGGTGATAGGTAATAAAGTTGAACTAGCTTTCTTTACCCAACTTTTGTGTGTTGTGTGTTCATTGTTATATTTGTTGTTATATTTGTATGTGGTTAAGAGCAGCAGGACAAAGGCTAGGGCATTTAATCCCTTATGATTTTTTTAAAGCATTTTAAACTGTTATTTTGTTAAGGGAATATGTATTTTCCACTTCCAGGACACACAAAAATAAAATAGGTTGTTTTAAAAAACAGCAAACAGCTTACTTTTTCCAAAATGATCACTTAGAATTTCTCAGTGCTTGTAACCTTGGATTGTTTTAACACATTCCTGTGAAAGTAGACAATATTGTCACCATTTGTGACTGAAAATGCTCAACATTTGAAAGAAATTGGCTAAATATTTTTGGATTTATTAATTGTTAAAAAAAAATGGTTTATTTTCTATCTATCTAAACCGACATCAAAAAATCACTGCAACATAATCTTTTTAAATCTGACTTGCATATTTTCTAGAGTTATTGGTTGCTCTGAGTTAATGAGGGTTTAAAATCCCTTATTTTGGCATATTTGTGGAAGCTTGCTCAGTATAAACAAACGGCTGAAAGGATAACAATAAAAATTAAAGCTTGGCACAGAGGTTTCCGGGGAGTTGCAGTCTTAAATATATAAAAGGGGGTACCTTGCATACAATCTTCAGTGTGCAGCGGACGATCATAATAAGAGGACCTCCACGTCGGCCTGATGGAACTCTGCCTGGGCCTCCCACGCATCCACTGACCGCTCCCCTCCCGCTGGGATGAAGACGATAGAAGATGCCGGTCCCGCGATGGATGAAGATGGAGCTGCCTGGTTGAAGATACTTTACTGCTGGGATGAAGATCTTTTGCTGGACTTCAGCAACTATAAGTACCCCTGCCCACTACCTGGCTAACTCCTTTTTACACCAGATTTGGTCTTTTCCTCTGGCTTACTGGATCTCCTAGACTCTTCTATTGCTTGTTTTGCTGTTTGACTTTGCAGGAAGGACCTCTGACCGTGTGAAAAAACCTCTCGGCTCGGCCGAGCTCCTGGAACCTGCTGGCCAACCACAAGAGGAACCTCTGGTCTGCATAAACCCTTCTCCAGCTGGCCGGGTCTCCTGGAAACTGCGGACGCGCACCACACTGGATACTAGCTCGCTCTCTTTACCCCAGGGTTGCTCCAGCGGCCCCTTGCCCCAAGAGCTCCACTCTTTTGGGGATTGGTAGCCCCTAAGGAGGGCAAGAGGTGGGGGGATTGCCTGAAGGGAGCTCCCTTGGGTACCGAGGGGTTTTGGACACCCCTATCGCCTTATCTTTACCAGGCTGTAACTCCGGGTCCCCTGTAATCAGATCATGCTGTTTTTTTGAATATGCATCTGGACCGAGAGCTTTCCAATAACACGCCTGGAAGTGCCAACGCTCCCCCAGGGATCACCCAGAAACCGCAACCTAGGTACTGTGGGGCTCTATGGACTGGGACTCCTATGGAGGAGCCGGACCTGTCGGAGGGGCGGGAATGACGGGAGGATTTAGGAGTCAGATAAGACCCTTTGTGTGTGTATATAAGCAGAGTGTGTTTCCCAATAAAGTCAGTTCTTTGTTTCACCTAAATGCTGGTTCTGTCTGGTTATTTGGGTGGGCTCCTGAATACTGGTGCTGTCTGGTATTTGGGTGGGCTACTGGCTATAATCACTTTCCGGCTATACAGCTGTTGGCTCCAGGGAAGAAGCAGGACCCTTTTGGCGGAGCTACCCAGTCGGGGTAGCCGGGGGGTCCATCACAGTTAGTTTTTGGTTTTTGAGGTGTTTTTTCTTTAGATTATGGCTTTTTTATTTTTAATGGGTTGAAAAAGAGCTGAATGCCCTAAATGAGGGTATTAGAATATGAATAATTTATATTATTTTGGATAATTGTGGAAAAAGAAGATCTTCACCGACGGACATTAGGAACGGTGAGTACCTATTTGGGGCTTAGTCTTAGGCTTTTTTTTATTTTTTGGGGTGGCTTTTTTTTTAGATTAGGGTTTTTTGGGCTGTAAAAGAGCTGATTGCCCATACAAATGCCCCTTTAGGGCATTTAGTTTAGGTTTTTTAGACTTAGTTTTTTTGGGGGGGGGTTGGTTGGGTGGGTTTTACTGTTTGGGGGTAATTGGTAATTTTTTTAGGTAAAAGAGCTGTTTAACTTAGGGCAATGCCCTACAAAAAAAACTAAGTCTAAAAAAACCTATTGGTAGTTTAGTATTAGATCAAGGGCTGTTTTTATTTTGCGGGGGATTTTTTATTTTTGTATGGGGTATTAGTTTAGGTTTAATTTTTTTATTTTGGCTAGCTTTGTTTATTTTTTTCTGTAATTTTACATTTTTTTATTTTTTGTAATGTTACCTTTGGGATTTGTATTTTTTTAAACTTAGACTGCCCTCTGGACAGGCTTATCGCCTAGTGCACAATAAAATGCTAGTGTAGAGTATAATTATTCTTGGAACGTTTGAAGGGTTTGCTGCCTTACTGTAATGTGAAGCTTGTGTGTGAGTGAGTGTGCAACATTGTTGCCAATTTTGGGGTGGAGATTGCTCACGTTATAAAAAGCCTGGTTGATATTCCACCTTCCTCTTTTGTTCCTGTCTGCTCAAGAGAAGTTTCCCACCCAGTTAATTTCCCCCCCTTTATTGTTAACATTTTGTCTTCACAGGTGGTAGTTGCTGCACTGAGTTAGCGGCAACCTTTAGAGTGGCTTTAGTTGCTTTGGCGGGAGTATGTCTAGTCAGGCTCGCTTGTAAGCCAAAAGTGGTAAAATTTGACTTCCCCTTGGCTATGTTTGTTGTAGCATCTTGCACCGATAGGGCTTAATTGAAGTTGGGAGACATAAAGTTATACTACCAATCGGCATTGCGGGGTCACAGCCAAATAATTTTTGTGGCTTCGGCATGTGTGTGCTAATGGGAGGGGCAATATGTTAAAAGTCGTAGCTTGTAGCGACTCTCTCTGTGGGTCTGCTGACCTATAAACCCCTAGCGCAGTGCTTTCCAAACTGTGTGTCGGGACACACTAGTGTGTCGGCAGCAGTGTGTAGGTGTGTCCCTGCTTCAGCACAAATTTTTTTACTTTTTTTTTTTGGTTTCTGACTTTCCGCACATGTGTGTGCTAATGGTTTCTGACTTTCCGCACATGTGTGTGCTAATGGGAGGGGCAATATGTTAAAAGTCGTAGCTTGTAGCGACTCTCTCTGTGGGTCTGCTGACCTATAAACCCCTAGCGCAGTGCTTTCCAAACTGTGTGTCGGGACACACTAGTGTGTCGGCAGCAGTGTGTAGGTGTGTCCCTGCTTCAGCACAAATTTTTTTACATTTTTTTTTTGGTTTCTGACTTTCCGCCTGCCTGCTATGCATATCACATGGTTGACATGTGATTGATACCTAGGGGGACACAGATCATCTTAACCTATTGGCGCAGCTCAGTGGGAACTGAAACTATTCCCATTGGCGGCACATTGGCTCCTGACTGCACGTGTAGTCTCCTTAATTGGCTTGTGACTGCATGTGTAGTCAGTGAGTGGGACAGCAGTGTGATTGCAGCGCGGGCAGTAGTTAATCGGACTCACCGAGCTCTGAGGGCAGCAGCTTAAATGCTGATCTGAAGTCAGTGAGGTTTTTTTGACAGCTAGCTCCCAGTAGTGCATTGCTGCTCCTGCTCTTGATATATGGATAGGAAGTGAAAGCTTAAAAATGCTTGATAATGAAATGCGAGTGTCTTTATCTAATATTCCACCAAATATTCAGAAATTGTGTTCATCCCATTAACCTCATACATCCCATTAAAATAGCAAGTAGCTATTGGTGTTATTAAACTTCTTTTAATTCTTGCACATATATACTGTTACTTGTAAATACATTTCATTATTATATAATTTATGTATGTGTCCGTATCTCTTAAAACCAGTTAGTTTAACCTCCTGTTTGCCAGTACAACTGAATTACTGGGTCGCAAAATGATGTAGGTCTAAAAAGTGTGTCACCAACATAACAAGTTTGGAAAGCTCTGCCCTAGCGGATGATGCCAGCCAACTTGAAAGGCACAGCTCGGCTGTAGAGCTTTGCAGTCAACTGAATTAGACCGTTGACCACTAAATGTTTGCTGTAATTTATTATAAATGTATTATTATTATTATTATATATTTAGGACCTCAGATGCTGCCACCTAGTGTTTCAAACTTTAAAAAGTTTAGCAAATGTTTTATTGCCTGGTTATCAATAAATGCAACCTTATTTCACGATCTTATACTTCCAAATGTTGTCTGTGTGCTTATTGGGTAAGGTGGGAATGGAGGTAATGGTGAATTAACCCTTAAGACAATGCAATAGCACTTAACTCTGCATTTCAAATTACCAACAGATTTTTTTTTTTCCTTAGAAATTTCAAATACTGCTTAATTTCTCTGCCCACTGTGTCATGTGTATACTGTAAGTATTGGTATTGCACTCTGTGATAACCTCCTGTTAGCCGTGTGGTTCAGCACTCTTCACGCTAAGGGGAAACCACTCCTCTGTAAACTGAATGTTCATCCATTAGATGGCCTGGAATAGGGACTTCACCACGACCCCAACACAATAAATCAAAAAATTAAACAATATCCTCACACTCCAAAGACTCTCATGTATGTCATGGTTTTATAACTGTACAATGAAAGAGTTCTGCTTTTATTGATGCACACTGCAGTTGGAGTTCATCTTTGGAGTGCAAGGATATTGTTTATTTTTTTGATCCACTGTGTCATGTGACAGTGATCTGTTAATTACAGACTAATTAACATGTACACTGTGGACTCTTGTAAATGCTCAGTAGGAGCTAGTGGCTCATTAAGGCCTAGATTTAGAGTTCGGCGGTAGCCGTCAAAACCAGCGTTAGAGGCTCCTAACGCTGGTTTTGGGCGCCCGCTGGTATTTGGAGTCAGTGATTAAAGGGTCTAACGCTCACTTTACAGCCGCGACTTTTCCATACCGCAGATCCCCCTACGCCATTTGCGTATCCTATCTTTTCAATGGGATCTTTCTAACGCCGGTATTTAGAGTCGTTTCTGCAGTGAGCGTTAGAGCTCTAACGACAAGATTCCAGCCGCCTGAAAATAGCAGGAGTTAAGAGCTTTCTGGCTAACGCCGGTTTATAAAGCTCTTAACTACTGTACCCTAAAGTACACTAACACCCATAAACTACCTATGTACCCCTAAACTGAGCTCCCCCCACATCGCCGCCACTCGATTAAAATTTTTAACCCCTAATCTGCCGACCGCCACCTACGTTATATTTATGTACCCCTAATCTGCTGCCCCTAACCCCGCCGACCCCTATATTATATTTATTCACCCCTAACCTGCCCCCCACAACGTCGCCGCCAGCTACTTACAATAATTAAACCCCTAATCTTCCGACCGCAAATCGCCGCCACCTACGTTATCCCTATGTACCCCTAATCTGCTGCCCCTAACACCGCCGACCCCTATATTATATTTATTAACCCCTAATCTGCCCCCCTCAACGTCGCCGACACCTGCCTACACTTATTAACCCCTAATCTGCCGAGCGGACCTGAGCGCTACTATAATAAAGTTATTAACCCCTAATCCGCCTCACTAACCCTATCATAAATAGTATTAACCCCTAATCTGCCCTCCCTAACATCGCCGACACCTACCTTCAATTATTAACCCCTAAACTTCCGATCGGAGCTCACCGCTATTCTAATAAATGGATTAACCCCTAAAAGCTAAGTCTAACCCTAACACTAACACCCCCCTAAGTTAAATATAATTTTTATCTAACGAAATAAATTAACTCTTATTAAATAACTTATTCCTATTTAAAGCTAAATACTTACCTGTAAAATAAATCCTAATATAGCTACAATATAAATTATAATTATATTATAGCTATTTTAGGATTAATATTTATTTTACAGGCAACTTTGTAATTATTTTAACCAGGTACAATAGCTATTAAATAGTTAAGAACTATTTAATAGTTACCTAGTTAAAATAATAACAAATTTACCTGTAAAATAAATCCTAACCTAAGTTATAATTAAACCTAACACTACCCTATCAATAAAATAATTAAATAAACTACCTACAATTACAATTGACCTAACACTACACTATCAATAAATAAATTAAACACAATTGCTACAAATAAATACAATTAAATAAACTAGCTAAAGTACAAAAAATAAAAAAGAACTAAGTTACAGAAAATAAAAAAATATTTACAAACATAAGAAAAATATTACAACAATTTTAAACTAATTACACCTACTCTAAGCCCCCTAATAAAATAACAAAGCCCCCCAAAATAAAAAATTCCCTACCCTATTCTAAATTAAAAAAGTTACAAGCTCTTTTACCTTACCAGCCCTGAACAGGGCCCTTTGCGGGGCATGCCCCAAGAATTTCAGCTCTTTTGCCTGTAAAAGAATAAATACAATACCCCCCCCCCCCCAACATTACAACCCACCACCCACATACCCCTAATCTAACCCAAACCCCCCTTAAATAAACCTAACACTAAGCCCCTGAAGATCTTCCTACCTTGTCTTCACCATCCAGGTGTCACCGATCCGTCCTGGCTCCAAGAACTTCATCCAACCCAAGCGGGGGTTGGCGATCCATAATCCGGTGCTCCAAAGTCTTCCTCCTATCCGGCAAGAAGAGGACATCCGGACCGGCAAACATCTTCCTCCAAGCGGCATCTTCGATCTTCTTCCATCCGGTGCGGAGCGGGTCCATCTTGAAGCAGGCGACGCGGGATCCATCCATTAGGGGTATGTGGGTGGTGGGTTGTAATGTTGGGGGGGGGGGGGGTATTGTATTTATTCTTTTACAGGCAAAAGAGCTGAAATTCTTGGGGCATGCCCCGCAAAGGGGCCCTGTTCAGGGCTGGTAAGGTAAAAGAGCTTGTAACTTTTTTAATTTAGAATAGGGGTAGGGAATTTTTTATTTTGGGGGGCTTTGTTATTTTATTAGGGGGCTTAGAGTAGGTGTAATTAGTTTAAAATTGTTGTAATATTTTTCTTATGTTTGTAAATATTTTTTTATTTTCTGTAACTTAGTTCTTTTTTATTTTTTGTACTTTAGCTAGTTTATTTAATTGTATTTATTTGTAGCAATTGTGTTTAATTTATTTATTGATAGTGTAGTGTTAGGTCAATTGTAATTGTAGGTAGTTTATTTAATTATTTTATTGATAGGGTAGTGTTAGGTTTAATTATAACTTAGGTTAGGATTTATTTTACAGGTAAATTTGTTATTATTTTAACTAGGTAACTATTAAATAGTTCTTAACTATTTAATAGCTATTGTACCTGGTTAAAATAATTACAAAGTTGCCTGTAAAATAAATATTAATCCTAAAATAGCTATAATATAATTATAATTTATATTGTAGCTATATTAGGATTTATTTTACAGGTAAGTATTTAGCTTTAAATAGGAATAAGTTATTTAATAAGAGTTAATTTATTTCGTTAGATAAAAATTATATTTAAGTTAGGGGGGGTGTTAGTGTTAGGGTTAGACTTAGCTTTAGGGGTTAATACATTTATTAGAATAGCGGTGAGCTCCGATCGGAAGTTTAGGGGTTAATAATTGAAGGTAGGTGTCGGCGATGTTAGGGAGGGCAGATTAGGGGTTAATACTATTTATGATAGGGTTAGTGAGGCGGATTAGGGGTTAATAACTTTATTATAGTAGCGCTCAGGTCCGCTCGGCAGATTAGGGGTTAATAAGTGTAGGTAGGTGTCGGCGACGTTGTGGGGGGCAGATTAGGGGTTAATAAATATAACATAGGGGTCGGCGATGTTAGGGCAGCAGATTAGGGGTTAAAAGTGTAATGCAGGTGTCAGCGATAGCGGGGGCGGCAGATTAGGGGTTAATAAGTGTAAGGTTAGGGGTGTTTAGACTCGGGGTACATGTTAGGGTGTTAGGTGCAGACGTAGGAAGTGTTTCCCCATAGGAAACAATGGGGCTGCGTTAGGAGCTGAACGCTGCTTTTTTGCAGGTGTTAGGTTTTTTTTCAGCTCAAACAGCCCCATTGTTTCCTATGGGAGAATCGTGCACGAGCACGTTTTTGATGCCGGCCGCGTCCGTAAGCAGCTCTGGTATCGAGAGTTGCATTAGCGGTAAAAATGCTCTACGCTCCTTTTTTGGAGCCTAACGCAGCATTTGTTTGAACTCTCGATACCAGAGTTAAATTTATGGTGCGGCCAGAAAAAAACCCGCGGAGCGTTAACAGCCCTTTTACCGCCGAACTCCAAATCTAGGCCTAAGTGTGCTTATGAAAAGACAAAACAAATTCATAATGGAAGAACATTGGAATGTTGTTTAAAATTGGATGCTCGTTCTGATTAATGTAAGTTTAAAGGGATATGAAACCAAATTTTTTTTCATTCGTTATTCACATAGAGAATGTGATTTTAAACAACTTTCTAATTTATTTCTATTATCAATTTTTCTTTGTCCTCTTGGTATCTTTTGTTGAAAAGCAGAGACATATCCTTAGGAGCTGGCCCATTTCTGGAGCACTAAATGGCAGCAGTTTTGAAAGAATGTTATGTATTTGCAAGAGGACTAGAGGGCAGCACTATTTCCTGCCATGTAGTGCTTCAGATGCCTACCTAGGTATCTCTTTAAGACAAAGTATCATGGGAAAGAAGCAAATTTGATCATAGAAGTAAATTGGTTATTTTTCTAAAATGGTATGCTCTGTCTGAATAACAAAAATTGCTTTTTTTTTGGGTTTCATATCACTTTAAGTTTGAATTTAGTGTCCCTTTTATGTGTATGGTGAGATGCTTTTGTATAATTGTTTTACCTACCAACAAGTTTGATAACAGTATTGGCGCACGTTAGACATGTGCGGTTCGATTTGTTCCGAATCGAAATTCGGACAAATTTGTTAAATTCATAGATTCGGATCAATTAGAATTTCCGAATTACGGTAGTACCAAATCTACCGAATAAATCCGAATTAGTTTGGATTTATTCATTACAGTCGGATGGCCATGGATTACACTGGTATTGTACAGTATATTAGGTTATATCCCTCTGCTATGGGTTACACCTAATATACAGTACATAATACTAGTCTAATCCCACCTAACACTTACCGAAATTCCGAATTTCCGAATCGAACCGAACCGAATCCAGCTGAATTTATTCAAATCCGAATGAATCCGAAACGAATCCGAAACAAATTCATTCGAATTTTTCCGAATTCGAATCGATCCGAACCGAAATTCAAAAACATCCGGATCGATCCGTACCAAAACAAAACACATTTTTCGGCCGTGCACAAGTCTAGCGCACGTTCTTAAAACAGACCTTCATGTTGGGGACTGGAATTATTGCACAGCTTTGGTAATATTGATTTTAAATAATAGCATTCAAGTGTTTGGTCATAGAAATAACTCACATGTATAAGATTAGTATGGAAAGCTAAAACATATATTTATTAAATCTTCACAATATACTTTCATTATTTTGTCCCACTTTCCTGTGATCCAAAAAGATATAAAACACCACTTAATTTTGGATGACAGTTATGCTTTTTCCACACTCCCTAAAGAGGCCATTTATAGAGGTCCTTGATTGGACTCAGCAGAGAAGGAAATGGATTACAACTTGGTGCTTTATGGACACTACGGTCCCCATGTATTAAGAGGCAGGCGGACAGCTTCTCAACTTGCAAAGCTGTACGCCCGCCTTCGCAACATACGGGCAGTGGATCTTTTCGTCCGCTAGCCCGTATCTATCATTACACACTCCGTACATGGAGACCTAAAACACTTACTTTTCCCAATATTGCCAATTTCCCAATATTTAATCAACCAATGTAATTTTGCTTTAAAAAAACTACTATTCTCAGTTTAATGTTTGCTTTAAATACATCATTCTAAAGAGCATTTATTTAGGGCCATATTACAAGTGAAGCGGTATTTAACGCTCCCGCTCGATCGTTAACTCTGCTAGAAGTAAGCTTTGTGCATGCGTTTGGGTGCACTCTTGTTATTAGTTGAAAGTACACTGTGTTTGCTTGCCTGCTAACCCAAAGCACGTAAAAAAGTCAAACTTTGAATATTGCGTGTGTGATAACCTATTCCCCCCATAGAAATCAATGGAGTAAAAAAAGTGTGTGTGTGTGGGGGGGGGGGGGGGGGGGGGGGGGGGGGGGGGGGAACACCCTGCTTGTGCGCATATTAGGATCGCATATTGTTAAGTGGGCTAACTGGACATGAAAATATGAATATTTTACATTCCAATGTTCTTCACATAGAAGAATATGTTCTATGTATTCATAAATACATATTTCTATATATACATTATATATATACATATATATATATATATATATACATATGATTTTTTTCACCAATATATGTATATATATGTATATATGTATATATAGATGATTGTATTTAGGTATAGATATTTACAGTAAATACACGGTATAACACTTTATTAAATATGAACATTACATTAATATACTTTAGCATGTTTTGATCTACTTAAAGGATTACTGTAAAATACATTTTGGTGTTTAAAACGATGATACAAAACGATTGTTAAATATCAAAGTAATAAAATACACTTACTGCAAATCTTGATCGATCCGTTTATCATCTAAAAAAAACGTTTTAATACTTTTGATAGTGAGAAACACGAAAGACAATCCACTAATATGGGCTGTGCAATCCTTCATTGCTTCCTCCTATCAGCGGCCGTTTCTTTGCATATAATTATAATATTTTCTCGGCTTCTTGTGTATGCGCATTCCATCCGTTTTGATCGTTCATGCGCTTTTCTTCATGTTAACCTACATTCAGAACAGACATCCAGAGAGTGACATCTTCAATGACATTGCAAAAGCTTGCACATGTGCAGCGTGGCTAAGTGCCACCATATTCCAACCTGGGTTGTCAGCCTGGATTGGACAACTGGAAATGGTACCCACGGAGTGGGTTTTGAAATAGTTAAAAAAAATAGCAAAATTGCAGCAAAACTGTAAAGATTTAAAAAAGATAGTACATTGAAAAGTTTATTGTTTGATTACGTTATTTTCATTTATACACAGTTTTTTTGTGAGTTCAGTGTCCCTTTAACTACAAAAGGCTCAAATGCACATGAATATCTCTATATATGTATACATATGTATTTATGTGTTTATATGTGTATATATTGTATGTCTGTAAATACATAAATACACATATACAGGGAGTGCAGAATTATTAGGCAAATTAGTATTTTGACCACATCATCCTCTTTATGCATGTTGTCTTACTCCAAGCTGTATAGGCTCGAAAGCCTACTACCAATTAAGCATATTAGGTGATGTGCATCTCTGGAATGAGAAGGGGTGTGGTCTAATTACATCAACACCCTATATCAGGTGTGCATAATTATTAGGCATCTTCCTTTCCTTTGGCAAAATGGGTCAAAAGAAGGACTTGACAGGCTCAGCAAAGTCAAAAATAGTGAGATATCTTGCAGAGGGATGCAGCACTCTTAAAATTTCAAAGCTTCTGAAGCGTGATCATCGAACAATCAAGCGTTTCATTCAAAATAGTCAACAGGGTCGCAAGAAGCGTGTGGAAAAAGCAAGGCGCAAAATAACTGCCCATGAACTGAGAAAAGTCAAGCGTGCAGCTGCCAAGATGCCACTTGCCACCAGTTTGGCCATATTTCAGAGCTGCAACATCACTGGAGTGCCCAAAAGCACAAGGTGTGCAATACTCAGAGACATGGCCAAGGTAAGAAAGGCTCAAAGACGACCACCACTGAACAAGACACACAAGCTGAAACGTCAAGACTGGGCCAAGAAATATCTCAAGACTGATTTTTCTAAGGTTTTATGGACTGATGAAATGAGAGTGAGTCTTGATGGGCCAGATGAATGGGCCCGTGGCTGGATTGGTAAAGGGCAGAGAGCTCCAGTCCGACTCAGACGCCAGCAAGGTGGAGGTGGAGTACTGGTTTGGGCTGGTATCATCAAAGATGAGCTTGTGGGGCCTTTTTGGGTTGAGGATGGAGTCAAGCTCAACTCCCAGTCCTACTGCCAGTTTCTGGAAGACACCTTCTTCAAGCAGTGGTACAGGAAGAAGTCTGCATCCTTCAAGAAAAACATAATTTTCATGCAGGACAATGCTCCATCACACGCGTCCAAGTACTCCACAGCGTGGCTGGCAAGAAAGGGTATAAAAGAAGAAAATCTAATGACATGGCCTCCTTGTTCACCTGATCTGAACCCCATTGAGAACCTGTGGTCCATCATCAAATGTGAGATTTACAAGGAGGGAAAACAGTACACCTCTCTGAACAGTGTCTGGGAGGCTGTGGTTGCTGCTGCACGCAATGTTGATGGTGAACAGATCAAAACACTGACAGAATCCATGGATGGCAGGCTTTTGAGTGTCCTTGCAAAGAAAGGTGGCTATATTGGTCACTGATTTGTTTTTGTTTTGTTTTTGAATGTCAGAAATGTATATTTGTGAATGTTGAGATGTTATATTGGTTTCACTGGTAAAAATAAATAATTGAAATGGGTATATATTTGTTTTTTTGTTAAGTTGCCTAATAATTATGCACAGTAATAGTCACCTGCACACACAGATATCCCCCTAAAATAGCTAAAACTAAAAACAAACTAAAAACGACTTCCAAAACTATTCAGCTTTCATATTAATGAGTTTTTTGGGTTCATTGAGAACATGGTTGTTGTTCAATAATAAAATTAATCCTCAAAAATACAACTTGCCTAATAATTCTGCACTCCCTGTAAATACATAAATACATATGTACACACACACACACACACACACACACACACACACACACACACATATATATATATATATATACAGTATATATATATATATATATATATATATATATATATATATATATATATATATATATATATATATTTAGAAATGTATACGTTTGTGTTTTTCTATGTTAAAGCCCTTTGCCTGCCTATTTTTTCTAACACCTGATATCTTATATTTTGAGCCCTTATAATAACTTTATTGTGCAATAGTTTTTAAAATAATTTTTTATTACACAGTGTTATTATGAGTGTAACTGTACTTTGTAATGTCTTTTTTATGTGTTTTCTGACACTTTTTTGTTTCGCAAAACAGATAACCAGAGCTCTGAGGACGCAATATCCCGACGCCTGTTAACGTCAATTGTGCTCAAGCGATCGCATTTACTTTCAACTTGTTATGCGAGCAGAAAAATCCGACGCTCACAAACACCCGTGATAAACCCTTTATCTCTTGCGTGTAACTGTTAGTGCTCCACTCATAACCAGGCCCTTAGTGTTTAACATTTATTTTAAATACCTGTATTTCTTTATTTTTTGCTTGCCAGCATCTGAATTTGTCTGTCCTTAGGTTTGATTATTTCGTGAGAGTAAGGTCAATCTGTACTTCTATATCTGATGAATGTTTTAGAAACGTCTTAAAGGACCGTAGATTTGCATAATCAACAAATGCAAGATAACAAAACAATGCAATAGCACTTTGGGGCATATGTATCAAGCTCCATATGGAGCTTGATGCCCTGTGTTTCTGGCGATCCTTAAGGCTAAAGACCGCTGCTACATAACCTGTCCACCTGCTCTGAGGCAGCGGACAAACATCACTGGAAATCCACCCGATCCAATATGATCGGGTTGATTGGCACCCCCTGCTAGCGGCAGGGGGCTGTATTGCACCAGCAGTTCAAGATTTTTTTGCCTGACAATTTTAAAAGTCATGACTATTTCCACTCCCCCTGTGACATGTGACAGCCATCAGCCAATCACAAATGCATACACGTACCACGTGACAGCCATCAGTCAATCACAAATGCATACACGCTTATTCTGTGAATTCTTGCACATGCTCACTAGGATCTGGTGACTCAAAAAGTTTAAATATAAAAAGACTGTGCACATTGCATTAATGGAAGTAAAGTGGGGAAGTTGTTTAAAATTGCAAGCTCTATCTGAATAATTAAAGTTTCATTTTGACTTGAGTGTCCCTTTAAAAAATAATTCAGAAAATGGTTCAATATTATTCAAATAAAAGTTCCCTTTCTCTAAACTAAGAATTTTACTTATTTTGGCCTAGATTTGGAGTTTGGCGGTAGCCGTGAAAACCAGCGTTAGAGGCTCCTAACGCTGGTTTTAGGCTACCGCCGGTATTTGGAGTCATTCAAAAAAGGGTCTAACGCTCACTTTTCAGCAGCGACTTTTCCATACCGCAGATCCCCTTACGTCATTTGCGTATCCTATCTTTTCAATGGGATCTTTCTAACTCCGGTATTTAGAGTCGTGGCTGAAGTGAGCGTTAGAAATCTAACAACAAAACTCCAGCCGCAGAAAAAAGTCAGTAGTTAAGAGCTTTCTGGGCTAACGCCGGTTTATAAAGCTCTTAACTACTGTGCTCTAAAGTACACTAACACCCATAAACTACCTATGTACCCCTAAACAGAGGTCCCCCCACATCGCCGACACTGTATTAAATTTTTTAACCCCTAATCTGCCGACCGCCACCTACGTTATACTTATGTACCCCTAATCTGCTGCCCTTAACACCGCCGACCCCTATATTATATTTATTAACCCCTAACCTGCCCCCCACAACGTCGCCGCCAGCTACCTACAATAATTAACCCCTAATCTGCCGACCGCAAAGAGCCGCCACCTACATTATAGCTATGTACCACTAATCTGCTGCCCCTAACACAGCCGACCCCTATATTATATTTATTAACCCCTAATCTGCCCCCCTCAACGTCGCCTCCACCTGCCTACACTTATTAACCCCTAATCTGCCGAGCGGACCGCACCACTACTATAATAAAGTTATTAACCCCTAATCCGCCTCACTATCCCTATAATAAATAGTATTAACCCCTAATCTGCCCTCCCTAACATCGCCGACACCTAACTTCAATTATTAACCCCTAATCTGCCGACTGGAGCTCACCGCTATTCTAATAAATGTATTAACCCCTAAAGCTAAGTCTAACCCTAATACTAACATCCCCCTAAGTTAAACATAATTTTAATCTAACGAAATTAATTAACTCTTCTTAAATAAATTATTCCTATTTAAAGCTAAATACTTACCTGTAAAATAAATTCTAATATAGCTACAATATAAATTATATTTATATTATAGCTATTTTAGGATTAATATTTATTTTACAGGTAACTTTGTATTTATTTTAACCAGGTACAATAGCTATTAAATAGTGAAGAACTATTTAATAGCTAAAATAGTTAAAATAATTAAAAATTTACCTGTAAAATAAATCCTAACCTAAGTTACAATTAAACCTAACACTAGGCTATCAATAAATAAATTAAATAAAATACCTATAATTATCTACAATTAAACCTAACACTACACTATCAATAAATAAATTAAATACAATTCCTACAAATAAATACAATGAAATAAACTAACTAAAGTACAAAAAATAAAAAAGAACTAAGTTACAAAAAATAAAAAAATATTTACAAACATTAGAAATATATTACAACAATTTTAAACTAATTACACCTACCCTAAGGCCTCTAATAAAATAACAAAGCCCCCCAAAATAAAAAAATGCCCTACCCTATTCTAAATTACTAAAGTTCAAAGCTCTTTTACCTTACCAGCCCTGAACAGGGCCCTTTGCGGGGCATGCCCCAAGAAGTTCAGCTCTTTTGCCTGTAAAAAAAAACATACAATACCCCCCCAACATTACAACCCACCACCCACATACCCCTAATCTAACCCAAACCCCCCTTAAATAAACCTAACACTAAGCCCCTGAAGATCTCCCTACCTTGAGACG